>NC_091259.1:36174772-36477803 GCF_042477335.2 Ovis canadensis | reverse complement strand
CACTCTATCCAGCCTCCCCTTATACTATCGGGGAGCATCTTTAGCCAAGTACCTGGTGTTGATCCGGGCCAGTGGCCCTGCTGGTCTGGACTCAGGGATAGTGCTGGACTGGGGGCTGGAGGGTGGGGAGCGGGGGCTGGGTGGGGGTAGTACAGACTCTGGGGTGGGGCAGGTGTCTTGACCCAAGGGGTCTCTCCTGGTGACTTACTCCCTTGAGGGTGACTCCTCTCTTCCTGGCCTCTAAGTATGTGGTCTGTGTGTCCTGGCTTCCCTTAGACCTGAAGGGAAACCCTTCTGCAGAGCTCTGAGTGATGGAGAAGCTCAGAAGTGGGGTGCCTAGGAGGGAGGGCACTCAGAGTTTCCACGGATGAAGCGAGGAAGAAATTCGGGAGGGAGGCTGCTGAAGGATTCAGGAGCCAGGACCATTGGCAACCAGGTGCAAATAGAATGGCTAAGAGCCTCGGTCCCCAATCTGTAGCCCTAGGAAGGAGCTCGCAAGGACCTGGGTAGTGGCGACTGGAGCAGCCGTGAAAAGCGGAGTGCCAAGAGTTTAGTCTCAAAATAGTAGTGAGATTTCTGTCACTCTTCACGCTCTTGGGGTTGCCTTGAGGCACTTGCTTGTTTGCATGGATGATATATTTTATGTGAAACCTCCTCCACCCTGAAGGAAAATGACCCAGAGGCAGGAAAGGACGAGGCTGCGGATGGCCTGGGGTCCCCACTGCAGTGGAGATGGACGGAGCAAATGAACACCTGGGTCCGTCGCACTGCTTGTCTCTGGGTGGGAAGTGGTCAAGGTCAGGTCCCTGGTCGGAGAGAACTGAGGATGGTGTGACCGGGTGTCTTCCTTCTATGGAGACAAGACAGTGCAGAAGCCGAGGGCAGAGGTAAGTCTTCCCCAAGGCCAGTTCTGTTGGGGGAGAGTCCAGACCTTAGGCCAGCCTAGCACCTACCCCTCTGGAAAGAGGAAAACTACCAGCACAGAATTTCAAGCCTCAGTGTCCCTCAGCGCCTCCTCGCAGCCCCAGCACATATCCTGCATGTTCCCCCGACCCCGCCCTTCTGTTCTTTGCCACCCTCACCCCAGCAGCTACTGTGGGGCCTGGTGCTGAGCCATCAGCACTGACTGAACTGAACCAATGGCTGGTGGAGCTTTCCACGTGGGTCCTAAGGCTTGGTCAGCAAGGATGCTGAGACAACCTGTGTCTCTGATGGACCCAAAGAACAGAGCAAGAAATACAACCAACATTTCTCCAGAGCCTCACAGTGCTGGACATATTCTCTGGGGGTGGACGTGGCACCACCGTCTTCCAGAGAGTGAATCTGAAAACCTCCAAGTTCACATAGCTGGCCTTTATCTCCAAGGTGGGATTCCCATCCCCCCAGGCTGGCCCAGGACCCCAATCCTGAGCTCTTATCAGAGGCCGGTGGGACCTTCAGGGAATGACGTGAAGTTAAGGGTGACCCTGGGAGGCCAGTGGTCTGCCTGGGGGACAGAGTGGTGGTCCTCAAGTCTGGTGCGTGGAAGGAAAGGCCCAATGCCAGTTTCCAGCCTCAGTCCCTGGTGGCCTGAGTCGGGGTAAGTGCCTCCCTAGGAAAGAGGGAAGACAAGGCACAATTTGGCATCTCCTTGGGAATGGATAACCATGTGGGAGGAGTCCCCCTACCATGGCAGGCTGGTGGAGGGAGGGAGAAGGGGATGGGGCCAAAGCTGAGTTCTTTTGGAGAGCCAGGGAGGTGATGCCCCAAATCACCCAAATCTGCAGACCCCTGGGGTCTCTGCCTGGGCCTTCCGGAAAGCCTGTCCTCCATCCTTCTGTCTCTGAATTCGATTTCCCTTAAAGCACCTTTGGAGCCAATGGTTTCCAATCTGATCTAGAACTTTCCATTTTCCTGTATGTAAATGGAGACAATAGTAGTCACATCCGTTGTTGTTGCTTGAATGTCCCCTCAGTGAGGCCCTCCCTGACCTTCCTGTTTCGAATTGTGATTTTGCTTCCCCAGCCCTCTCAATCTCCTTCCCTACCTTGTTTTGCTCTATGACGCTCTCCCCTTTCTAACACACTGTATCTTCTATCTATCACCATCCTTATTATCTATGTTTATTTTAAAAATTATTTTTGTCCGCCCCACCCCCCAAATGCTAGTGCTATAAGGCAGGGGTCCTCACTTATTTTGTTTACTGGGTCCCCAGCACTTAAAATGGTGCCAGGGACATAAGAAGCCCTTAACACATATTTGTTCAATGAATGAGTGAAGGATGGGTGAATAGGATTGTTGTAGGGATTAAACGCATCGCTGTATGTGAAGCATTTGGTAGGATACCCAGCACCTTATTATTATTTCTGCTGTTGCTATTGTTTGTTAGATGTGACTTGCACAGATTCCTCAGGCTCTTAGTTCTCAGGTTGTCCACCTGTAAAGTGAGGAGACTGAATCACTAGATGAACTCTCGGCTTCCTTCAGGCTCTAAAAGATCTGCAGTTCTATGATCTTGGTGCTCCAGATACTCAGAGTCTGGAAGCTTCTTCCTGAAGCTCACCTTCCGCTGTTCTCAGCAGCTCAGCTGGGTGTGGAGGTGCTAAGTAACCCTTCACGGCTCCTCTTGCTCTGTTTCTTTAGACTCAACTTCTTTCGACAGTGTAGGGCAGAGGTATGGAACCATGAGTCAGCCTAGGATTTCTTGGAACCTTTTCCCTTCAAAACATTTGTATGTTTTATTTGCACTGGTTTTGATGTCTTGTTTCATAACATTTTATCATTTTCAATAGAGGCAATTCATTATGTGCATAATTAGAAGCCGTTTGATTTTAATTTCCTTTAGCGTTTTTATAGAAATAAGCAAAAAAAAATTCTTTTTGCCAGACCACATGTCCTGATTTGAGATGTGGGCATGCGGTCCTTGCAGATGAAGGTTCACACTGTCCTGCCATGGGTGGGCCTCTGAGCTTGACCGAGCCCCATGGGGACAGGATCGTACCTCAGAGGGCTCAGAAGCACCTGTTTTAGGAGCCGAGGTTGGCAAGGCTAAGATCATCCTCACAGGTGCTGTGAGGACATTTTGGGCCATTTTGTCTCCCCAGAATCCTCTTCTGAAAGAGGCAATCTGGAACCCCTGTTCTCCCCAACAGCTGACTTTGTGGGGGCAGATTTAGGAATAAAGGTAGCTTCATCCTCCGGGTATTCGGCATTTGCTGAGTAACTGTGGAGGCCTTGGAGGAGGGGCAGGGGACAGGTCTGGCTAGTTCTGCGCTGTTGTTCATACATGGGATTACTTCACATGTCCCAACCAGCTTCCCCGCCCAGCTGCGGGGGGGTGTGGGGGGCGGCCCTCAGTTCCAACCCCCTTTTTCCCTACATGCCTGGGACGCCAGAGGCCAACATGGATCTTCCCTTCAACACCAGCTGAGTCTGGAGGCTTCAGGCCTTGGGAGACCATGGAAGGGGACAGCCGCCGGGTGAGTGCATCTGGGGACCTCGGGCCAGAACCTCCTAGCACCGGGAAAGTAGGGATGGGTCTGGCAGCTAGGTGTGGCACGGGCACCCGTGTGCGCATTGGGTTTCATAGGAAATTGAAGGTGCCTTTTCCAGGAGCTACTTGGCAGCTACTTGGGCAGCCTGCTTTATCACAGTTCCTAGAAGGGGCTGCATGGGAGGAGAAGCTGATGGGATTTGGAGACTGGTCAGGAAGCAGCCCCTGGGCTCCGTGGCTGGATCCCAGCTTCCCAGTCTGTGGTCTCTGAGAACCCCAGCCAGTGTGTGTGCTCCTGGGGAATCTTAGCTGGTTTGAGAATCACAAAAAATTATTAATAGCATTCTCACCAAGCTTCAAGGTTATCTTGGGAAACTTCCTCACTAAACCATCCTGGAAAAGGTGACTTTCTATGTGCATTTTAGATCTTCAAGGGGCTTTTTCAACCTCCCTTGGTCATTATTTTGAGCCTCCATAATCATCACACTTGGAAAGTGCTTCCTTATGTCTAACCATGATTCCTTCTGCTACAACCAAGGTGACTTTCCTCTTCTGCTTCTGGTGGTGGAGAGCAGCCAACTGTCCTCTGTGGAAAAGCCTGCCATGTGCCTCTGAAGGCTTCCAAAGCTTTTGTTCAACGATTCCTCAGCTCAGCTTTCTTTTCTTGAGGGACATTCCTCTTGTGCTCTAACTTCTCCTCGGGTCTTATTTTCTGCGCATCTCCACCTTCTTCTGTTCTCTACTGGTGTGGTAGAATCTAGGACTTGGGGAAGGATGGGCCACCTCTGGAACGGAAGCCTATGTCCTGGTTGACAGTGGGCTTGTGGTCCATTCTGAACCCCAGAAGTGTTTCTGCACACGTTACCATCATCTCTCCTGCCATTTTTTTCCAGCTGCTTCTTGACTTTTCTGTCCTGGGTTTTCTCTCCTGCCCTCTGCTCTGGACTTCTTGGCTCATGTCTCTGCCTCACCAAGCTCATTCGACCCTAGGCTTCTGGGGGTCATCGGAGCCTCTGGTGAGCAGTAAGCGTAATGCAGAGGGAGTTTTGTCTGAGGTACGGGGAAAGTGAGCCCATGGTCTCAGCCATGGGTCATGCTCCTTGATAACTTGCTGGGAACCTAACTTCATGGCTCCTAGAACAGAAGCCCAGGTCAGTCCCTGGGGCAGGGTGACGGGAGTGGGTG
Organism: Ovis canadensis; assembly: GCF_042477335.2. Classification (NCBI taxonomy): domain Eukaryota; kingdom Metazoa; phylum Chordata; class Mammalia; order Artiodactyla; family Bovidae; genus Ovis; species Ovis canadensis. The sequence continues at coordinate 36,473,146 of NC_091259.1, read as the reverse complement.
ATACCTGCTAGGAAGCTCACCTCTCCAGAGTTAGGGACCAACATGGAAGGTCACTGGAGCACAGGATGGATGCAGGCTTTTCATTATTGATGGATAAATGGTGCATGTGTGGCAGGTGCCATGTTCACTCTGGGAGGCTGTCCTAACTTACCTCAGAATGAAAGAACTGAACAATTGCTTCCTTAATTAGGGTTCTTAGATTTGTCCCCTTATTTAAGGTGGAAACTCCAAGATTGTGAGCCTGATGAGGGGGACAGAGAGAGCTTCCTGCAGGTTTTAATCTTATCTGCAGTGGGTTTCTTAATACAAATGAAATTGAGTAAGAGCAGAGTGGGAGTAATTGATCATGCAAGGCTGTGCCTTCTCCCTGAGGACTCTGTCTAGAAAGATGCGTTGTACTTTTTGACCATCAGCTCCATAGAGGAGTGAGAAAGATGGTGGCCACTGGACTTCAGCCTGATGAAGCTTCTCTGAGAGCTGGTCGGGACTTCAGGGGAATCTTGGAAAGAAGGTAGAGAAGGTTCAGAGCTTCTTTGTATTCAAAGGAGAAGCTGTAGGGTGTGGTGGACAGAACACTGACTGAGTTCCTGGTCAGCTGTGACTTTGAACCAATTACTTAACCTTTCCGCACCTTAGTTTCTTCATCTGTGAAATGGAACCAATGTAGTATCTACTTCAAGGAGTCTTAGAACAGTGTCTTTCACATAATAAGGCTCTTTGACGAGAATGTCTAGCATAGTTAGATAGATATAGATATACAGGTAGACCTATATTCATAGCTAAGATTTATTGTCATCATCATCATTGTCTAGGGTCTGGTCCTAGTTCCTCTAAATCTGGACAAATATCTTCTGTTCTCTGTTCCTCAGTTTCCCCACTTATAAAACGAGAGGGTTGGACAAACTGCCCTGAGGCCCTTTCCTGGTTCCGTGACCATCTCTGGAATCACATAGAGTGGAATTACAGCTGTGCCACCACGGAGATGCACGTTGCTTCTTTAAAAATAGTGTGTATTTCGTGTTTTTTCATAAGGCTTCACATTCTTAATCCTTAAAAAGAAGTGTCACATTTATTAAAGAAAGACAGGAGTAGACCCACTGACAAAGCAACAATTCTCTGTAGAGTGGCTCTTCCCCTCCTGGGTCTACTTAAAGTGGAGCAGGTTTTCCAAGACCACGGATGCAGTGGACTTGAGAATGGCTGGAGATCCCAAGTCTGGTCCAGGATGAGGCAGCCTCTCTACAGGAGGCTTGTCAGGTTCCCAAGATGGCAGACAGCAGACTCGGGTGACTCTGCCACTCCCTAGACCCTAAAGTGTAGGCACCCCCTAGGACCTCGGGCACCTGCCCTTCGTCCCTGCAGGTATGCAGCCCTCACCTGAGACCTCTGGGTTTCCGGTCGGCACTGGTGCTGAGCAGCCTTCCACCAAGCCCAGCCTGCCTTGCCGCCCCCTGTGTTGTCCCTGTGACCTGGCAAATGTGAGCATCAGTGTGGGGGGGTGTGTGCGTACGGGGCTGCAGGCTGGGTGCTGGGCAGGAAGACCGACTGATGTAACAATAGCCACTTAGCTTAAGTGTCTTGGGTAAGTGTTTTGGCAAAACAGCTTCCTCTTGGTATGGCAACAACGGGGGTGGATGGTGCCCAGCCAGGCAGGGAGGATGCTGGACTGGGGCATGAGGGAAGTTAGCACAGGGAACCCCGGGCTTTGTCAGCCAAGTGGAGGCCTTGATAAAGCCAGGTGGAGTCTGTGGTAGGGTAGCAGTACCCAGGACTGCCCACGGGGCTCCCATTCATAGCAACCCTGAACTGTGTCAACACCCCACCATTGGCAGAGAGGGGACATAAGGAGAAACTGAGGAACCAAGTTCCTGGGAAACCAAACATTGTTTGCTTGGCAATAGGGAGTACTCAATACTCTTTGAACTATTTGATGAATGAATGAATGAATGAATGAATAGGAAGGTGTTTTCATTCTGGCCTAATAGGGATCCCCAGCTTTTTCACATGTTTAAGAGGCATCATAAACTAGAAGGAACTTTAGCTCCCAATCATGCTGGCAATTTTCAAGTTCTTTGTAGCAGCAGCCTCTTTCATTCAGATGAAATCTTATCTGGAACCCATTGTATCAAACTGAAAAGTTAATCTGCTCTGTTTGAAGTGGGATAAAGGACTTGAAGACTTTTACTTACTAAGCTGGATTCCAAGGCGTCTCCATGGAACTTCGAATGCTCAGTAGAAACTTGTCTGAAAATAGCTGGTTGTTTTTTTAAATTTATTTAAAATTTTTTATTTTGTATTGGGGTATACCAGCCCAGTAACAAACAACATTGTGATAGTTTCGGGTGAACAGGGAAGGGACTCGGCCATACATATACATGTATCCATTCTTCCCCAAACTGCCATCCTATCCAGGCTGCCACATAACACTGAGCAGAGTTCTCTGTGCTAGACAGTAGGTCGTTATTGGTTATCCATTTTAAATATGGCAGTGTGTACATGTCCATCCCCAACTCCCTGACTATCCCTTCCTGCCTTCCTCCCGCCCCACACTCCCCAGCAACCGTAAGCTCAGTCTCAGAGTCTGTGAGTCTGTCTCTGGAAAACAGCTGATTGTTCAATCCCTTCATTGTGTAAAGTTGCCAGCTCCAGAAAGGAATGCCGTTATCCCTCAGGTCACAGAGCTGGTTCAGAGCAGAAGCAAGACTCCATGGTGCCTTCAGTGCATGGAGCGAGGGGCGCCTCACAGCTCCGGCTCCTTGTCCTGGAGCCCAGTTTAATTCCAGGCTGCCTCGGGGCCTCTGAGGCTAACATTGCTTGTGTGTGTGTTGTGGGGGGGAGGAGGCGCAGGGGGGGTGGGGGGTGGTACTGGGGGCTGGGTGGGAGGAGATGCTGGGGAATCTGCCTGCGTTCTGAGGCCCTGTATCTGTGGGGTTTCTCCGGGTCCAGGGAAAGGAGGGGAGGAGTCAGCCCTGTGTACTGGAGATGCGACGAAGCCTGGCTTGGGCAGTGGGGATGGAAAGAAGGCTGAACCTCTCTAATCCAGTCCAGTTCATGCTGGAGGGCGTTCAGGCTCCCCTGCCATGGCCCATGGGCTCCACAGGCTCCCAATAAGCCAGGGAGCTTTTTGGGTGCTGTTAAAGGGGCTCCTGTCTTTCTTGGTATCCCGGCTTCTGCAGGGTTGGGGACCACTTCTTCCTGCCTACCCTGGAGTGCTGGGGTGCCTAGCCCTCGAACCTCCTTGATGCTAAGGATCCCTGGAAGAGCGACATTGCCATAGGGGCCTCAAGCTAGTGAAGAGTCCTTCCTTTTCTGAGCTTGTTAAGGGGTGGGCAGTAGGGGGACCCTGGAGGTGGGCAGCAGCCTGAGGGCAGGAGTCAGGTCCTGATTCTGATTCTGGCACTGCCCCCGCTGGCTGTGTGACCTTCAGCAAGTCACACTGCCTTTCTGGGCCTTAATGACCTCAGCAGTAGGAAAATGGGTTGGACTAGGGGGATTTCAAGATGCTTCTAGTCTGTAGACAGCCTAAAGCACAGCCTAGGGCTGAGGAGGGAGGCCCAGTCAGTCCGGGCTGGACTTGAAGGGCCCTGATGGACCTGCCCTTGGCCCTGAAGACATGTTCAGGTTGCTGCAGGTAGACCTTTTTTTCTTTTTAAATTAAAAAAAATTAAATTTAGTTTAAAAATTGGAGTATAATTGCTTTACAATGTTGCGTTAGTGTCTGCTGAACAGCAATGTGAATTAGTTATATGTATACATATATCCCCCCTCCACCCGCCCCCGGCACGCTGCAGTCATGGGGTCACAAAGAGTCAGACACGACTGGGCAACTGAACAACAACAACAGACCCCCCTCCCTCTAAGCCTCTCTGCCACCCCGACTGCCACCCCACCTCTCCAGGTCATCACAGATCACCGGGCTGAGCTCCCTGCGTTATGCACACGGCTGTGTATATATGCCTGTGCTGCCCTCTCGGGGCTTCTCAGGTGGCACTAGTGGTAAAGAACCCACTGCCAACCCAGGAGACGTGACAGATGCAGGTCGGGAGGATCCCCTGGAGGAGGGCCTGGCAACCCACTCCAGTATCCTTGCCTGAAGAACGCTATGGACAGAGGGGCCTGTGGGCCACGGTCCACGAGGTCGTAAAGAGTCGGATGCAACCGAAGCGACTTAGCACTGACCAGCACGACTCTCTCAGTTCGTCCCACCCTCTTCTTCCCCTCCTGTGCCCACAAGTCCGTTCTCCACGTCTGGATCTCTATTGCAGGCGGACATTCTCAAGTCTAGCGTGAGACGTTATTAAAGGGCACTTTTCCCTGTGCTGCCCGGGGCTCTGAGTGACGTGCAGAGTGCAGCCTGCCGTCCACGGGTAAATAACTGTCGCTGCGGAAAGCCCAGGGCACAGTCCATGGCGGCAGCCACGCAACCGCTGAGATGAAGCAACCGGAGAGTGACTGTGACATCACTCAGCACAGCCAGAGGCCCCCGCCTCCCTGGCACCTCTGGCTGGGCCTGCAGGAGATGCAGAGAGGCCAAGGGCAGGATACACCCAGGGGCTTGCTGGCTCACCCCCATCCCCCACCAGGTGAGGGGCCAGGGCAGAGCTGCAGCAGGAAGCCCTGGCCCAGGAGTCGTGGTGACTCTACCCTGGATGCAGTTGGTACAGAGGGCAGATCTCTAGTTTCAGTCCCTGTTCTGCGATTAGACAAGACGTACCTGAGCAACTTTGAGCAAAGCATACAAATAATTAGGGCCTCTACTTTCTTGTCTGTAAAATGGGCATAATAATCCTCAGCAACTCCTGGCCAGGAAAGTACTTGGAAAGAGCCCCAGGGCCCAGGACCGGGCCTGCTCTTGTCAGCCCTCTCCCTGGCCCATCCCCGCTGCCTTCCTGCGGACCCCGGCCCTGCCTCCCTCCTCCTGCCCCAGAACATCTTGAGGGGACTGGATGAGTTTTGAGTAGGGGTCCCTGGGAGCTGCAGAGACACAGCCAGGCAGCAGCAGCCACCTGGGGTGTAGGCCTGGTCCATAAGAGGGTGAGGGTTCACAGCTCTATTTGCTGAGGGGTAAAACCAGAGACCACGCCAGGGGTGGATGGGATTAGACAGGAAGAAATGCCTTAGGCTCGGCAATGCTAAGCCAGGGAAACAGCCCTGAGTCACCCAGGCTTCGGCTCTGCCCTGTCCACCCCCACCTCCCAGGGAAGGCAGTGGAGCCTCTGGTCTGCAGGTAGGTTGTGGAGAGCCTGGGCCTTGGTCCTCTGAGTTCCATTACTGGGTCTGCTGCTCACGGGCCAAGGCCAGGAGTCAGGCCGGTTGAGGCCTGGGCTCTGCCCCTTGTTTCCAGGACCAAGGGCAGGAAGTCTCCTCCCCGCCCTGTTCCCCATCTGCTCAAGGCATCTGCCCTGAGGGTGAGGTCAGGTCTCCAGGAGGGATGCTGGAATCTCAGCAACTGCTCTCCAAGAATTGAGGAAAGGAAATGAGTTACTGCTCTAGTAGGCTAGACCTCAGGAAGGACTTCCGGGAAGGGGGGGCGGCAGGCCGTCAACGGCCATGGAACCTCCTACTCTGGGGGGTCCCGGAAAATGAGAATACCTAGCATGTCCTGTGATGTTTGGAGTCAGGAAGACGGAGTCAATGGCCTCTCTCTGACGCTGCGTTCCTCTGGTCTTGGGGCCGCGCTTTCACCCCCTGTCCCCGCCAGGCGCACACACTGGGGTGGCTTCCCACATGGGCCGCTTCGTCCGGCACCTGGAGGTCCCTGGTCCGCGGGCTCAGAAACTCTCCACTTGCCTCCCACCCTGTCTGACACTAGAGCGCTTGTGCTCCTGGGGCGTCCAGCCCCTTCTGGGGTATCACTCTTTCTCCCCTTCCCCCAGCTTCTCCTCCACCCCCACCCCCTGCCTCCCAACCCTGGGAAGTCTTTGTGCTGGACCACCGAGGCCCAGAGTCAACAGTTTGAAGGAGTCTGACTGGAGATGACTCACCCTTCCACCTGGCTCCTTGGGCACCAAGCCCCTGGGTTGGTTCCATCTTACAGGTCCCACCTCCCTCTAGACTCAGAGAAGAGGGACCCAGGTGGTTTCCTGCCAGGACCCCAGGGCTCAGCTCATCTCTGCTTCCTGTTGGTCAAGGCCTAGGGTGGGCAAGTTGGGACCTACCTGTGGGTGAAGCCAGCATCAGGGACAGGGACCCTGCCTCTCATGGCTGCTCTTGGCCTCCTGCTCTGCCTCCTGCCCCCTGTTCCCTCCAGCCTCCCCCAGGTCTACCCATGCCCATCTTCCTCTGGGCCTTCACCACTGCAGGCCTCTCAGCCCTTTCTTACACAGCCCCTGCCCTTCATGATGGGGTAACAGGATCAGAAGCTTGTGATCAAGTCCCAAGACCACCAATCCTTTTAGAGGTTTTAGGCATGCTCTTGAGTGCCTCTGAACCCCAGTTTCCTCATGTATAAACTGGAGATAAAAATTTCTGTCCAGCTTGTTAACTAAGAGCCTTGTGAAAAGTGGAATAAAGGGTATAAAAGCTCTTTGCAAATTGTAAACCCTGAAGAAATGCAGGAAGTTACTATGGGCCTTCTTGATACTCTGGGGCCAGATTCTACTTGCTCTGAGGGGGCCTGGTGAGAATCCAAGCCCATCAATTAACTGAGATGTGAATTTGGGCATATTCTCAACCACGTTGAAGCTCAGTTTCAAAATCTGTAAAATGGAGTTAATAATACCAACCACGAAAGCTGTTATGAGGTTGAAATGGGATCAAGTGAGACTTCTGGTGGGCTGTTCCATTTGTTACAGTGATGAGCATTTATAAACTGGGCTCTGTCGTATAGATTCCTCGCTTATCTGGGGGAAGGAGACAAGATCAGTCCCATTTCGCACGTGGGGAGACAGATTCTGAAGAGTTAACTTGCCTGCCTGAGCCAGTCAGGCATGGATGTCATCATATTTGAACACAAATTTTTCCATCTGAAGCCCAGTATCTTTAACAAACAAACAAATAGACACCTACCCACCCGCCATCACCAAGCGTGATGGTCACCAGGCGCTTACTCCACAAAATTCATCACCCACCACTGCAATGCTATGAGGCAGGGTGACCAGCTCACTGAACAGATGAGGAAACCAAGATGTACAGAGGTTAAGCCACTTTCCCAGAGTTACCACCCGGCTTCGAGAGTTCTGGAGGGCTCCTGACCACCAGGTTCCACCCGAGATCCTGACAGGCCTCTGGGACCAACACTGGTTCCCACCAGAAAGTTCCACAAGGTCAAGATCCCTGTAGGGACCCCCGGCCCCACCCCCAGATCCCCTCTGGTGCTCCCAGCCCTGCGAGGCCCCAGCCCCGGTTCTCAGGCCACGGCGCAGATGCAGAACAAGCAACCGGTGCGGCGTTCAGAGAGGTGTGCAGCAGCCTCTGGCTGCTGACTCAGGGGGGCAGGGGGCTCAGACGCATGCCGGCTTGGGGCAGAGAGGTGTGCCAGCAGCCTCTGGCTGCTGACTCGGGGGGCAGGGGGCTCAGACGCACGCCGGCTTGGGGCAGTTCCGGACTCTGGGGTTCCGGGCAATCTGTGCTCTGAGCCTTGGATTCCTCATCTACAAAATGGGCTTCCAGATGTGTCAACCTCCCACGGATGGAGGATCCCAGGAGGACAGAGATATGCAGGTTTATTGTAAACTCGAAAGTGCCACTCACTGGGAGCTATTATCATATTATTGTCTTGAGTTATGGGAATTTCCCCTGAGGTGGGGATAAACTTATATTATGAGCATCACAGACGGAGACCTGGTAGGTCAGTGGGGATGCCACCATGCCAAGGTCCCGGGCAGGCGCTGAGGCTTGGGTGACTGCTGGGAAGGAAGGACGGGACCCTACCCAGCCTGAGCTTGTCCCTCTCATGGTAGGACCTTGGTCTGGTCTTTGTCCAGTTCCTTCTTTCTCCAAAGATGAGCTCATACCACCTTATAGCCCTCTGGTCGTGCCCCAGGGCTGTTAAATCTCAGCACGGTGGGTGCTGGGTGCGCCAGCGCAAGGGGAGAAAGGAATGACCGTTACCTGCTGGACACAGGCCAGAGATTTCCTATTTTATCTCATTGAATCCTCAGGACTAGTCCTATTCTACAGATTAAGAAAAAGGGAAGTTGAGGGGCTTGTCCAAAGTCACACCTCGGGTGAGACCCAGGACTGGGGCCCAGGTCTGCCTGACACCAAAGCCAGTGCTGTGAACAGAGGCATTGTACATTTACACATATTCTCACCTCTTCTCCCTGCTCCGACTCCTGTCCTGATGCCCTTGAGGCTTCCGGGGGCATACCCTGTCTTTGTTCTGTGGAGCTCTAGCCTCTAGACAACGAGGGTAGGAAGGAAATTTGAGCTCTGGTTCATCTGGGTCAGCAGCTGCTGCAGGTGCTCTTCACGTCCCTAAACACACATGCGTGTGTCGCTGCTGTGCTGGCCGGGGCATCTGGACCGTGTGTATTTACCCACATCCGTCAGTGAACCCCGGGGACTAGTGACTCCTGGGATAGTCACTCCTGGTCCCTGCCCCTGGCAAGCTGAGCATAGTCAGGGACGTGACACTCTTTCTTGGATTCATCTCACAGCCTCCAGAAAAACAAAGAAGTAACTAAATCCGTTACCTCTGACTCTTAGAAGATGGAGTTAAAAGAAAAAAAACCAACCCTGTCTGGTAGGCTTGATAGTGTTGACTTGAGTTTGATGTTCTAATAAGCAGGACTTTTTAGTAACTGGGCTGCTTACCAATAATGTCAAATGCGTTTAAGCACAGTGGTAGGTGAAAGATGAAAAGGAGGTGCCTGAGGTCCAGACCACATCCCCTCCTCACAGCCCTGCTGACCATACCCCCAGTGCAGGGACCCTGAGCACAGGTCCCGGCTCCTCCCACTTCCTGCTGCTCCCCCGTTGCCCTCCTTGGTGTTCAGTCAACCTTCAGCAAAAATGAGAATGAGGGGCAGACGTGACCCCCTAGGCCAGGCTAGCCCCCAGCTCCCCTGCTGTGCTGGGGACACGTACAGGGGCTTAGAAGGCAGAGGTGGTATGAGGGAGGGCAGAGACCTCTGTAAGGGGCCAGGGGGAGGAGAGAGGAGGCCTAATCTGGTGATAGGGCCTGGGTGTCCTACAGACCAGGGCATGGCTGCCACCAGAGGCTGCTCGAAGGTTTTCCATCAGCCCTGGCTGCTCACCAACTCCCAGTCCCAAATTGAGTGCACCCAAAGTTTTTGAACTGTGGTGTTGGAGAAGACTCTTGAGAGTCCCTTGGACTGCAAGGAGATCCAACTAGTCCATTCTAAAGGAGATCAGCCTTGGGATTTCTTTGGAAGGAATGATGCTAAAGCTGAAACTCCAGTACTTTGGCCACCTCATGCGAAGAGTTGACTCATTGGAAAAGACTCTGATGCTGGGAGGGATTGGGGGCAGGAGGAGAAGGGGACGACCGAGCATGAGATGGCTGGATGGCATCACTGACTTGATGGACTCGAGTCTGAGTGAACTCCGGGAGTTGGTGATGGACAGGGAGGCCTGGCGTGCTGCGATTCATGGGGTCGCAAAGAGTCGGACACGACTGAGCGACTGAACTGAACTGAACTGAAAGGCTTTCCACGGAGGAACAGCGCTGGCGTTCGTGGATCACCTGCTCTGGCCGCAGCTGCTTTAACTCTCACCTCCCTCCTCAGAGAGGCTGCAAAGCCTCCTGGTTGAACATGACCTTCAGAGCCCAACTTTCTGGGCTCACAGCCTGGCTCTGCCACTCTCACGTGAGATCAAGTTTTGATCAAACTCTCTGCTTCTGTTTCCCTGGATGCACAATAGGGATAATCAGCGTTCCCTCCTCATAGGGTTGTTTCTCAAGATCAAGTGAATAAATACATATAAAGCACGTTAACTCCTCTGAAACTACGGATTAAAGTGCTAACTCTAGATGAATGAATCACTTCTCCTATAGCTGAATAAGGTTAAGGACCTTGGTCACCTTCTTCCCCTGCCTTCTACCTCTCCTGTTGTGTTGTTGTTTTGTGTGTGTGTGTGTGTGTGTGTGTGTGTGAGTGTGCACGAGTTCCCTTGTTACTGAGAAGAGGGGAGAACAAGGCAGGTCAGGGCTTTTCTTAAGCAGTGCTTCTCACACTTTTTGATGACAGCTCAAAGTAAGAATGATGGTTTATAATCTAACACACATACACAGAAGGATGGGGTGCCGGGGAGTGAAGAGGGAAGAAAGGGTGGTAACTCCCAGCTCAGAGTGAGGTCTGGTCCAGCAGCCTCTTTTTTGAGGGTCCCTAGACAATGGTAACCCACTCCAGTACTCTTGCCTGGAAAATCCCAAGGGTGGAGGAGCCTGGTAGGCTGCAGTCCATGGAGTCATGAAGAGTTGGACATGACTGAGCGACATCACTTTCACTTTTCACTTTCACGCATTGGAGAAGGAAATGGCAACCCACTCCAGTGTTCTTGCCTGGAGAATCCCAGGGACGGGGAAGCCTGGTGGGCTGCCGTCTATGGGGTCGCACAGGGTTGGACACGACTGGAGAGACTTAGCAGCAGCAGCAGACACATGTAGCCCCTGGAGGAGGGCATGGCAGCTCACTCCAGTATTCTTATCTGGAGAATCCCAGGGACAGAGGAGCCTGGTGGGCTAGAGTCCATAGGATCACACAGAGCTGGACTGAAGTGCCTTAGCACAGCACAGCAGACACATACAGCCAAAGCAGATGCCCCGCGCTCTAGGCAGATGGCCCAGTGCCCTCTGCCCACCTCTCTGTAAGGGCAGAGACCACAGGGAGTTGGGGACAGCAGGCTCTGAGCTTTCTTTCCATCCTCAGACACTCTCTTCCCTGTTTGGGGGCTCTGCTCACCCCTTAGCCACCTGCCCCAGGACCTCTGTCTCCTGGGTCAGCAGGGCTGACTGCTGCATGAGTTAATAGAGGAGCAGCCTGAGGGACATCCTTCGATCTGCTTTCAGAATGCCTCCCTGGCAAGGACGCCTCCAGCCCGGGCATCCCCGGGCCGAGCACCCCCAGCCCGGGCATCACCTTCCAGGTCATCGTCTGGCCGGTCCTCGTCTACCGTGTCAGCATTGACATCATCTCCAACCCGAGTGTACCTTGTGAGAGCCACACCAGTGGGGACTGTCCCTGTCCGTGCGTCTCCTGCCGGGCCTGCAGCAGCCACCAGGGCCGCCAGGGAGAGCCCAGGTAAGGGGACTCCTGCAGGGAAGGCAGGAGGGACAGGGGAGCCATCGGAAGGCAGAGGGGGTGTGGTGCAGGTAAATCTCCAAGTTGGGCACTCTCTGCTTCTCCTCTAGTTCTTGGATGACAACGTCTGGGAAGGAGGGGGGATGGTTTGGATGGGCAGTGGGGGACCTGGGGAGGTGGGGGCAGAAAGGAACCATCACACACAAACCCAAGACAGTGGGAAATTGGGGCAAATGTGGCAAAGCATGAGAAATCAGGACCAACACAGCAGGCATGACTTTGGAGGCTGCACATACTGGGTCAAGGTGCAGATTTTGAGAGCCAGAGCTCCTGGTTAGAAACCAGGCCTCTTTCCTAGAGCTTCCCTGGAGGGTCTGCCAGGGAAGCTGGAGTCTACACGGGAGTACAGCGATGATCAAGGGCCTATCTGTGGGTGAAGGAACAAAGGGAGAGATTCTGATCAGGCAGGCACTCCCCACCCCCAACTTCCCAAGCTGGCCATTATGATTCAGCCCATACGGAGACATGCCAAATGGGCCTCAGGGACTGGCTCTGCCCTTAATGAAGCAGCCCTTTTGCCCCCATCCCAGCTTGCCCTCCTCTTGCCCTCGAGTTCAGTCTGCCCATCTTGCCCTCTGAAGAGTCAATGAGGCACTTTGGTATAGAGACCTTCGGCATCAAACACATTTCATTTGACTCCCTGTTCTGCCACTCACTAGCCAAGTAACCCTGAGCAAGTCATTTAACTTCCATGAACCTCAGCTTCCCCATCTATAAAATGGGTATAATAATGCCCAGTTCACACAGTTGCTGTCAGAATTAAATAAGATGCCACACATAAATGCCTAATGGGCCCATAATAGATGCTAAGTAAAAGGGAACTTGGTATCAGGCAGGGATGGTACCATATGCTGGGAGGAGAGGGCCTAACTGGGTCCTCCTGGACCAGCCTTCTTTCCCTACCCCATCTCCTCTCTGCCTGACTCCCCTCTCACAGTCACACCCTCCCCTGCTGCTGGCCTGCTCCTAGGTATCACCTTGCCCAAGTTCACCTGGCAGGAGGGCCAGAAGCGGCTGCCGCTCATCGGATGTGTCCTCCTTCTCATCGCCCTCGCGGTGTCGCTCATCATCCTATGTGAGTTTAACAGAGGGAGCAAGGCTGGCCCCTGGTCATTGCAGGGTGGAGTGGGGTTGGGGGATGGGGGCACTCAGCAGGGAGACAAAAGTAGGGAACACACACAGGCTGCCGTGTCCACAGAGGGACACTCTTACAAGTGGCCTTGAACCCTGGCACTTCCAGGCCCCTTGGCGGTGGGTGGGTTGAGAGGGTGGGAAGTCAGAGGAACCGGGAGTGGGTCCCTTCTGTAGTAGTTCACCAGTCTGAGCTTAGTTTCTGTGTCTTCAAATGGGATTAAATCCATTCATTCATTAAAATTAACATGTGCTTAGTAAAATATCCTGAAGATTTCACTGGGTTATGAGGAATAAATGAGCTAATGGCAGAGTGCCTGACACAAAATCCCCCTCTAAAAATGTGACTTATTTAAAAAACAAACACTTGCAACATTGATGAGGTAAAGGCCCCTTGGGCATTTTTTGGTTAATGAGATCAAGCGTTCAGGGGTCCAATCTCCCTGAAATCCACATCTTCTCGAAAAGACACTCAGGACCTGTGCCAGGGCTCCCTGCGGGGGTGTCTGCTCTGAGCCCAGCACAGTGGGAAGCAAAGGAGAGTACCCACTGTACCCCCCAGTCCTTGGGGCGAGTACAGTCCCCTGGGGGACAGAGATAGAAATGATTAAGGCCAAGTGGATTTGAGTATTACCAACAGGAAGAGAGGACAGCTGTGTGGGTACGGAGGCAGGGGGCAGTTCCTGAAGGCTGTGGGGCCAGATGAGGATCCAGAAGATGGCAGGGAGGGGAGGATCTCCTGGCAGGGCATCTAAGCGGGGTGAGCAGCTGCAGGAAGTGTCGGGGGGGGGGAGGCAAATGGACAAGTTGGCATGGGGAGGGACCCGATTCACCAAGGTGAATACTCATCTGGGGACCTGAAGGCTGTCCTTGGGTTGGGCATGGCTTGGCCACGTTGTAGAGAGCTTGAAGTGCCAGGCCAAGGGGTAAGGATTCTGTTACAGAGGCTGCACAGGGTGGTGAAGGGCAGGCTGGGTGACTACAGGGAAACACCCAGCTGGCAGGGCTGTTTGAGGAAGAGAATCGCGTGGAAAGAAGTAGCTGGTTACAAGTACAGCTTTAGGACCAGACAGACCTGCTGAAGCATCTTGGCGCAGCCACTTAAGTTAATGAACTTCCTGAGCCTCAGTTTCCCCGCCTGCTTGACAATGCGCATGAGGGTGTCAGCACAGAGCTTGCCTCGTGGCCCCCATGTGAACCTCCCACCAGGATGCTCGACCCTGTTCCCTCCCTTTCCCACACAAGGCACACGCTCCAGGGGAGGCCCCTAGCAGTGCACAGAGAGCACCAGGAAATAATCCAGGGGGAGGTGAGAGGGCAACCTGGGCAGGGGGGACTCTCAACATGATTTCACAGCATTTCCTTAAGTCCCCTGACCTCCGGACTTCCCAGGGAGGTCGTCACTGAGCAGCTTGGCAATGTGGTCAGGACTAGAGCCCCCGTCTCTTGAGAGCTCTCTGCTACACATCAAGGCGATCCCAGGAGCCTCGGTGCCCGGGATGGGGGTGGGGGGTAGAAAGACCACGGCACAGGAGGAAGGGAAGTCCAACAAGTTAGGGGGACTGGTGTCTGAACCAGGGAGGAGCAGTCACAGAGGGTGACCTCCAGATGGCGTGACAGCACAGTGGGGCCAGCGACAGAGGCCGGAGTCAGGGCTGAGAAACAGGTTGCAGACAGGAGGCAGGGTGAGGGGTCAGACCCTGGGCTTCCTCAGGCGTCCAAGGTGAGGAGTTTCCAGGCGGGAGGCATGACAACTCCCAGTATGGAAAGCGCTCTTAGGAGAAGTTGTGGAGCTGATGCTCACATATGGTTTGTTAAGCTGTCGGCTTTTCAACCCAACTTGTGCATTCGGGAATCAGCCACCTAGAGCTGCTCGCTGAGTGGGAAGACACTTATTTATTTTTGGCTGCCCTGGGTCTTCGTTTCCGTGTGTGGGCTTTCTCTGGTTGCGACAAGCGGTGGGCTACTCTTGGGCTGCGGTCCGTAGGTGTCTCATTGTCGTGGCTTCTCTTGTTCTGGAGCACGGGCTCTAGAGTGTGCGGGCTCAGTAACTGTGGCTTGTAGGCTTAGTTACCCTGAGGCACGTGGGATCTTCCTGGACCAGGGATCGAACCTGTGTCCCTGCATTGGCAGGTGGATTCCCAACCACTGGACGACCAGGGAGTCCTTGGGAAGACAGTTAAAGGCCTTGAGACAAGCAGTGGGGCAAGAACTGAGCCTAGGGGATAGCTCTTGTTTGGAGAAGAGGGAGGTGGAAGAAAATCTAGGCGCTTTTGAGGCTGGAAGGACAACCTCTGAGAAGACCAGACAGGCAGTGGCTGCAGATGTGTGTGCTACAACCTGCAGTGCATAGAGATGGTGAGGGTGCTGGACTGGGTCTGAGAAGGGGCCTCTGGGACACTGGAAAGGAAGATTTCTCAGAACAACACTCTGCCCAGCACATCAGGCAGGAGAACTTCCAGAGTATTACCCATCTCCACACCTCCCTCCCTTACTCTCTCTCTCTCGCTCTCTGAGTGGCTGCTTTTGAGTTTGCCTGGTGCTGTCCTGCTTGCAGAAGCTTTCTGGAACATTCCAGAGCATTCCTGAGCAGCCTTTCTCTCCATACAGATGGGGGACGAGAACCCCAGAGCCCAAGAGGGATTGCAGGTCGGTGTCTCAGAACCCCCAGGGCCTTGGGCTGCATCATGTCATGTCTCTCTGGGGCTAGCAATGACCCAGCTTCTGCTTCATGGTTTTTTTTTTCAGTTTACTTCTGGTGGGGCCACACAGGGGTCAATTACAAGGAGCCAAGAGAGAGCTGCCCCAGTCACGCTGTGCGCTGTGATGGAGTCGAGGACTGTAAGCTGAAGAGTGATGAGCTGGGCTGTGGTAAGGAGGTTGGGCGTGTGCGTGCGTTCATGCGTGCACTCTGGGGGCTGCAAACTGGCTATCAGCTCAAACGGGAGGTGACGGACAGAGACCTGGAGGATCTGGGTTCTAGTCATAATAGACTGGGGTCTGGAACCTGGCTTTGGGTGTGTCTTGGGCAAATCACTTACCTTCTCTGGGCTTCAGTTTCTTAATTTGCAAAATGTGTGGACTGGACAAGATGAGTGCTTCAAATAAAATCTGATAGCTCCCAGCAAAGCAGAGCTGCTCTGCAGCTGGAGACAAGGGTGGGGTCCGAAGGCCTGTCCGTGTACCCCTTCTCTTCACCCAGCAGGTAACCTCTGACCTGCCACCTCTATGGTTTCATGAAGGTCAGTTTGTAAATGAAGCTGCAGATGAGACAAAGACCTCTTTAAGTGCTGTCCTCAGTGGTTTTTACAAGTGTCGTCTATGTACAGCCCTGACGTGGGTGTCTGTGGGTACATAACCTGCCCCTTCCACCTGTGTGCATATGTGTGTTCTTGCCCATGACCACATCCATCTGTGACTGCACAGGTCTAGTGAGGACTCAGTTGGATCAAGGTTCCCCTTGTCACACTCTTATTTGGGCATGTCACTGCCCTCTTAGGGTAATGCCTTCTGGCAGTGCTCACCCCTTCTCCCAGCAAAGGCTCCTGGGTTCTGTTGAACAGAGAGCTCTCTGCTCCGCTCCAGCCCCTTGCCTTGGCTCTGCCCTCACCAAGCATCTTGGGCTCTGAGCACTGGCTGATGGCCATCCTGTCCCCAGCCAAGCTCCCAGACGTCTGCAAGGCCTCAGCAAGAAGCCTGGGGACAGGAGCATCTCAGAGCCTCGCTCAGTTCATTCCTCAAGAGCTTGGAGCCTCCCGGTGTTGAGGACCCACCTTGTCCTTTTCTTGACCGGCAGTGAGGTTTGACTGGGACAAGTCTCTGCTTAAAGTCTACTCTGGATCCTCCCATCAGTGGCTTCCCATCTGCAGTGACAGCTGGAATGACTCCTATTCGAAGAAGACCTGCCAGCAGCTGGGTTTCGAGAGGTACACCTTCCCCACCAGTCCTTGCTTCAGGGACGTCTCAGACTTTTCACACGGGCATCTCAGGCTCAATGAGGGTCACTCATACCAAGAAGACTCTTGGGGACCAGGGCTGAGGTCACGAGCTCATAGTGCCCTCAAGTTATTCAAAGGAACAGCATCCTGGGGAGCCCAGGTCTGGGGGCAAGATGTTTCCAGGAGGCCAAAGTAGTTATTAGCAGATTTGCAGCAGGATGGCACCCCATAGGGTTCTTTGCATCAAAGCACCCTTGTGCCCACGATCACATTCAATGGTCGTGGTGGCCTGTGAGGTGGGTGTGCATTTGGGCAGGTCTTGTCTTCTCCTCACATCTGATAACTAGCAGCTCAGGCTGGGCAAACCCTTCAGCGGACTCTGAGCAGCTGCAACTCGAGCTAGGACTCATCAAACGAAGAGTGAGATGGGCAGATGTGGCCAGGTAAAGTCCTTAGCACCTTTGACTCTAAAGATCTGAAACAGGAAGCTGGTACCAGTGGGTGGAGGAGGGAATGGGGTTTACCATGACCTTCCAGCTTGAAGGAGCCCTCCATACTCCCTTTTGGTCTGAGTTTCAAACCAAGTAGTTTGGGGGGGGGGTTCACTAATGTGTGTGAAGTTCTGGAGAGAGGGTTTATTAAGGATCTCACTGTGGGTTCTCTGCAGAAGAAGCACCTGGAAAACTAGGGCTTGGAGGCTAGGACTGAGAACCAGTTCTCTGCCCCCACATCAGAGTTCCGATCGTGAAAGATGACCTGGGTGACCTAGTTGGAAGATGACGGACATGGTTTATCATTGAGTTGTGTGACTTTATGCAAATGTGAACTTCCCTTGGACTTCAATAGACAGCGTCATTTATTCAAAGAATATTCATCGAGTTTTTATTATGTGCCAGACACCCAGACAAGATCCCTGTTGTGGGACAATCTCTGGTATGGTGTGGGCGAGAGAGGCTTTAACCAATAATCACAGCGCTGTGTGATGTGTAATGGAAAGAATATGTGGGAAGCATTATGTACACACAACAGAGAGGGTGCCTGACTGCACTTGGAGGTCAGCAGAGCAATGGAGGAAGAGCACCCACAAAGGCAAGCTTGCATGCAAGGGTGTCCCATGTCCTAGAAACGCACCACAGTGCCACACAGATAGCAGTCCATGGATCACACAGAGCAGAATCACCTGGGGTGCTTGTTAAAATGCACCCTGAAATCAAAATCTCTGGAATTAGGATTTCAAACACTTAACAACACCCCAGGGTGGTTCTTAGGCACACTCTGGTCTAAGGAGCTAAACGGTTCTCAGGCTTTAGTGTGCAAACCCATAACATGGAGTTCATTAAAATGAAGAGCATGGCTCAGCAGGTCTGGAGGGGATGCTGCTGCTGTGGGTCCATGGATCACAGTCCGGACAGGAAAGGGCTCAGTCCATGTTCCTCAAACTCCAGAGTGCAGCGGGATCACCTGGAGAGCCTGTTAAAACACAGAGCCAGAACTGTTGATTCAGCAGGTCTGAGGCAGGGCCCCCAGATTTGCATTTGTAACAAATTCCCAGGCAGTGCTAACATTGTCCCCTGAGATGGGACCATATTTTCAAAACTACTGGGCTAGTGTGTAAGGCGAGTGGGGGGAGTAGTGGAATATGTGTGTGGGGTCTGAGACCATTGGATTTTAACTGCCTCTGGCCTCTGCAGCAGGGCTGGCTGGGACTCTCATGCAGGCTCGGGGACCAGGGGTGGGCGCTTTCTCAAGGTGGTTCATTCGTCTCCCTTCTCCTCCCTTGCAGTGCTTACTGGACAACCAAAGTGGCCAATAGGAATGTTGGCAGCAGTTTCTCAGTCTCCGAATTTAACTCCACCATCCAGGAGAGCACCTACACGTATGTGGGGTGGGCGTGGCTATCTGCTGCCTCCAGGAGTCCTTCGTGAATGTCCAGAGCATCTCAGAAACAGCTCTCGTTCACTACCTGCCTCCTGAGTTGGAAGTCATCAAAACTTGGTGCACAGAGCACCTCAAAGTCAGGGGGGCCCAAAGAATTTACCTGGTTGCCAAAGACAATGAATAAACCGTGGGGCCACTGATCAGCCTGATGTTAGGACTGAAAGCTGCTGCAGGGAGGGTGCTTGGGGTGGAGGGGGAGAAACATCGCTGGGGTGGCAGTGGGGAGGGGGAGTGCCAGGTGCAAGGAGTCAGGGGCAGGGAGGCCCATCTGGGGAGCTTCACCCTCTCTTCCCCGCTGGGCCTCGCCACCTGTCACTCTGCACTGCAGCTGCTCTGGTCCCAACACCACTGGGTGGAGGGGGATGGGGGGCTCTCCAACAGCTAGCAGTGTTTACCTGGGGAGAGGAGAGAAGAAACCAGGCTGTGAGAGAAAAAGGCGTGGAGAGGGAAGGAAGGCAAATGAGCTTCCTCCTGGATTCCTGCTTTGTGCTGGGTGGTTCACGTGCTGCATTGCTGGCAGAGCGTTGAGCAAGTGTCAGAGGAGAGCTGAGCCACATGTTTAGCTGCAGAAAGATGCTGGGACAGTGAAGTCATGAGTTCAGAAGACATGACCTAGCCTGTATGTGCAACCTGCCACAAAAAAACTGGGAGATGGGGAGAAGGGTGGGGCTGGTTCGCAGTAAGCCATCCCTGTCTCTAGAGAAAGCACAGGAAGGGTCTGTCCTACTGGGAGGGAGAAAGGTCAGAATCTCCACCTTCTTGTGCAAAGGGAATAGGATAGAACTTAGCAGGGGCCAATCATGGAAGGCTTCCTGGAGGCGGTGGCTGATGCACCCTTTTCTCAACTTTTGTATATTCTCCTGCAGGTCTGATTGCCCTTCCCAGCAGTATGTCGCTCTACAGTGTTCCCGTAAGAAGACACTCTTCCTCCTGGATTGTGGCCTGTGTGGGGTGGGAGTCAGGGGACAGAGGGATGGAGTCCCTGTGAGGAAGAGAGCCAACCCTGGGGATCAGAGCCAGGAAGAGGGGCTTGAGCAGCAGCCCTGTTTCAGGGCCAGGGTGCCTGCAAGTCATCTGGATAGACACTCTCAGGGCAGCATTTCCCCTTCTGACTCTGCCCAGCCCAGCAACCTCATCATTCAAGTGTCTTGGATTCTGGGCAGGGGGCAGAGGATTGAGAGAGCATGTCAGAGCTCATGGTAGGTGAAGAGCTGGTATTAAATCTTGGGTCTGACCACAGGGCCCAAACCGTTAACCAGTCCACGAGTGCTGCGTCCTCATGATGAACAGGTGGGGTGCCCCCCTGAGCAAGTGGGCACAGTGCTATGGACAGAGTCCCCTCAGACCCCTGCTGGCTCTTCACTCTCTCCTCCTTCAAAGAGAAAGGAAACTCTGTGCATGATCTCAGGGGATGACTCACTCTGGAACATGTTTGGAAATGTTCCCCTGGGGCACAGGGTCCCCAACAGCACTAAATGACCCCCTGAGAAACCATGTGAGCACCAACTACTTGTGCATCATGGGAAGGAATTTTCTTCTTCGTTTTGAAATGATCCAAATCACATTGCTCATCAGTTCAGGGTTGTGTTAGACTTGGTCTGTTTTCCAAAGCTCTTGACAGCAGCCCTGGGGTTCACCATTGTGACCCTAACGCCTGGCACATCACCCAAAGCAGGGGGTGCTTAGGAAGCATTTGTTGAATTACTAGAACAATAAATGAGTGGGAGGAAAGAGGATATTTCCTAGGATCAGACTTTCTACTGGATGATCCCAGAAAGCTAACCCACCATGTGGGAGCTCTGTGTTGGTGGAAAATAGCTGTGCTGAATCAGATTAAGTGGGCAAAGCGGCCTCCGTGGGTGGGTGGTGCCCTCATGCCTGAGCTTCTCTGGGCCTAGGAGCACGGTAGCAGCTCTAAGAAAAGCCGACTTCATAGTTCATCTCTTCGGCTTCTCTCCAGACTGTGGACTGAGGGCCATGACCGGGCGGATCGTGGGAGGGGCACTGGCCCCAGAAAGCAAGTGGCCTTGGCAAGTTAGCCTGCAGTTCTCCCATACCCACATTTGTGGGGGCACGCTGATCGATGCCCAGTGGATTCTCACCGCTGCCCACTGCTTCTTTATGTAAGTGCCCGAGGGCGCCATGATGAGACGCGGCTGAGGGTCTGGATGCCAGGAAGGGCTGAGGGCAGACTGACTTCTCTCTGTGGAGGGGGACTTTGGTTGCAAGCCTGGCCCCGAGGACTGGGTGGCACATGTGTGGTGAGGACCACGATTCGGTCCTGGGAGTATGAATTGGGGTTACTTATCCTGAGCTAGTGCAGAGTGAGAAAATACCATTGCTGGCTTCAGGGGAGAGAGAGGGGAAGGTAGACAGGAGGAATTTGGAGCCTGCCCTAAAGAACAGGGTGAAATAAAGAGGTTTGGGGCTTGTGGCTGCTTTCAAAACCTGGAAGTTACAGAAGAGGAGCTGGAGACACTGGGAATGCTGTCCCGGAAACTGCGGGCAGGACAGAGCAGTCAGCTTTCAACAGGCACCAGCCAGGCTTGTCCTTCGAGTTGGTGGACAGGAAAGGGCTGGGAGATGAGGCCTCAAGGGCACCGGCTTCCCCAGCAGTGAGTCTTCAGTGGGTCACTTTGTCCTGTCGAAAGCCTCATTTCTGCTGAGAATACTACCACTGAGATGTGTCCCGTCCACTTCACTGGATCCTTGGTGGCATCCAGAGGAGACAGTGGGGCCAGTGGTTCCAGAAGTCTTACTCGTCTCCTCCCATTCTCCATTTTAAAATTTTATTTATTTATTCATTTATGGCTCCACTGGGTCGTCATTGCTGCATGTGGGCTTTCTCTAGTTTCAGCGAGCCGGGGCTACTCTCTAGTTGCGATGCATGGGCTTCTCATTGAGGTGGCTTCTCTTGCTGCGGAGCAGTGCTGGGGCTTCAGTAGCTGCGGCACATGGATTTGTGGTTCCCAGGCTTTAAAGCGCAGGCTCAACAGATATGGCACATGGGCTTAGCTGCTCCTCGGCATGTGGGATCTTCCTGGACCGGGGATCGAACCTGTGTCTCCTGTATTGTGGCTTTACCACTGAGCCACCAAGGAAGCCCCCATTTTCTATTGTAAGGTACAGAACCACCAGTTCAGAGCAGCTTTCTGAAAGTAGAGGATTGTTCTAGACCCCTGGGCTAAGATAGAGTGCCCCCTCCAGAGGTCACTTCATCCATCCTCCTGCCTCCAAGCTGGTGCTCTGGCTGAAGCTCCTTGTGTGCAGCAGATGTTGCCAGGACCTCTGCCAGGTGGTAACTGGCCCGTGCTCTCTGTGGCTTTGGCAGTACCCGGGAGAAGATCCTGGAGGGCTGGAAGGTGTACGTGGGCACCAACGACCTGCACCACCTGCCCGAGTCAGCCTCCGTCGCCCAGATCATCATCAACAGCAACTACTCAGATGACCAGGATGACTATGACATCGCCCTCATGCGGCTCTCCAAGCCCCTGACCCTGTCCGGTGAGTGAGCCCCCTGCTCAGCCAGCACCCCTCGGTGCCGAGCCTTTGCACTTAGCAGCATCCACAAACCCATCCCAGGGTCCAGAGCTTCAGCATGGCAGATGTCAGTCTTCGAGATCATTTGGTGGAACTCTGTATTACAGTTGGGAGAACTGAGACCGGGAGGTTGGAAATAAACTTGCCCCAGTGACTCCTCTTCTATTGCAAGTTGGTGACAGAGCCAGGGTTTACGTACTGGGCTTCATTAAGATAAACAGATCGAATTGTTTCACTGGTATATTCAGCACTTAACAGAGGCCAGACACCATGGTGAGTGTTTTACATCTACAGCTTCATATTCTCTTCACTACCAGATCCTGTGAAGCAGGTACTATTATTAGCTTCATTTTCCCTTTGAGAAGACCTTTAGAGAGAGATAATTTCCCGAGGTCATGAAGTAATAAGGAGCAGCTTCAGGACTGGGTCCAGGTGGGTCTGCCTCACAGGCAATGTTCTTCCCACGCTGCTCTGTGCTGGCAAATTGCCAACACCGAAGTTGCGAACACAAGCAAAATACCGACGCAACCAAACAGCCAACTGCTCAAAGGATGGAGCTGAGACCTTGAGAACTAAATGGGGCTACAGAAAGGAAATGCTACCGAAATTCTCAGGAGGAGATCAGTTTTCGTTCATTAGTTCATCCGCGCATTTGTTCAGGTATCAAATACAGTGTGTACTACCTAGCGGCTCTGCAGTTCCCCTGCAAAGAGAACAACAGCCGCTTAGAAGCTAGTGATGTGATGTCAGGGGCCACCGCGGGAGCGGGGTACGGTGGCACAGATGTGGGCACCTAATCAGTCTTGGCAGGCTAGAGAGGCTTCCGGAAGCCTCGGAGGGCTCTCTGGTTAGTCCAGCCTTTCTGGCGCTCTGGGCCTGTGAGCTGGCCTTTCCTGGCACATTAATTGCGGAGGCGGGGTTGGTCCTGAGTCAGAGCAGATAGCTCGTCAGAGTGGTGTGGGGAGGAGTCCAATCCCCAACACAAGATTCGGTTGGGTGGGGCCAATCCAGAGCCACGCCCACCTCCAGCCACGCCCACGCTGCGGGCCCTCTCTGCCCTCTGCCTGCCACCCCCCACCCCCCACCCCGCCCCCAACATCCTTGTCTGCGGAGCCTCGGACTGTGAGGGGAGGGGTGCCCTACTGCCCCTGCCTTGCCCCCCTCATGCACACATAAAAGGGGGCAGGCAGTCTGCAGGACCAAAACAGGCCTTCCCAACCTTGTCAAACACAGACTCCATTTGGCTAACCATCCGGACCTCGTTTGCCATCAACCCAAACCCCCATTAATATTATCTGAAATTCCAAATCTAATTAAATAATTTGTAAAATGAAATTTAACTTATTATAGCATTATATATGCTTTTCAGACTACAGCAGTCCCTCCCTATACTCTGATAGCCACCCCTCCCTGCCCTTCACTTCTGGTCAAGAAGCATCTTTGTAGCATCATAAATCACAGCTAGGATTTATGTAGTCCTGAGGTCAGACCATGTGCCCTGGTTTTTGGTTTAGAAATCAGAGCAGATTTTCTTAAACTGCCTGGTAGACTGAGCACTTTGAAGTCACTGTACTAGCTGAGAAAGCTTGTGGAAACTCACGGATAAATTTAATTACTCTATAAAAACACAAGTAGATATATACTAGTGTTACATGTTTTTAAGACTGTATGTCTCCAAAATAGGTATAGACTAATTTTTTTTTTGCTATACAGTAGGTTCTTGTTATTTATTTTTTAAATTAATTTATTTGTTTATTGAAAGATAATTGCTTTACAGAATTTTGTTGATTTCTGTCAAACCTCAACATGAATCAGCTATAGGTATACATATATCCCCTTCCTTTTGAACTTCCCTTCCATCTCCTGCCCCATCCCACCCCTCTAGGTTGATACAGAGCCCCTGTTTGAGTTTCCTTAGCCATACAGAAAATTCCCATTGGCTTATCTATTTTACATATGGTAATGTAAGTTTCCATGTTACTCTCTCCATACATCCCACCCTCTCCTCCCCTCTCCACAGGTCCATAAGTCTATTCTCTACATCTGTTTCTCCATTGCTGCCCTGCAAGTAAATTCTTCAGTACCATTTTTCTAGATTCCATATATATGCATTAGAATATGATATTTATCTTTCTCTTTCTGACTCCACTCCATATAATAGGTTCTAAGTTTATCCATCTCATCAGAACTGACTCAAAGTCATTCCTTTTTATGGCTGAGTAATATTCCATTGTGTATATGCACCACAGCTTCTTTATCCATTCATCTGTCGATGGACATCTAGGTTGCTTCCATGTTCTAGCTATTGTAAATAGTGCTGCAGTGAACAATGGGATATATGTGTCTTTTTCAATTTTGGTTTCCTCAGGGTATATGCCTAGGAGTGGAATTGCTGGGTCATATGGTTGGGCATGACTGAAGCAACTTAGCAGCAGCAGCAGCATGGTGGTTTTATTCCTAGTTTTTTAAGGAATCTCCATACTGTTTTCCATAGTGGCTGTATCAATTTACATTCCCACCAGCAGTGCAAGAGCATTCCCTTTTCTCCACATCCTCTCCAGCATTTATTGTTTGTAGACTTTTTGATGATGGCCATTCTGACCAGTATGATGTGATATCTCATTGTAGTCTTGATTTGCATTTCTCTAATTATGAGCAATGTTGAGCATCTTTTCATGTGTTTGTTAGCCATCTGTATGTTTTCTTTGGAGAAATGTTTGTTTTTCTGGTATTGAGTTGTATGAGCTGCTTGTATATTTTGGAAATTAACCCTTGGTCAGTTGTTTCATTCGCTATTATTTTCTTGCATTCTGAGGGTTGTCTTTTCACCTTGCATATAGTTTCCTTTGCTGTGCAAAAGCTTTTTAGTTAATCAGGTCCCACTTGTTTACTTTTGTTTTTATTTCCATTACTTGAGGAGATGGGTCATAGAGTATCTCGCTTTGATTTATGTCATCAAGTGTTCTGCCTATGTTTTCCTTTAAGAGTTTTGTTTCTGGTCTTACATTTAGGTCTTTAATCCATTTTGAGTTTATCTTTGTGTATGGTGTTAGGAAGTGGTCTAATTTCCTTCTTTTACATGTAGCTGTCCAGTTTTTCCAGCACCATTTACTGAAGAGGCTGTCTTTGCCTCACTGTATAGTCTTGCCTCCTTTGTCAAAAATAAGGTACCCATAGGTGCATGGGTTTATTTCTTGGCTTTCTATCTTGTACCATTGGTCTATATTTCTGTTTTTGTGCCAGTGCCGTACTGTCTTGATGACTGTAGCTTTGTAGTATAATCTAAAGTCAGGAAGCTTGATTCCTCCAGCTCCATTCTTCTTTCTTTCTCTTTCTTCTTTCTCAAGACTGCTTTGGCTATTCAGGGTCTTTTGTGTTTCCATATGAATTGTGAAATTTTTTGTTCTAGTTCTATGAAAAATGTCATTGGTAATTTGACAGGGATTGCATTGAATCTGTAGAATGCATTTGATAGTATAGTCATTTTCACAATATTGATTCTTCCTACCCAGGAACATGGAATATCTCTCCATCTGTTTATGTCATCTTTGATTTCTTTCATCAGTGTCATAATTTTCTGTGTACAGTTCTTTCATCTCCTTAGGTAAGTTTATTCCTAAATATTTAATTCTTTTTGTTGCAATGGTGAATGGGATTGACTTCTTAATTTCTGTTTCTGACTTTATATTGTTAGTATATAGAAATGCAAGTGATTTCTGTGTATTGATTTTATATCCTGCAACTTTGCTAAATTCGCTGATTAGCTCTAGTAATTTTCTGTTACTATCTTTAGGGTTTTCTATGTATGGTATCATGTCATCTGCAAACAGTGAGAGATTTACTTCTTCTTTTCTGATCTGGATTCCCTTTATTTCTTTTGCTTCTCTGATTGCTGCAGCTAGGACTTCCAGAGCTATGTTGAATAATTTTGGGGAAAGTGGACACCCTTGTCTTGTTCCTGATCTTAGAAGGAATGCTTTCAGAGGCATAGACTATTTTAAGTCATATTTTGTGGTTTTGGTTGTTAATTAGTGCCATGCCTTCATTTATTTTTTTGTTTACACTCTAGCAGATAAATGTGTTAGACTCCCAATTTATAGGAAAAAAATTTTACATTTATCCTCCCTCCCTCCCTCTCTGCCCCCTCACTCCCTTCCTCCTTCCCTCCTCCTCCTTCCTAAGAGCACTTTATATGTATCAGGCACAACTCTAGGTACAGGAATCTGCAGCATGCATAACAATTATGAACACGGCAAATATCCTCTTCAGGGCTTCCTCAGTGGCTCAGGGGTAAAGAATCTGCCTGTAATGCAGGAGACGTAGGGTCATGAGACTTTGATCCCTGGGTCATGAAAATCCCCTGGAGAAGAAAATGGCAACCCACTCCAGCATTCTTGTTTGGGAAATCCCTTGGACAGAGGCGCCTGGTGGGCCACAGTCCATAGGGTTGCAAAAGGGTCAGACTAAGCGACTAAACAACAGCAAATATCCTTTCTATCAACTCTTTTCTTGTAAACTGGTCGATGCTCTAATCCACAGGGGAACACTAGTCCTCAGAGCGAATTTAGGAACTGATACACAGTAGCACCTTCTATACGATTCTGAGTGCAGGAGCGAGTGAGCAGCAGTTTAGTGGGCTGTGCCTCTAGGGATTCACTCTTCCCACTTGGAGAGGTTGTCTCACCCTGGAGGGAGAGTTTCAGGCCCTGGCTAACCAGGGGTGCCCTCTCCAGACCAAGCAGGACCCACCACTGACACATCATGGCAATAATACCTGGCATTTAGCCGGTGCTGCATCTTGCTCTGGGGGACAGATGTGGAAGAGACTCAGCGAGGACAGCTGCTTTTGGAGTGGAGACACCCTCAGCCACCCAGTGTCAGCTTGGCACAGGGAAGCTCCAAGGCACATGTATATGCCCACATGGCGCCCACTGACAAGTCAGTATGTCTGGGGGACTCTGAGTACGCTGAAGACTGGAGGGTCAAGATGAAGTGACTGAGTTTCTTGCCTGGTCAATTGAAGGCCTTGAAAGATTCAGGAGCACCCTATGGGGAAGGAGGATGTCCTAGGATGTTGGTACTCCTGTCGCTCCACACACCCCTCCAAAACCTCCAGCCTCTTCCCTTCGCTGATGTCTTGAGGTCTTGTTGCAGCTCATGTCCACCCTGCCTGCCTCCCCATGCACGGACAGACCTTCGGCCTCAATGAGATCTGCTGGATCACAGGCTTTGGCAAGACCAAGGAGACAGATGGTGAGAGGCAGATGCTAGACTCTGTGTGTGTGTGTGTGTGTGTGTGTGTGTATGTGTTTGACTTATACATGTGTTTCTTTTCTTTTTTCTTTTACTTGTATTTTTTTGTGGCTTTTATTTTTGGGCCATAAGTTTTGTTTCTTCAGGATCTTCTGGGGTATCTTTTTCTTCTGTGCAACCTCCACTTCTGGTTTAGGAAAATCTGCCCTTTTTTTAGTAAGGATCATCTCCATGTGGCAGGGAGAGCTCATGTATGGGTTGATTCGACCCATAAGCTCTGTTAAGTCCTGTGCTCCATCTTGAGGGCTTTGCTCACTTGGGTGTGCTCAATGACCAGAGAATCTGTATCTAAGCCCTTAAGTTCGGCATTACTCTCTGTATTTTTGAGCACTTGCTATAAAAACTCAGCACTCTTCTTGGGCCACTGATTCTTTCTAGCCCCACTGTTTGACCTGAGCACACGTATCAGCTCCATTATTGTGACGATGGAATGGAACATGCTGATTCTTCAAAGTGACACCCTTCAGATACTTGGTGGTTTTACAGATATGCATACCTTTAATGGCCTGGGCAGTTTCATCAGTGTTCTTAGAGTGAACATGAGGATTTGAACCTCTTGATTTGCACAATTTTGTGGTGTTTTCTGGATCAAGTGACTAGTGAACCATTTTTAGAGGTCATCTCAGGTTGCTTATCAGAAAAACTATACATGTGCTTCTGTGTATGGGGTGATATGTAGGGGTATAGAGATGAGGGTCTACCTAGATGAGGGTTTGGGTATATAGATTCATGGGCCTGGATGTGAATGTGTGTATATATACACCTGCATATACATCAAAGCCAGGCTTCTCTGGTGGTTCAGTGGTAAAGAGTCTTCTGGCAATGCAGCACACACAGGTTCAAACCCTGGGTTGGGAACATGCCCTGGAGGACGGCATGGCAACCCACTCCAGTATTCTTGCTGGGAATTCTTGCATGGACAGAGGAGCCTGGTGGGTTATCAGGCCGTAGGGTTGCAAAGAGTTGGGCATGACTGAAGTGATAGCATGCATGCAAGTGCGCTATAGGGTAAGCACTGGGTTGGGCATTTTTGCCTAATTTGGGGTCCGGAAGCCTACTGGTGATGATCAGGGGGGGCTTTTGGCAATGGTTACAATGGGACTCAGTCAGTTTTGGAGGTGGCCTTGGTTCTGGGCTCCATGTCTGTGGCCTTGGTGCAAAGCCTTGCACCTGTGATCTTGGGATAGGACTCCACAGATTATCTTAATAACCTCATCTAGAAAGAGTCAATAGACTGAGCCTAAAGCTATAGTTGATGAAGAAATGAAGAAGCAGCAGCCACTCATTCTGGCTGGAAGAGGGGGCCCTTTGGTCCTTTTGTGATGTGGCCTACTTTGTTTTTGTCTGGGCTAAAACAAGGTTAGAAAGTGGTTTGGTCTTCCCTCACTTCATCGTGATTACTGGGCGGCCTTATCTGGTGTCAGTTCTGTCGGACTGTGGATACTGGGCAGGAAAGCACAGCAGTCAGCTGGCCTTACCGTGAGACTCGTGAGGCTGGCCACTGCAGGTGTCAAGACCTTGCTCGTGGGATGAAGTGACTGGCTGGGAGCAGCCTTGTTCTGACCTTAGCTCTCTAACTGACTACCTGGGTGACTGTGCATGCCTGCCCAGTCGCTTCAGTCATGTCTGACTCTCCGCAACCCTATGGACTGTAGCCCACCAGGCTCCTCTGTCCATGGGATTCTCCAGGCAAGAATACTGGCGTGGGTAGCCATGTGCTCCTCCAGGGGATCTTCCTGACCCAGGGATCAAACCTGCATCTCTTATGCCTCCTGCATTGGCAGGTGGGTTCTTTACCACTAGTGCCACCCGAGACTGTGGGCAAGTCCTTCTTCAGCCCCAGATTTCTCCTTCTGTAAGTGGGTTCACCACACCTGCTCTCCTTAAAGCACATCATTTAAAGCACCCAAAGGCAAATGAAGTGATCTCTTGTGTTGACTGAAAAGTTCTTTCGGGTCTTCCGTTCAATCTTTTCTGTTTTGAATACAGAAAAGCATTGTGCGCATGTCAGGCAGCCTGATAGGCTTGTGTGTTTGTCTCTGTGTGTGTGTCTCTGTTCTGTGTAGTGATTTGTGTCTGATGTGAGGCTGTGTGTGCCCCTGTGACGTGGGTGGCCCACCATGGGAATGGTGCCCTCCGCGCCTGGAAGGTTGCCAGTCTGGGGCCTGGGCTGGGCGGCTGGAAGGCCTCAGAGCCGCCCGGAGTCTCACTCCCTTCCCACCCTCTCTCTCCTCCACCCCACTGCGCTGAAGAGAGGACTTCCCCTTTTCTCCGGGAGGTGCAGGTCAACCTCATTGATTTCAAGAAGTGCAACGACTACTTGGTCTACGACAGCTACCTTACCCCAAGGATGATGTGCGCGGGGGACCTGCGAGGAGGCAGAGACTCCTGCCAGGTGGGCTTGCTTCTGCGTGGGGCTCAGGTCCTGGGACCCAGAGGGAAGGGAGGAGAGTCGGGGGCCCACCGTCTCCTGCGCAAGGGCCACCTTTCCCACACTGCTGATGTGCATGCTCCCTCGCAGGGAGACAGCGGGGGGCCTCTGGTCTGCGAGCAGAACGGCCGCTGGTACCTGGCAGGAGTCACCAGCTGGGGCACGGGCTGCGGCCAGAGGAACAAACCCGGCGTGTACACCAAGGTGACCGAAGTGCTCCCCTGGATATACAGCAAGATGGAGGTGAGAGCCCTGCTGGGGGCATGCTCCTGGCAGGCGGCGACCCCCAACGGTGGGGTGCCTGGAAGCGAGCCTGGCCTTTCCCCGGGGTCTCAGCCAGGTCTCCACACCACCTGCCTTTGGGGGGTGTTCAAAAGTTGCCAGGAGAGGACAGGACAGGTGTCAAATGTTAGCCAACCCTAGCTGCCTGGACTTCTTCCCCTCCTTTTCCTCCTGCAAAACAGAGCTCAGAGGATTGGAAAGGGGCGAGGGCCGGCCCCCAGGATCCCTCTCCTCTCCCCAGCAATGGACAGTTGTGAATTCACACACGGAGTTGGGGAGGCCTCCCCTCCTTGGCAGGAGGTTGGACTCCCAGGAAACTGGGCATTGGGAAGGAGAGGTCTACCCCACCTCTGCTGACCCAGTCCAGCCCCTGCCTCCCCTGGACCCCCATCCTTCCTGTAGCTGTGCCCGCCCTTCCCTTCTCCACCCAGGCAGTGAGAGCTCGGGTAGAGGTGGGGAAGTCTGCTCTGGAAATCCAGGGTAGCGGGTCTCTAAGAAACCACTTCCATCTTGTCCCCTTGGCTGCCCCTCTTCTCTGAGGGGCAGTGCCCGGTGGCAGCTGGGCTGAACTTTAGGCTCTGAGCCCGCATCCTGCCCTGTGCACACCCAGCCCAGCTCCACTCTGTTCTCTCTCTTCTCGTCCTCAGAGGGAGGTGCGCTTCCGGAAATCATAAGCAGCTGTCCTGCGCCAGCTCACAGAGTCCGCCGTGAAGACTCTGGCCAAAGGGACCAGGCATTTGCAACCTCCTCTGGGCTAAAGGCCACCAGACATCGTTACTGCCACCTCCACTGTCTGCTGCCTCTGTGAATACACACGTGTGTATGTTTACATGTGTGTGTCACTGCTCTCCCAAGGTCCTCAGAAATCAGGAGAGCTGTCCGCTCTTCCCAAATCCCCGGCTGGAAATCACCTGAAGACAACCGTTTGGGCCCCGTGAGGGGTTCCCCGACTCGGAAGTGTCCGTCACGGATGGAGGAGGCGGAGCCCAGGGATGGTCTGGAAGGCCACGTCAGGAACTCTTGTTTCCGACCCTCACTGGAGACTAGTCCAGAACAGGCAGCCCCCTGTGGCCCAGCCATCACCGCCAGCAAGGGACAGTATCAGATTTCACAGAGTGCCTAGACCGCCTCTAGTGGGAAGATCTTCCCGTTGACCGTCGGCCCATCCCGCCCCCTCTCGGCCCTCTCGCTGGATGCCGAGAGGGGCCGCGCCGTGGCTGTGCACGCTGATCACTCAGCACAGGGCTTACTGTCTTCGTCCGGTCACAGGCTGTTGGAGGCAAACTTCATTTCATTTTTATATTTAAGTAATGGAAATAAATGTATTATTTAAAGGTTCTCCCAAAATTCCAGGAGCCAAGAGAGCTAGCCACTCAATCACCCCAAGCACTCTGAGGGACTCGTGGCAGCTGTGTCCCCCTGGCATCCCGTGGAATGCTCTTGGCCTCAAGGGGCCAGATTAAGGGGCCCTTTGAGATACTCAGAGAAGCAAATCCATCACCAAGACGGCCACGCTGCTGCTGTATCTGAGGGCTATATCCAAAGGAACCGATGCTGCTTCTCTGTTGGCCCAGGATGTCCTGGAACTTTGGAATTTCTTCTCAGCTTTCCTCATCTTTCACCTTCTCAGGGACACAGTGTTGCCATGGAAACTGCCTCAGAGAGAAAGCTGACTCTGTCCCCAGGCTGCTTCCAAACTGCTTTTAGGAAGGATCCGAGTTGCCGCTCCTGCTGGACATCAGTGAGTCTGGCCTCTGAGTCAGCTGAAGTCCCGGATCTTCCGCATCCTTTTCTCTGGGGCACTTGGTCCTCCCGCTGTCTCCTGCCTCCCTTGGGCCTATCTGGTGATGCTATGACTCCCAGAAGTGGGGTCGGAGCAGATCAGCCCAGCCCAGCTCAGGCAGGTGGCTGCTTGGGGGATAGACTGTTCTGGAAGAGCAGCTGGGATTGGCTAGCATGGCTCGGAAGGTTCTGAGGGGGCTGGTGATGTGTTATCAAGGCTGGGGTTGGGAACAGTGTTCATGTCCACAGTACCCCAGCAGTGATCTTCAACAATAAAAACTGTGTGACCCGAAAAATTGGTCATTGGATGTTTCAGTGGTACCCTGGGTAGAAAACTGAGGCTGTCTACCCAGATGCTCAGGCATCCTCAGTTTAGTTCTTAGTTTGGGTTCCTCAGCTTTGGGTTCTGCTCATTTAATCATGATTCATTTATTTATTCACTTACCCACCATACTGGTGCCTGCCCTGTACCAGGAACTTATACCAGGCCCAGGAGGTACAAAAGCAACAGTGGTCCTCAGGAACTCAAGGTCATGACCCAGTGTGATGGAAGCTGTGATTCAGTGTGGACACTGTGCCTGGAACACAGCTGGCAGCCTCACCAAGGAGGTCAGGGAAGGCTTCCCAGAGGAGGTGAGGTTTGAAATGACTCTTAAAGAGTACGTAAGTCTTCACCAAGCAGATGGGTGGGGGAAGAGCAGTCCAGCAGTCCTTTTTGCCTCCTTCCTCTTTCTCTGCCTCTGCCTTTGCCAGCTCAGCAAAAGGCATGTTTACGAAGAAGCCCCAGTGCTTACTCAACTGTTTCCAAGAGAATTGGATGGGTGGTTCCATCGGCCTCGTCTGAAAGATCTAGTCCTTCTTGCTCCGTACTTTTCCTGCATTTAAAGTATTGACCTCTTTTATTTTATTGACCTCATTTAATATTACATTCCCACGATGAATGCCCAGCACCCACACCACCCCCACTACACACACTCATGCCTCTAGCCATGAGCACAGAATTCTCCAGGCCTGCCCGCATGGGCCTGGCCTCTGGACACCTCCAGAGTGTTTTTGCCTGGAGAATCCCAGGGACGGTGGAGCCTGGTGGGCTGCCGTCTATGGGGTCGCACAGAGTCGGACACGACTGAAGTGATGCAGCAGCAGCAGCAGCAGCAGCAGCAGCAGCAGCAGCAGCAGCAGCAGAGTGTTTAATTCCCCCCGCCAGTGCCAAGGCAAATCCTTCCTCCAATCATTTTCTCATTCCATCTGCATGATAAAGCATGAGGTGGGGGCATGTGCCAGGCCCGCTGGATGAGCAATAGGGGCAACACAACTGCTGTCACAGATCCCACAATTTCCCATGATCTCAGTGGCTTGACCCAATCAAAGCTTATGTCTCATCTATCGAAGGGTCCAATGAGGGTGTCTAGCCAATGGGAGCCTTGCTTCCACGTGGTTTTTCAGGGACTCAGAGTTTTTCAGCCTGGTTGACTTTGTCATCTGCTTCCAGTGAGAGGACAGAGGAAAGAAAACGTGAAGAAGGCAGATCCATTTCTTAAACGCTCTGACTCAGGAGTGATCCATAGCACTTCACTCATATTTTATGGCTGTCAGCATGTCACGTGGCACCAACTAGATCAAGTGGGAAAGGCCCTAAGAAAAGCGGTCCTGGGCAGTTCCCAGGCAGGAGTGAACACTTGTTTTGGAGGATAACCAGCCATCTCTGTCTCCCAGAGGAAGCTGGTCAGATCCTCAAAACCAGGCCTTGGGGCAGAGAGTTAGGGCTTAGGCCTATTCTGTTCCTGTTTCCTAAGGGACCAAACCCTTTCCTTCCTCTCTTGGCTTCCTAGGGCAGAAATTGATTTGCAGGGGTGCAGGCGTATGTGCAAAGACCCTGATGCTGGGTTGAAAGCAGCATGAGATTGAGGGCAGGACGAGATGGTTGGATGGCATCACCAGCTCAATGGACATGAGTTTGAGCAAGCTCTGGGAAATGGTGATGGACAGAGAAGCCTGGCCTGCTGCAGTCCATGGGGTCACAAAGAATCGGACGTGACTGAGCAACTGAACAAGGCATGTGCATGTTTGGGGGAGGTAAGAGAAAAGGCAATCTCTAAATGGAAAAAATAAAAGTATTCCTTAGGCCCAGGACATCTATAGAGGCTATAAATTCATAAGGACTTCCCTTGTGGTACAGCAGATAGGAATCCGCCTGCCAATGCAGGGGACACAGGTTTGATCCCTGGTCCCGGAAGATTCCACATGCTGCAGAGCAGCTAAGCCCTTGCACCACAACTGCTGAGCCCAAATGCTACAACTACTGCAGCCCTCTAGCCTAGAGCCTGTGCTCCGCAGCAAGAGAAGCCACTGCAAAGAGCAGCCTGCGCACTACAACAAAGAGGAGCCCCGTTCACTACAACTAGAGAAACCCGTGTGCAGCAATGGAGTCCCAGTGCAACAAAAAATAAAAATAAATCATTAAGGAAGAGGCTGGGAGAATCTCAGGATTTCCAGCTAGACTAAGATACCTTAGCCATGGTGTGCTGCCTGCTAAGTCGCTTCAGTTGTGTCTGACTCTTTGCGACCCCATGGACTGGAGCCCTCCAGACTCCTCTGTTGATGGAATTTTCCAGGCAAGAACACTGGAGTGGGTTGCCATGCCCTCCTCCAGGGGATCTTCCCAAGGACTGAACCCATGTCTCTTAAGTCTCCTGCATTGGCAGGTTCTTTACCACTAGTGCCACCTGGGAAGCCAAAATACCGTAGAGATTTATATATAAAAAAGAGAAAAAACTCATGGAGGGTGGGTGATGGGACTTCCCAAACTGATTCAGAATCTCCAGGAAGATGGGTGTGTACTGAGGGGAGGGTTTGCTGGCGACACTGTCCTCTGTTCGCTAGGTCCCAGGCATTCTCCAGGCACCAGTAAAACTCTCTGGCTTTGTCAGCTCTGTTGATGGCTGAATTTCCCTGGAAGTTCCCCGCGGAGAGGGGCAGGGTTAAGTGAATGCTTCGGGAATGGGGCAGATGAAGATGACACTTTGGAGGAGCCAGTTACAGCCTCGCTGCCCATCCAGCTGCCTCTGGGGTTTGGTTAGGTTCCCAGGAGCTATTGTTGCCCATAATTGCTCAGCCAATGTTCTGATGAAATTGGAAGGATGTTGGGAGAGGCACATGGAGAGCTCCTCGTAACGATAATGATGAGGATAATGACAATAGCAGCTAGCCTTTGCTGTATGCCAGATGCTGTGCAACACTTGATGTGTGTTATCTCCTGTGAGCTTGAAGTACGCATTTCATGGCCTCTGTTTTACGGATGAGGAAACAGGGCCAAGAGAAGTGAAATAAGCTTCCCCCAAACTAACAGCTACTAAGGGGCAGAGCTGGACATTGAATCCAGGCTGACTGATGTTAAAAGCTGTTTTAAAAAACAGGTGGAGTCTTCCTAGCTGCCCCCTCCTGGGGTCTGCCATCTGCCTCTGCGGATCTTTCCATTCTCTACCAGGCTTCCGCTGTGCGAGGGGCAGGGTGGGCAACACCTTGGGAGGATGGGCACATCCCTCAGAGCGTCACATGACCAGAACTTAGAGCAGGCAGTTTCTGGAACCTGGGACAAATGATTCATGGATGGGAGGAGGCCCCCTGGCACCTCCCGCACCCCCAGTCCCCAAAGGAATGGTTTCCCTCCCATGTCATGACACACCGCAGCTCCAGGACACCTCCACGTCTCCTCGATGTGTGTGGGTGACTCCAAGAAGCACGTGCCGCTCATTCCCTACCTCCTCCGCTCTGGCTCAGGCTTCCTGTTCCCTGACACTGCCACCCATCCAGGGAGCAAGCTGCATACTGGTCCTATAGCGAGCCCACCCAGGGAACACGGAGGGCCATGCTCCAGAGATAAGCAGCTGGGATGGCCCAGGCAGGAGGCTTTATTAGATGAGTCCTTTGAGAAGGGAGGAGCACGGCTTGGCCTTTGGTCCTCCATGCTCAGTTCCTGCCAGCGAAATCAGTGGGTATGACAAACCATCTCTTCTGTCTAAGCCCCAAGTCCCAGAAGTTCTTCACTTTTCATATGAGGAAGGAGCCGGGAATCCTCTTTGAATGTTGTTGCTGTTGTTGTTTAGTTGCTAAGTCTTGTCTGATTCTTTTGCCACCCCGTGGAGTGTAGCCTGCCAGGCTCCTCTGTCCATGGGATTTCTCAAGCAAGAACACTGGAGTGGGTGGCTATTTCCTCCTCCAGGGGATGCTCCCAACCCGGAGATCGAACCCACATCTTCTACACTAGCAGGAGGATTCTTTACCACTGAGCCACCAGGGAAGCCCCTTCTTGGAATAATTCCTCCTAATTATGCTATGTTGCAGTGGAGAGAACCTTGGAGCTGAAAACCAAGCACCTGGAGGTACAAATTCCTCCAGGTACCTCCAGGCTTGGCCACTTGTTTGGCTCTCTGGTCTTGGGCAAGCCGATCTCTGCTTCCTCATATGTGAGAGGGGTGTATCCGGCCCATGCGCTGGTGCAGAATGAAGTGGGAGGATGCATGTAAACACACAGGGCAAAGTGATTGGCATATTATGATGTCTCAACAAATGTCAAATTTGAAACAAAAAGGATAGATCTTTCACCTCCATATCCCTTCACCCAGCAAGTGTCATAGGAGAGGGGAATTTGACTATTATCTTCAGGGTTTAGGAACTTTCCTCTTAGTCTCCTAACAATGGGCTGATCTTCCAAGCAGATGACACTACCACCTGGGGTAGATGCCCTCCCCTACTGGTGGCTTCTCTAAGCCATGGCAATGCACTGAATTGAGCTCACTCAGCTCTCTCATTTACTGATGGGACCAGGATGGTTTCCTGTCCCTGGCCCTGCCCTGGTGGCATCTGACTGCTCAGCCAAAGAAGCTGAAAATTCAGGGCCCTGAGGGGACACGCATCTTTGTTCCTGGTGGATTCGTCCATCTACGGCCATCTGGCTCCTACCCCATCACGTCTGTGATTCGCCACGTTGCCAAATCTGATGGAAGCGTTTTCAGTCCTCATCTTACCAGAGCTCTGAAACTGCAGCATTTCACTCTCGAGTACTTCCTACTTTGTGAAATTGCTGCAACTTCTGTGGCATCAAGCTCTTCCAATTCTCCTTCTGAGCCGTGGCTGTTCCTTCTGTCTTCCATAAACCCTATTAAAGGTGTCCTTAGGACACCAACTCTCTTCTCAGGGTACATACTCACCCTGAACCATCTCATCCAGCCCTGGATTTTCTTTCCAATATCAGTGGAGCCAGTAAGAATTTGCTCTACATCATTAAAGTACAAGAAATGTCATCTTTCTTTTTAAAACCAGATTAAAATCTGACTTTGAACTGCCTCATCCTGGCTGGAAAACCTCTATCATCGTGTTCTTCCCCCTGGGAGCTCAGCCCCAGGAGAGCCTGTCCACTGTGCTCCTGGTGGGGTGCTCAGCCTGCAGCCATCACAGGTCCCCTTAGGGGGTTACAGGTAAAAGGAGTAGATCACAAACCTGCTGCTCCCTGTACCCCGTCTCAGGAACCCCACTCTCCCTGGGTCAATCTCAGGCTGCTCTCCACTCTTCAACCCCCAAAGCCCTTCTCTCTTTGCAGACAACTCAGACCTGTCTCTGCCATTAAAAAAAAAATATATATATATATATATATATATATATATATATATATAATTCATCTGTTGGTTTTGGGCTGTGCTGGATGGGCTTTCTTTAGTTACGATGAGTGGACTGCTCTCCAGTTGTGGCGCCCGGGCTTCTCGTTGCTGTGGCTTCTCTTGCTGCGGAGCACAGGCTCTAGACACAGGCTTTGGTGTTTGCGGCACACAGACTCTAGAGCGCAGTCTCAGTGATTGTGGTGCATGGGTTTTGTTGCCCCAAGGCATGTGGGATCTCCCTGTACCAGGAATCGAACTCATGTTCCCTGCATTGGCAGGCAGATTCTTAACCACCAGACCACAAGGGAAGTCCAGGCCTGTCTCTTTTATGTACATTACCAGTGTGTTGGAATTTTTTGACCTATGACAAAGGCAAATAATTTCTCTCTAGGGAAAAAGGCATTCGTTCTTGATGAGATCATGGCAGAAATCAAGATCACCATAGATCTCAATGATTGTATACAGATTATCATGTGAACCCAAGTTTTCATTCTTCTAGGATAAATTACCGTAGGTGACATCATGGTTTCATGCATGCATACCAAGTCACTTCAGTCATGTCTGACTCTTTGCGACCTTACGGACTATAGCCTGCCAGGCTCCTCTGTCCATGGAATTCTCCAGGCAAGAATACTGGAGTAGGTTGCCTTGCCTTCCTCCAGGAGATCTTCCTGAACCAGGGATCGAACTTGCATCTCTTATGTCTCCTGCATTGGCAGGCGGGTTCTTTACCACGAGCGCCACCTGGGAAGCCTGACATTATGGTTATCATATGTTTAACTCTGTAAGAAACTGCCAGGCTGTTTTCAGAGGGGCTGTACCTTTTTACATTCCCACCTGCTGCATGAGAGTTTTAGTTGCTCCATGTATAAAATAGGTAACTCATGAGAATCTACTGTATAACATGGGGAACTCTACCCAATGCTTTGCGGTGACCTAAATGGGAGGGAAATCCAAGGAAGAAGAGATATATGCATATATGTGGTTCCTTCCGGAGAAGGCAATGGCACCCCACTCCAGTACTCTCGCCTGGAAAATCCCATGGACGGAGGAGCCTGGTGGGCTGCAGTCCATGGGGTCGCTAAGAGTCGGACACGACTGAGCGAATTCACTTTCACTTTTCACTTTCACGCATTGGAGAAGGAACTGGCAACCCACTCCAGTGTTCTTGCCTGGAGAATCCCAGGGACGGCGGAGCCTGGTGGGCTGCCGTCTATGGGGTCGCACAGGGACGGACACAACTGACGTGACTTAGCAGCAGTAGTAGTGGTGGTTCCTTCACTTCACTGTTTAGCCGAAACTAACACAACACTGAGAAGCAATTATACGCCAATAAAAAAGAAAGAGCTCTAGTTTCTCTGTATCCGCTCCAGGTCTTTGTATTGTCAGTGCTTTTTATTGCAGCCCTGCTAATAGATGTGCAGCGGCATCTCATGGTGGTTTTAACTTGCATTTCTCGGATGACTAATGATATTGAGCGTCTTTTTATGTGCCATTTGTCATCTACCTATCATCTTCAGTGAAATTCCTGTTCAGATCCTTTGCCTGTTTGTTGGTTTGTTTCTTATTGTTGAGTTTTGAGAGTTCTTTTCAGAGATTTATTTATTTACCTTTATTTTTTGGCCATGCCAGGCAGTATGTGGGATCTTAGTTCCCTGACCAGGGATCAAACCCACATCCCCTGGACAGGCAGCTCAGAGTCTTAAGCACTGGACTACTAGGGAAGTCCTGAGTGTTCTTTACATAGTTCAAACACTAGTCTTCGTTGAATATATGATCTGTAAATATTTTCTCTGCATATGACCAGCCTTTTTGTTCTCTTAATTGTGTCCTTACAGAACAAGTTTTTAATTTGGTGAATTCCAATTTATCAGGTTTCTTTTTTTCGGATTGTGCTAAGAACTCTGCCAAATCCAAGCGCAAGATCTTTTCTCTTAAGAATTTTATTGTTTGAAGTTTTACACTTGAATCTGAGAAGCATTTGGAGTTACTTTTTGGATGCCATTGAGTTATAGATTGAGGTCTATTTTTGTTTGTTTGTTTCTTTGTTTGCAAATGGATGCCAGGTTGTTCTAGCACCTTTTGTTGAAAAGACTGCAACTTTCCCTATCCAAGTGTCTTTGCATTTTGTCAAAAATCAATTGAGCATGTTTGTGCAGGTATATTTCTAGACTCTATTTTGTTCCATTGGTCTATGTGTCTGAAAGTGAAAGTGAAATTGACTCAGTTGTGTCCGACTCTTGGAGACCCCATGGACAATACCATCCATCCATCCATGCAATTCTCCAGGCCAGAATACGGAAGTGGGTAGCCTTTCCCGTCTCCAGGGGATCTTCCCAACCCAGGGGTCGAACCCAGCTCTCCCACATTGCAGGCAGATTCTTTACCAGCTGAGCCACAAGGGAAGCTCAAGAATACTGGAGTGGGTAGCCTATCCCTTCTCCAGCGAATCTTCCCGACCTAGGAATTGAACCGGGGTCTCCTGCATTGCAGGCGGATTCCTTACCAACTGAGCTATCAGGGAAGCCCTAGTCTGTGTGTCTATCCTTGACCAATGCCACCCTGTCTTATAGTATGTCTTCGGCTTCCCAGGTGGCTCAGTGGTAAGGAAACTGCCTGCTAATGCAGGAGACATGGGTTCGATCCCTGGGTCAGGAAGACCCCTGGAGAAAGAAATGGCAATCCACTCCAGTATTCTTGCCTGGAAAATCCCATGGACTGGCTGGCTACAGTCCATGGGATCACAAAAGAGTCAGACACAACTTAGTGACTAAACAACAGGAACATAGTATATCTTAAATTTGGCAGGGTGAGTCCTCCAAGTCTGTTCTTTTTCAGCATCATTTTGGTTATTCTAGCTCTTTACGTTTCCATAGAAATTTTAGAACCAGTTTGCTTAATCTATAAAGAAAGCTGTTGGAATTTTGACTGCGATTGTGTAAATCTACAATCAATTGGGAGAGAATTAACACGTTAACCATTGAGTCTTCCAAACCATGAACATGACGTATCTATCCATTTATTTAGATTTTCCTTGACTTCCTTCATCTAGATTTTGTCATTTTTAGCATATAGATCCTGTTCCCATTTCATTATATTTATAACTAAGCAATTAAATATTAATGAAAATAATGTTTTTATTGAAATAATATTTTTAAACAAAAGAGAGGGAGATGAGTAGCATTGTTTTGTATTTTTGCAACTGTCTTTAACGTCTGGCTTAATGAAAGACCTGGATTCTCATTTTTCCTTCAGTGTTCACTCTGTTGTGATACACTGTTTTGGTTGAAATACACAAAGAAAATTCAGTATTATACAAATACAGAGTTGGAAAGTGGAAATATATTTTATTAGCCTTTCAGATACTTATGAATACTTTTTTTGATACTTAGTGTACTCAGACTTGACAAGTGGCGGTTTCTTAAAGGTCAGGTGCAATATGAAATCGAAAACCTGTCAATGAACTTTTTTACTCAGTTACTTTAAAATCTCTGGTCTTTGTTGCACTCTGAATGGGTCTTTGTTGTTGTTTAGTCACCCAGCTGTGTCCAATTCTTTGTGACCCCATGGACTGTAGCTCACCAGGCTCCTCTCTTCATGTAATTCCCCAGGTAAGAGTACTGGAGTGGATTGCCATTTCCTTCTCCAGGGGATCTTCCTGACCCAGGGATTGAACCCATGTTACCTGCTTGGCAGCTGCATTCTTTAACACTGAGCCACCTGGGAAGCCCTGAACAGATGGGTCTTTGACCCATGTCTAATTTTGTAACATAATGAATTTGTCATTTGGAAAATATTGATCCTGAGTTATGAACATCTTCCAAACGCTGACATATTTCATTATACAATACCAAAAATAATTTGTGTTAACATCTCTACTGCTCTCATTAGAAGAGTATTTAAGGATTGGAAATCAGTCAAGCCCCATGGGGAAGGATGCACATTTTCCAAAATTCTAATTTTCAATTGAGAGTTTAAATTCTGTCCCTAGCAACAAATATTGTCTGTATTGTCTGTTCTTTTCCTTGCTGTGACAAGCTCATTTTGTTCATTTTTGAGAAAATGATTGCCAACTATCCAGTCTGAATAGCCATTTGTCTGTTAATTTTCATTCAAGGAAAAATGGTATTTCATGAAAAAAGTGGCTAGTTCAGCTTCAGCTCGAAAATGCAAGTGTTTTTCCTCAAGACAACTTAGCACTTTGGGATGCAACCAAAGTGCCTTGTTCACACTTAGCATTTTTCACACCGAGTACTAAAAAGACATGTATTCAAGACTGAGACTAAATAATGAATACTTTTCAATAATTAATAACTTCTACCACTTCACTGAGGGGCTTCCCTGGGCTCAGTGGTAAGGAATCCGCCTGCTAATGCAGAAGAGAAGAGACACTGGTTCACTTCCTGGGTTGGGAAGATCCCCTGGAGAAGGAAACGACAACCCATTCCAGTATTCTTGCCTGGACCTGGAGAATCCCATGGACAGAAGAACTTGGTGGGCTCCGGTCCATGGGGTCCTAAAGAGTCGGACATGATTCAACAGGCACACTACTACTACCACTTCATCAAAGATGCTCTTAAAATCTGGCAAATTTGTGCGGCTGAAGGATGCAGTGACTATGCACACAGTTTGGTGCTATGGCCTCAATTCATGGTTCAGTTCAGTTCAGTTGATTCGCTCAGTCATGTCCGACTCTTTGCGACCCCATGAATCGCAGCACGCCAGGTCTCCCTGTCCATCACCAACTCCCGGAGTTCACCCAAACTCATGTCCATCGAGTCATTGATGCCATCCAGCCATCTCATCCTCGGTCGTCCCCTTCTCCTCCTGCCCCCAATCCCTCCCAGCATCAGACTCTTTTCCAATGAGTCAGCTC
This sequence comes from Ovis canadensis, assembly GCF_042477335.2. NCBI lineage: Eukaryota > Metazoa > Chordata > Mammalia > Artiodactyla > Bovidae > Ovis > Ovis canadensis. The sequence goes on along the minus strand of NC_091259.1, from coordinate 36,430,991 downwards.
TTCACATCAGGTGGCCAAAGTACTGGAGTTTCAGCTTTAGCATCATTCCCTCCAAAGAAATCCCAGGGCTGATCTCCTTCAGAATGGACAGGTTGGATCTCCTTGCACTCCAAGGGACTCTCAAGAGTCTTCTCCAACACCACAGTCCAAAAGCATCAATTCTTCAGTGCTCAGCTTTCTTCACAGTCCAACTCTCACATCCATACATGACCACTGGAAAAACCATAGCCTTGACTAGACGGACCTTAGTCGGCAAAGTAATGTCTCTACTTTTTAATAGGCTGTCTAGGTTGGTCATAACCTTCCTTCCAAGGAGTAAGCATCTTTTAATTTCATGGCTGCAATCACCATCTGCAGTGATTTTGGAGCCCGAAAAAATAAAGTCTGCCACTGTTTCCACTGTTTCCCCATCTATTTCCCATGAAGTGATGGGACCAGATGCCATGATCTTAGTTTTCTGAATGTTGAGCTTTAAGCCAGCTTTTTCACTCTCCTCTTTCACTTTCATCAAGAGACTTTTTAGTTCCTCTTCACTTTCTGCCATAAGGGTGGTGTCATCTGCATATCTGAGGTTATTAATATTTCTCCCAGCAATCTTAATTCCAGCTTCTGCTTCTTCCAGCCCAGCGTTTCTCATGATATACTCTGCATAGAAGTTAAATAAGCAGGGTGACAATATACAGCCTTGATGTACTCCTTTTCCTATTTGGAACCAGTCTGTTGTTCCATGTCCAGTTCTAACTGTTGCTTCCTGACCTGCATACAGGTTTCTCAAGAGGCAGGTCAGGTGCGCTGGTATTCACATCTCCTGAAGAATTTTCCACAGTTTCTTGTGATCCACACAGTCAAAGGTTTTGGCATAGTCCATAAAGCAGAAATAGATGTTTTTCTGGAACTCTCTTGCTTTTTTGATGATCCAGCAGGTGTTGGCAATTTGATCTCTGGTTCCTCTGCCTTTTCTGAAACCAGCTTGAACATTTGGAAGTTCACGGTTCACATATTGCTGAAGCCTGGCTTGGAGAATTTTGAGCATCACTTTACTAGCGTGTGAGATGAGTGCAATTGTGTGGTAGTTTGAGCATTCTTTGGCATTGCCTTTCTTTGTGATTGGAATGAAAACTGACCTTTTCCAGACCTGTGGCCACTGCTAAGTTTTCCAAATTTGCTGGCATATTGAGTGCAGTACTTTCACAGCATCATCTTTCAGGATTTGAAATAGCTCAACTGGAATTCCATCACCTCCACTAGCTTTGTTCGTAGTGATGCTTCCTAAGGCCCATTTGACTTCACATTCCAGGATGTCTGGCTCTAGGTGAGTGATCAGACCATCGTGATCATCTTGGTCGTGAAGATCTTTTTCGTACAGTTCTGTGTATTCTTGCCACCTCTTCTTAATATCTTCTGCTTCTGTTAGGACCACGCAGAAGCATGGCCAAGAGGAGCTACCCCTTGCCCAGAGTCAGAGGCAGTGACTGAGAGCGTCAGGCTGAGATGGCACGGGAGCAGCTGAAAGAAGCTACCCCGCGTCTGAGGTCAGGGGCTGCGGCCAAGATGAGCTACCCCACGTCCAAGGAGCAGCGGCTGTGCAGGCCCAGGAGGGCTGAGAGGAGCTACTCCATGTTCAAGGTCAGGAGGGGCAGCCGTGAGGAGATACCCCTTGTCCAAGATAAGAAAAACCCAAGTAAGATGGTAGGTGTTGCCAGAGGGCATCAGAGGGCAGACACACTGAAACCATAATCACAGAAAACTAGCCAATCTGATCACAGGGACCACAGTCTTGTCTAATGCAATGAAAGTAAGCCATGCCGTGTGGGGCCACCCAAGACGGACAGGTCATGGTGGAGAGGTCTGACAGAATGTGGTCCACTGGAGAAGGAAATGGCAAACCACTTCAGTATTCTTGCCTTAAGAACCCCATGAACAGTATGAAAAGGCAAAATGATAGGATACTGAAAGGAACTCCCCAGGTCAGTAGGTGCCCAATATGCTACTGGAGATCAGTGGAGAAATAACTCCAGAAAGAATGAAGGGATGGAACCAAAGCAAAAACAATACCCAGTTGTGGATGTGACTGGTGATAGAAGCAAGGTTTGATGCTGTAAAGAGCAATATTGCATAGGAACCTGGAATGTTAGGCCCATGAATCAAGGCAAATTGGAAGTGGTCAAACAAGAGATGGCAAGAGTGAACGTCGACATTCTAGGAATCAGTGAACTAAAATGGACTGGAATGGGTGAATTTAACTCAGATGACCATTATATCTACTACTGCGGGCAAGAATCCCTTAGAAGAAATGGTGTAGCCATCATGGTCAACGAAAGAGTCCAAAATGCAGTACTTGGATGCAGTCTCAAAAACGACAGAATGATCTCTGTTCGTCTCCAAGGCAAACCATTCAATATCACAGTAATCCAAGCCTATGCCCCAACCAGTAACGCTGAAGAAGCTGAAATTGAATGGTTCTATGAAGACCTACAAGACCTTTTAGAACTAACACCCAAAAAAGATGTCCTTTTCATTATAGGGGACTGGGATGCAAAAGTAGGAAGTCAAGAAACACCTGGAGTAACAGGCAAATTTGGCCTTGGAGTACAGAATGAAGCAGGGCAAATGTTCATAGAGTTTTGCCAAGAGAACGCACTGGTCATAGCAAACACCCTCGTCCAACAACACAAGAGAAGACTCTACACATGGACATCACCAGATGGTCAACACCAAAATCAGATTGATTATATTCTTTGCAGCCAAAGACGGAGAAGCTCTATACAGTCAGCAAAAATAAGACTGGGAGCTGACTGTGGCTCAGATCATGAACTCCTTATTGCCAAATTCAGACTTAAATTGAAGAAAGTAGGGAAAACCACTAGGCCTTCCAGGTATGACCTAAATCAAATCCCTTATGATTATACAGTGGAAGTGAGAAATAGATTTAAGGGACTAGATCTGATAGAGTGCCTGATGAACTATGAATAGAGTTTCGTGACATTGTACAGGAGACAGGGATCAAGACCATCCCCATGGAAAAGATACGCGAAGAAGCAAAATGACTGTCTGAGGAGGCCTTAAAAGTGAAGTGAAGTGAAGTCACTCAGTCGTGTCCGACTTTCTGTGACCCCATGGACTGTAGCCTACCAGGCTCCTCTGTCCATGGGATTTTCTAGGCAATAGTACTGGAGTGGGTTGCCATTTCCTTCCCCAGTGGATCTTCCCGACCCAGGGATCGAACCCGGGTCTCCTGCATTGTAGACAGACGCTTTACCATCTGAGCCACCAGGGAAGTCCAGAGGCCTTAAAAATAGCTGTGAAAAAAAAAAAAAAAGCTGTGAAAAGAAGAGAAGCAAAAGGCAAAGGAGGAAAGGAAAGATATAAGCAGCTGAATGCAGAGTTCCAAAGGTTAGCAAGGAAAGATAAGAAAGCCTTCCTCAGCGATCAATGCAAAGAAATAGAGGAAAACAACAGAATGGGAAAGACTAGAGATCCCTTCATGAAAATTAGAGATACCAAGGGAACATTTCATCAAAGATGGGCTCAATTCATGGTAAGCAGCCTTAATTCGTGATAGTTTTGCGTACCATTACTTTTGTATTATTGGTGCAAAAGTCAACACAGTGAAAAAGGAAAATGACATCACAGCATTATTATGAAAATAGTTTTGACACTGCAGATCCCCCGAAAGGTCTTAGGACACCTTCTGGGGTCCTCAGCAACCACACTTTGAGGACAGCTGCATTAGGCCAAGGGACTTCCTAGGTGGCGCTAGTGGTAAAGAACCTGCCTAGGAATGCAGGACACATAGGAGATGGGGGTTTGATTCCTGGTTCAGGAAGGTCCCCTAGAGGAGGGCATGGCAATCCACTCCAGCATTCTTACCTAGGGAATCCCATGGACACAGGAGCCTGGTGGGCTACAGACCAGGCGGATGCAGAGTCGGACACAGCTGAAGAGACTTGGCTCACGTGCACATATTAGACCACACAAGACAAAAAAGGGAAATCCACAGGTATTGATTTTGGATAGGCACTTTCTGGAAATTCTACCGGAACCATATCTTGATCTCACCCTCCCCGCTCACTCTCAGGAAAAAGTGAATAATCTCACCTGTGTAGAGGGCTAAGGCTGTCAGCTTTATGTGGTAATGCTGGGTCTTATTGAAGAAGAGGGATGCTTATTTAATTGCAATTTAGTGAGGAGCTCAGTGGGTGGGAGAAAGAACAGTGACCGGGAATTTGCATTTCTTAACATCCTGGGCTTGATGTATCCCCAGCCAGTGCTCCACTTCTCATAAGAAACACTTCGATCATTCTGCCTGGGACTGGGGAAGACGCATGGCCCAGAGTTTCAATATGAGAGATGAAATCTGGGTGGGGTCTGCTTTGAGGTTGGGACTAGAGATCAGAACTCCATCACGTTCTTCTCTGATAACCCTCCTAACAGGATTAATAGATGCCCCAAATTCTGCTGGATTCAGCACACTGTCACCGCCACTCACAAGTCCAAGGGCTGCACTGAATGCTGGGAGCAGGACTGTGGTTGGGGTGGGGGACACACACCCACATCATGGCATCCCCTCCCTTTCTACTGTGGCCTTTTTCTTTTAAAGCTTGATTGTATTTGTAATTTTGTAATTTAATTCTCACTATGTGTTGTGCTGTGCTTAGTGGCTCAGTCGTGTCTGACCCTTTGAGACCCCATGGACTGCAGCCTGCCAGACTCCTCTGTCCATGGGGACTCTCCAGACAAGAATACTGGAGAGGGTCACCATGTCCTCCTACAGGGATTTCTCACTATAGGAGCATTTTTTAAAAAATCCAAACAATCCCCAAAACTATAAAATAATATATATAAAAGGTACTGTTTATTTGTCAAGCATAAACTTTCCATATCATCAGTTTATGATCTTATTTAATTACTCAACAACCATTATAATAGTAGGTACTACTGCAAAGAAGAAAGTAAAAATCACTTTAAATCCCACCATCCAGAAGTATATATTATTGGTACTTTGGTAAAATCTTTCTAGAACACTCTCTATGCATTCATAGAGAGAGGTCTACAATTTTATATGAGTGGGGTCATATTTTACAGATTATTTTGTATCTTGGTTCCTTTTATTCTCAACAGTAAGAGATATACATCTTCCCCAAGGGGGTGGATATTATCATATTTAATAATTGTAGAATACTCCATAGTATGTATGTATATGTGTGTGCTTAGTCGTGTCTGACTCATGGACTGTAGCCCTCCAGACCCCTTTGCCAATGGAATTATCCAGGCAGGAATACTGGAGTGGAGTTGCCAGGCCCTCCTCCAGGGGATCTTCCCAACCCAGGGATTGAATCCGAGTCTCTTATGTCTCCTGCTTGGCAGGTGGGTTCTTTACCACTAGTGCCACCTGGGAAGCCCCCATAGTATCCATGTACCAATTTAATTAGGTGATGTTTAAATAGGATAGTTAGTTTTCAGATTTTGACATTACAAACACTAATGTCGTAAATTTCTTTGTGCGTGCTTCATTCTGAAGCAATGATCTCCTAAATGTACATTCCTGTAAGTAGGGCTGTCTGTGTATTTATTGAAAATGCTCTGCTGTTTTTCAGAAGAGTTTGTTTAACTTCTACACCTCCACAGAGTCTAAGTCTGTTATCCCAGAACTTTAGCAATTTTCTCTGTAGGGAAAGATGCAAGAGTCTAGCTTAATGAAATCGTTCCTTTGGGGACATACACGGTGGCCCAGTGGCTAAGACTCTGTGCTTTCACTGCAGGGGGGATGGGTTCCATTCCCGGCCAGGGAACTAATATCCCACATGCTGAAGATCCTGCATGCCAAGCAGCAAAAAGAAAAAAGTCATTTCTTTGATATGCTCCTCAATTATATAGGGTCAGTATCCTGTTCTTTTCCATCCTGGATCCCTTCAGAGTCAGTTGAGGGCAGCTACAGAGGCTGGTGGTTTGACAGCAGGCAGCCTGTTTGTCTCCATCCTGAGTTCCCTCAGGGCACACCGGCAGGGTGGCTGCAGTGGCTTCCTGGCTGCAACACCCTCTGTTTGCTGATACGCAGGCAGGAAGCATCCTTTTTATACATCTGCCCACACCACACAGGAGCATTTCTGCCTTGATTTGTTGCTTTCCTATCTCTTTTTCCTCCTGAGGTAGGAGAAGCAGGACTTGAAGGATGCAGAGAAGTTTGGAGAAGCGGAAGCCCAAAGACTGAAGGGGAGAGTGGGGCCAGAGGATGCTGAAGAGGTAGCAAGTTATGAGCAAGTTATGTCTGTGCATGTACATGCATTGGAACACATGTGTAGGTACCTCAGTGCTTTTGGTACGTGCATTGTTAGCGTGCTGGTTCTCAAAGTGCGGCCCCCTGGGGGTGGAGTGCAGTGCTCTGTTTTAAGAAGTCCTCCTGCTGGTTGCAAAGCCTGCTTATACTCTCGAACCCCTCCTACAGGATGAGTTTATCTGAACACACCTGTGTGCACCAGGCTTTGGGGTATTTGACTTGCAGGTGGAGATCTGCGTGTAGACATCCTGGCAGCAGGAAGCTCACTCCGTCTCTCTTGACTTTGTCCTCTTATGAGCACTCCCAAGTCTAGGGCAGGCACTCCGGGGCGCTCAGCAGATCTCAAATAATGACAATAATGACAGCAGCCAGATGCCTCTCCACCCAAGTGCCTATTTCTTACCAGTCTCTGGATAGAACAGCCGCAAGCCACCCTTCTTTGATCACAAACAGAAATCTAATCTCAACAGTGCAGGAAGCGGGAAGTTTGCAATGGGAGAGCCAGAGAGATGGCCTGTTGGGAGTGGAAAAAAGTCTCCCAGCACTTCCCCTAAACAGGTTGCTGGGACAAAGAAAGCGATTTCCTGCCTATCCCTGGCTAAAGACTCTTCGTGCAGAGAGCAACAGAAAGGGCTGGGGTGGGGGAGGGGGGACAGGGCCTCGGCCCAATACGGGGCAGGGGTCAGGGTGGGGCGTGGCTGGTGGTTGTGAGAAGGTGTCCTTCTGTCATGGATAATGCATTGTGGAGACCTGGGGAGCTGGGGCTCCTCATGGGGAGAAGGGGCCAGGAGTGCAGAACCCCTGAAGGCTATGAGCTAAGGTTGCATCTTCACCAAACAAATCCCAAACAAATATCTGCTTTGCACCTGGATTTGGGTCCTGGCTCTGCGACTGATCAACTGAGCAACTTTGGGAAGGTTGCTTCATTCTATAGGTTCATGTTTGATAATAAGCATAGGGAAAAGGAGTCCAGAATGCAGAATGGTGGTGGCTAAAAGATAAGGAAGAGAAAAGCTGGTGAAAATTGAACAAAGCAAGGTCCGAGGACCCGAGTGAGGACCTCAGGTAAAACAAATAACACTCCTGGCTGGCCCAATTTACATAGGACAGGCCCAGGGAGAGAAAACATAAAAAGAGGAGCCTGAGCTAGCTCGCTCGCGTGCTCGCTCTCTCTCACGCGCATGCGCTGGGGCACTCTTCTCTTCGCATCTCTGGGTCAACATGCCCTCACTCCTCAAAGATGGATTTTCCTGCTATCTTCTAAATAAAATAGAGCTGTAACACTGAGCTGTAACACTGATTTGTCTAAGAGCTATAACATGGTCCGCTCGAGACCTGAGAGCTATACCATGGTCTGTCCAAGACCCGAGAGCTGTGACATGCCGAGGGCTTTAATGTCCGTCACTCCAGATCTTTGTTGTGGAAGAGACATAACCTAGGAACATACACTCCCATGACAGTTCAGTTTCCTTGTCTGAGAAACGGTGACAAAAATAGTACCTGTGTTGCAAGGCTGTTGTGTGGATTAAATGAGGGTGAGAGAGGAGAGAGATGGGCTCCAGGCTAGACATTGACAATAGCCCCCTGTTCACACTTCTTGAGGAAGAAAGAGACAGGCTCCAGGTTGGACACTTACTACCAGCCTCCTGTTTACATTTCCTGAGGCAAGAGACAAGTGGGCTCCACGCTCCGTATTTATGACCAGTCTCCTGACTGCACTCTGCTACAGAAACAACCGGAATAGGCTAAATAGCCGGACACTGGACACTTTCTGGCAGGAACAGAGAGGGACTAAGCCCTGTTTAAAACATGTAGAGGTCACATATTTCCCATCCTTGGGACAAGAGACACTACACACGTGCAGAAAGACTCCATGGGGTCAAAAAGGCCAAGAATGCCAGACCATAGCGAAGGAGGAAACAGACAGAGCTGGACTCCATCTTAGGCCAGGCTGCGAACATTAGGCTACACGCAAGGTCACCCTCCCAATGGACTCTGAACTTTGTGCCGGGTGTCTATAGAAATGGCATACCCATGGAAAACCAGACCCCCAGATGGAAGAGCCTCAGGACTTGTACTTGGACTCTCCGTCACCTAAAAGAATATGCGAATTATCTCTGTAACGGAACAAAGTCATAAATTCCATTATGTTTATCTGGATATGACCACAGGCCTATTGATAAATGTCCACTGTTCAACTATCTAGGCTTATGACACATGAACCATGCGTTAATTTTGATCATATCTCTCTTTTACCTTGTCCAGACTAGTTTCAAGGAATTTGGGAAGGTGAGTTTGAGCAAGTACACTTAGGGTATATAAGGTTTTCACAAAAAGTGGTTGGGGTCCTTGGTTAAGAGGAGACTCTGCCTTGGGCCCGCCGGTTTAATAAACTAGACTCCACTATCTGCATTGTTCTTCTGAGTGAGTTTGCTTCCCGGAACGCATGGTTACAACAATAGTAAGTCTCGCCATCTCCCTCCACACACCCAGATGCCCTTGTACTGAAATCCATCTTGGCTGAGGATACGTGCACACCCAGGAGAGGGTCCTGAGACAAATTAGCTATGGGGTCAAAGAAAGACAGTTGGCCAAGAGGAAAACAAAGATTTGGAAGACTGCCCTCTAAAAAGGATTTAAACTTCCCAAAGATGTGACTCTCTTTACTCTCTTGCTGAGTTCGCCCGTGTGTCCTTCTATATGTATTGTGCTTTTCTAATAAACACTTTCCTTTCCATTATACCTTCTATATCCTTGTTACATTTTTCCTCTCAAGGCAGATGAGGACTGGGGATTTAGACTCTAACTGTTGGCCCCTGGTGTAGTGGTTAAGATTCCAGGTTTCCACCCAGGTGACCAGAGTTCAATTCCTGGTCAGGGAACTAAGGTCTCACTTTCAGCTGCCACTCACCCCTGCATGTGTCAGAAATGAAGAGGACGTATGTGAACCCATCAGTGCCATGCTAGGCCTGTGGTAGAGGCTCAGTTAACATTGGCTGTTGGTATTTGTATTACCTCCCGAAGGCTCTCCAGAGACCAGAAAAAGGCATTCAGTTCTCTCGGTCACTCCCCAAACCAACTTGATGAGTTAAATTGGATGGATCAGTGGTCCTCCAGATAGGGGTGGGGTTGTCCCTCCTGGAACACCCAGTTCCCTGGCCATCTGCAGAGATACACGGGTCAGAGCAGTGCGCGTCCCTCCGACCCTACAGTCACTGCTGTCTTGTGCCTTTGCACCTGCTAGGACTTTATGTCTCAGTGATCTGCTACAGGGTAGAGTTCACTGCAAAGAGGGTCAGGAAAATGGGGATCGGTAACCCCTGGCACTTGAGGCTGTTGTGTGGGAAGGAGTAGGACGTGCCTAGTTCCCTGCCTGGTACGCCCCAGGTCCGAGAGAGGTGTCAGATAAGGTTCTCTGGTAGAGCTGGTCGAAGTGTGCTTGGTCAGTACAGGAAAGTCAAGAGACCAACATTTATTGAGCAGTTGTCATCACCAGGCACTGTGGCAGATATTTTATACATATTTTCCCTACCAATCTTCATAATAACCCCATAGAATAGAGTCCATCAATAATACATCTTCAGGGACTTCTCTGGTGGTCCAATGGTTAAGACTCTGCCTTCCAGTGCACGGGGTGTGGGCCTGATCCCTGGTTGGGAAGCTATGATCCCACATACCTTCGTGGCCAAAAATCCATAACATAAAACGAAGCGATATGGTAACAAATTCAATAAAGATTTTTAAAATGATCCACATTAAAAAAAAAAATCTTAAAAAAAAAAAAAGACCCTCACAAGTGAGGAAATTGGTGCTCGAAGTTAATGAGCTTGCTTAAGACCGATAACAGCACTCAGTTCTTATTAGTGATTATCCATGCTTATTCTGTGGCAACCCACTCCAGTACTCTTGCCTGGAAAATCCCATGGACTGAGGAGCCTGGTGGGCTGCAGTCCATGGGGTTGCTAAGAGTCGGGCACGACTGAGCGACTTCACTTTCACTTTTCACTTTCCTGCATTGGAGAAGGCAATGGCAACCCACTCCAGTGTTCTTGCCTGGAGAATCCCAGGGACGGCAGAACCTGGTGGGCTGCCGTCTCTGGGGTTGCACAGAGTCGGACACGACTGAAGCGACTTGGCAGCAGCAGCATGCTTATTCCGCAACCAGTTCATGGTCTTCCAGAAGAACCTGTTCTTTGGCATGGAACCTGCAGACGCATTATGGATCTCCCTGCTGAGCAGGAATTATTTGCCAAGGAAGTACATTTACCAGTCTCGCTGTTTTGGCCACTCTGACCCTAGGGGAGTTCATCCCTCTACCCAGCACTGACCTGTTCTGCATGTGTGTGTGTGCTAAGTTACTTCAGTTGTGTCTGGCTCTTCTTGACCCCTATGGACCATAGCCCGCCAGGCTCCTCTGTCCATGGGATTCTCTAGGCAAGAATACTGGAGTGGGTTGCCATGCCCTCCTCCAGGGGAATCTTCCCGACCCAGGGATCGAACCCAAGTCTCGTGCATTGCAGGGGGATTCTTTACCACTAGCTTCACCTGGAAAGCCCTGACCTGTCCTACTACAGGTAAAATCCCTTCTCTCGTTAAATCCTGGCCAAGGGCAGTGGGGAACATTTAAATTGTGTGCTCCACGGCCAACAGTTCTTAGGAAAGAATGGGAAATTGAAAAGAAACATCAGTTGCGTGGTGTCTCTGAGCCTCCCCTAATGAGGAAGGGGAGGGCTGGACTTTCAGTGGAGAAGGGGGCTGAAAACGGAAGCCTGACAGCAAATTCAGAAGGCCTCAGCCTCACTGATTCAGCTCCTGGAACTGGTCCTCTCCCAGGCCCTGCTCAATTTTCTTATCAGCACAGCGGAGCCAGGCTGGGGGCTCAGAAAGTCTGTGTCCAGTCCTCCTACTTGGGCACCAGCCAGTCAGTCCTCTCTCTCCTCTGCTGGTGGAGGAACCAGATAAGAGAAACAGGCTCCACACGGAAACTTACAAACCCCCGTGCCTTCCTGGCAGTACTGCTGACTCTGCCAAGTGCGTTCGTCTGCACCTCCCTCACATCTCTTTTTCAACCTCTGAGCCTCAGCCTCCTCTTTTCCCACCCCAACTCCATACGAGTTCTTCCAGCAAGACATCCTTGATTAGTTCTACTTCTTATTCTGATCCTTCTCTTGGAGGATTTTGGTATTTCCACTTTAACTGGGATGTTAATAATTGGCATTCAGAAATACACAGCTTAGTTAATATTTTTAAATAGTTTCCTTGCCTTTAGGAAAGTGTGAGTTTTCTCATCTCCTCAGGACCCTAGAACCCCTAGAGATGGGTTGGGCAAGGGAAGAATGATATGCCAGTACTCAGGAGACCTCACTCTGGTCCCCACTAGACCACTAACAAGCTCTGTGACTTTGAGTCAGTCAGATCCTCTCTCTGGGCCTTTGGGTCCCAATTTACAAAATGTTCTCTGAGGTCTCATCCCTCTCAAATATTCCATGGTCTTGTTTCCTTTGACTCTCCTCCTGTGTCAAGTTCAGGGCTCTCCACAGGGAAATCCCTTATGCCCTGTTTCTTCCAGACTCCGCCTTCCTAAGCCTGTCTGATCTCTCTCACCTTGTGTCTCTGGCCTGGCTTCCTGAAGCTTCAACCCACTGAGTCATGGGTGAAGTGCCATGTGAGGAGTTATGGGGAGACCCCACTCTCTTTCTCAGTGCCAGGGAGGGTCTGTAAAGATGCTGATGCCCAGGTTGCAGCCCTGAAGAATCTGATCCATGGGTTTGTTGTGGGGGCGGGGGGGGGGGAGGTGGCTAGTCATCTTGTTTTAGTCATCTATGGCTGCAAAACAATATGCTCCCAAATTTTCTGTTCACTTGCTTATTTATTATTATTTTAATACCTGGAAGACCCACATTTCCTGGACTGAGAACCAGCGTGTTGGGCGTCATGTATTTTCTGCAATGGTTGTGACCTGAAACTTTTTAAAGAACCATCTACCTTTCAGGGAAGAATTTCTGAATTTTCATCACCAACCACTTCTCCTTGGATACCATCATGAAACACCTGTTTGCCAGTTGGAGCAGTCCTTTAATTTGATGCACCTTTGGATCCAGATGAAATATTAAATTGCCTTCCTTTTCCGTCAAGGCTATGGTTTTTACACTATCATCGGCATTGCAAGTCTTCTATAAATGATATGGCAGGATGTGCACCAAATTTTCTGTTTAAAACAACAACGATTTCATTTTCTCATGATCTGAGGAGCAGGAATTCTGGCAGGGCCCCCACTCAGAGGTCTGTGGTCAGGGTCACTCAAGGGGCTGCTTTCAGCTGGGAGCTCAGCTAGGCTAGGCATGTCCACGTGGTGTCTCTCTCTCCCTCCTGGGTAGTCTGACTTCTTCCAAGACAGTAGGCTTCCAAGAGGTGGCCTTCTAAATATTTAAGGCAGAAGTTGCAGATCTCTTAAGGCCCCATCTGTAAAGTTACACGGTGTAGTTCTGCCTCTTCCTATTGCTCAAACCAAACCACAGAGCCAGCCCACACTGAAAGGGGGAGAAAAGAGACCCCACTTCTCAGTGGGACGAGTGACCACGGTTTACTGCAGATGAGCCTGTGGGAAGGGAGAGGCCATCTTTGGAAACACAATTTACCATAATTTAAAAAATAGTCTCCAGATGCATTTGCTGGGCCAAACACCTGTGAACCATGTCTCAGGGAGACTGCTTTCGTCTCTCCCTTTCTCCTTGCTGTTAGACAAGAAACAACTTCAGACTGCCTCACTGTGCCTACGTGGGGACTAATTATGTTGGGTAGTGGTTTTTCTCTGTCAATTTCATTACCTTTTTTTTGCATTCAACAAATACCGATTATACAGCAATTATAGGGCTTCTCAGGTGGCAGAGTGGTAAAGAATCCACCTGCCAATGCAGGAGATGCAAGAGATGTGAGTTCAATCCCTGGGTCAGAAAGATCCCCTGGAGAGGGTAATGGCAACATTCGCCAGTATTCTTGCCTGGGAAATGATATGTACAGAGAAGCCGGGTGGGCTACAGTCCATGGGGCTGCAAAGAGTCAGACACGATTGAACATCCTGATTATATTGGCTAGTGGGGGAGAGGGTTAAAAACGTAGGCACCACGTAAGAGTAAACTTAGTTTATTCCCTGGGTGAAATCTTGCAACCCTTCTTCTGATTCTGAAAAAGAAAGTTCTGAGTTAAACTTAGGAAGACAGTTGTGCATTCTCTTTTTAACAAGGTGCCAGGAAGGAGTTGTGTGCCAAGGGCTATATAAATGTTTACTGTTAGAATAAATGGTCAGAATGGGGAGCATTTTAAACCCATCACCTCCCACTAACTACATCTAAGCTTCCATACCAGGCCTGAAAAATGAAAATCAATAGAGATAATGCTTTAAAAGGTAGACATCAAACACGCCTCTGGTCTGAGAGGCAATTTCATGAACAGCATCATCAAAGAGACAAGTGAATTACAGGAGGGTTGAGAGGGATGGAGCTTTCGATGGATGCAGGAGTCCATCATAAACAGAAAGGCAGCGGCTCTATGACCACAAGTGGCCAGGATGCCAGGCCTCTGGCTACTACAGGGTCCCCTTTGGGAGAATGTAGGTTGTTGATAGGTACCTGAGTTTGCCCTGTGTGGAAGCTCCTCTCCCCTCATGGCAGTCAGTCTGCAGGCTTTACGTGAGACTTCCTTATACAGAAGTTCAACAATCTGCCAGCCCTAAATCATTTTTACTTTTTTTCCCCTAAACTCCAGCTCAGGCTTTGGGGTGGAGGTGACGTTGGGGCTGCACAAAATACTAAATGGATTCAGAACAGTCTTACTTGCCTGGCAAACGTGTCTGGGCTAGTGGGTTATCGCCTATTTGCAAAGCTGGTTTATAGACCGAATGGAGATGCCTGCTGGGTCCCTAGGGTTCTTCCTGGCCCCCAAACTTAGCTGCAGCCTCTGTTCTGAGCCCGATCCAGTGGGTTGGAAGACAGTGTATGATGATAAACAGGTGTCTCTCGCCTGAAAGCTGGCTCCAGGCACTCAGGGAGGGGCAGAGAGTTCAGATGCCTGCTTACGCTAACAGGCTGTCAGTTTCTCTGTGCATAAGGAAAACAGAAATGCGAAGCTATTCTGGTCTTGTCTAGGGAGCCATTATGTACTGAATTTCCGACATCATTATATCCAAAGGGCAACATCACTCAGTTTTCTCCCATTTGTATTCACTAGGAAAAGACAAATGGGTGTATCTTTGCAGAGTGGAAAGGCTGGGGGGTGGGAAGGAGTGATCATGTGCTCCAATTTGAATAACCAGCAGCTCTGAAAGAAGTGTGCTCATAATTAGAGATCAGCACCTTAAGGTGATGTTACATGCTTCCCAGACAAGTTTAAGTTAATCAGGCAGCAGTCTAAGTTTTCCAGACTAATGGGACTGAGATGAATTTTTCACTTGGAAACAAATCGCATCCATGCTTTGGCATGCCTTGTTTCCTGACATATGTCATAGTTTTCCTGTGGGAAGATAGGGAGAGATTTTATTTTAGACTTCCCCCCGCCCTGACTGCCTTTGCTTTTCTTCCTTTTCCAAAAATCAAGATCTGGATAAAGATACCAAAGGAAAGGGACCATGCAGGATCCACTCCAAGAAGAGAGATGCTGAGATTTGTGTTTCTGATATGCTGGCACGCTTATCAGGTGCGTGCCCGTGGGGTTGTGAGTGGCAGGCAGAGGTCTTCTAGGGGAGGAAGGCTTGTGCTGAATTTCTTCTCTCTCGTGATTAAAGGCTGCTCTCCCCACTTGTATCCCTTAGGATTGTGTTTCTGCATGGAACAGAAAGCCAGCTACAGTCAGTGTATGTACTGGGGGCAGGGCGGGGCTGTCAGCCGGTGCCACCTCTAATAGAGGTGAGGAGAGCCGCTGACAGCCTCCAGCAGTCCCACCCTTTGAAGGCTCCAGCCTAGGGCCAGGGAGGGCCAGAGCTTACAGAGGAGGGGAGGCCTGGCCTGTACAAACTTCCCCCCATCCCATCCTTCTGTCTTCATCTTTTAAAACACTCAGTCTGGAAAAAAAAAAAAAAACATTATGTACTAGAAGCTGAGTTTTCTCATGTAACAGGAACTTTGGAATTAGGTTATTCAGACATTGCTGATGGCTCCTTCTAGCTTCCTTTCTTTCTAGTCTGCTATCCTGAGTTGGAGACTTTTTCTTCACAGTTGCAAGATGGCTGTGTTATGCCCAAGTTGCGAAATCTCCCAATGACCACCAGGGAGCCAATATCCGATGCAAAAGCAAGAGAGTTTTATTACCAAGCTCGAGCTGGGGCTCCCACCGTTACCGACGCAGCGGCTATAGGGAGGAGCCCCGAGTTTTGGGTTACATTGCTTATATAGGGAATATTCAGGTAAAGGGGGATTTTCAGGCTGAAAGACATCTGATTGGTTACCTTCTTCTATAGGGTTGTGTGTGGATTCCTGACTGGTTTTTACTTTCAAGGTAAATCACAAGTTCCTGAATGTAAAGTCAGGAGGTTTAACCTGAGGGCCGATTGGCTCGTGAGCAGTGGGGCAAGGCTGGGTAATATCTAAAGTCTAAGTCTGTTTGCCTGGAACCTTTACAAAATGGAGTTCTTTTACAAGATGGAGTAGCTTAGTCTCTCCATTCCCCCCTTCTCAAGGACCCAAGACAGACACAATCATGGGTCTGTGGTTAGCTTTATATTGTCCTTCACCAGGGGTGGGTTTGGTAGGGCTGCATATTGGGACCTAAGCACCATGAGCTGCACCATGTTGATGCGGCCTTTGATAAAGTTTATTAACTTATTTAGTAGACAGGGTCCGAAGGTGAATAGCAAGAGTGAAATGATCAGGGGCCCAGCCAGAGAAGATATGAGGGTCGTGAGCCAGGGAGAGGAACTGAACCAGGATTCAAACCAACTCTGAGACTTTTCCCTTTCTCTTTTTCTCTGATTCAGTACCTCTCTTATTTTGGCCAGAGATTCCCTGATTACCCCTGAGTGGTCCACGTAGAAGCAGCACGCTTCTCCTAGCGCGGCGCATAGACCTCCTTGTTGGAGAAAAACCAGGTCTAGCCCTCTTCTGTTTTGTAGTACTGCTTCTGCCAGGGAGCTCAGTGATTCTTGAAGGTGACTAACTGAGCTTTCTAGTCGCTTGACATTAAAATCAATGGCCGCCCTTAGGCTGGAATAGTGTTGATTTTGTAGCACTAAAGATATTCCGGTTGCTGTCCCGGCTGCTCTCAACCCCAACAAGACTGTGAGGGTTAAAGTCGTAACTGGTTCTCTTTTGACTCGGTGAGAGTCTCCCAGTCGTTGAAGGAATTCATCATTAGAGTGATAGAACAATCGGGGGACTAGTAGTACTAACACACAGAAGTCTTCCGAGTCCTTTAACACTTGCCCATGTATACAAGGTGCTAGGCCCGTGGAGCATGCCTACCAATTTTCTTGGGGCGGTATTAGGTATTCAGTTGTTTCTACAGAGTCTGTGTTGCAGAAGTGCCGGTAGGCTTGGGGAACATCTCCTACACAGAGGCCCTGTCCTGTCACTCTTCGGAGGGTTAATCTTGCATCCCCTCTCTGCTGCCAGCAGCAGGCCCTGTGGTCTTTTGTTTGGATGTAATTTCCCGGGACAGCTATGCCTTCATAATAAGGGGGTTTGATGTCATAACATAACCAGCAACCATCGGTTGGGTCTGGACGAGTGGAGTCCAGGACCCAGTAGGCACTAACTGTCATGCCAAATAACGGGTCTTGATCATCTTTAACATCGGGCTGATCATCTTTGACATCGGGTTCTGTAAAGTTGATCTGAGGAGGGTTGTTTGTGTTGGTAAGGCTGGGCTCAGGAGGCGCCCGGGTAGGTTCTCGGGGCACTAAGACAGGAGTAGGCCCTATGCCTTGGCTTGGGCCTGTCTGGATGGGTTGTACTTTCAGCCTCATAGTGAATAATAATCCATTATCATACCAAGATTGATATAGCCGGAGGCCCCGAGATTGTCCCGCCTCCCAACTAGGGAACCTCTTTCCTTTAGTTGAGAATTTAAGTCTAACTGGGTTACAAAGAAACCCTACACAGGGCCCCGCAATTAGAGATCCCTCCACATGTCTTCCAGTCAGAATCAGTCCAGCGGGCCCTGGGACGCAACTCAAAGTGATCAAGTCTCCTCTAGTAGGGGGTTCCCAGTCGATAGTCCCAGTAGACTCGCACCCCCAAACGGCATAGTAAAATTTATCTGCACCCCCACAGTTATTAACTATCGCCCGGTTTCGTCTTCCCCCGGGGCACACGTAGAGGGCAGTGTCCCGCAAGGCTGCCCGTTGAATGGGGTGGCTGCATCCAGGTCCTGAGTTGGTAGGGGGTCGGGTATTACAGTGATTAATGCTGGCCCCGCATTCTGGTTTTCCTGGCGTTTTTACTTCCCAGTCGCTGATGTCCCAAGATCCCGCAGCCAGAAGACAAAGGTCAAATTCTAAATCCGGCCACCAAGTGTTTTTAGGATAGATGGCCGAGGTATAGTTAATTACTTCCCCGGTAGTTGCACTCAGAATGATCCAAGTCAAATTCATGGGTTGATGAGGATTAGTGGCAACACTAAGCCGTAGGGACAACAGTACAAACAGTACTTTTACTGTCTCTGTAGCTTTAGTTTGAGTGGGTTGGTTTTGTCCAGTTTGGTCTTCCACTGGGGGAGGAATTCTTCTCCTAAGGCAAACAGGTCCGCAGGCCGTACGTGGGTGTAGTGAACCCAAGCGGAGACGCCGTCATCCTTGAGAGCAGTAGGTGTTGTCAAGACGACTAGGAAAGGCCCCTTCCACCTGGCCTCTAGGGTCTCTTGACGATGACGGCACACGTACACCCAATCTCCTGGCTGGTAGCGGTGGGATTCAGGTGGAGGGCCTGATTCATATAATGCCTTAAGCCTCTTCCATGTGCCCCTGTGGGAGTACTGTAAGGACCAGAGACAAAAAAGTAATCTTTGATCATCTATCTCTTTTAGTACCTCTATTTTTAGATTAGGAATTATTGGGGGAGGTATCCCATTCATAATTTCAAAGCGTGTAAGTCCCAGTTGGTAGGGGGAGTTTCGTACCCGGTACAGGGCAGAGGGGAGGAGAGCCACCCAGTCCCTGCCAGTCTCAGCAACTAGTTTTGTTAATGCTTCTTTAAGAGTTCTATTCATCCTTTCTACCTGTCCTGAGCTCTGAGGTCTGTAAGCGCAATGCAGCTTTCCATTCAGTCCCCAAGGCCCGGGCTACTCCCTGGCTTACCTGCGATACGAAGGCTGGCCCATTGTCTGACCCCACCTGTGCAGGAAACCCGAACCATGGCAAGATATCTTCAATCAGCTTTTTGGCCACCACCTGTGCTGTCTCTCTCTTGGTGGGGAAAGCTGCTACCCACCCTGAAAAGGTATCTATGAACACCAGCAGATATTTATATCCATATTTACCCGGTTTTACCTCAGTAAAGTCCACCTCCCAGTAGGCTCCTGGCCGGCTCCCACGTTCTCTAGGTCCTTGGTTGGTCGGATGAGGGACAGCGTTAGTGAGCTGGCAGGCCTTGCAGTTTAATACTATATCTTCTGTCGTTGACGTGACGTTCTTCATGGTAATCTTGGCATGTCTAATCGGGTCCTGCATCTTGCGGGTTCCCAGGTGAGTGGCGTGGTGCATCTTCAGCAACACCTGCTTTCCTAGTTCTTCGGGGAGGATCAGGGAGCTGTCCGCTGCCCTCCACCACCCGGCCAGTTGTTGAGTCATAGGCAGACTTTTTATCCCGTCTAAGTCTCTTGGTGAGTAGTTGGGTAGAGCTGGCAGAACAGGGCTCCCAGGGTTGGGCAATTGAAGGGTGGCTTCTATCACGGTGCCCTGGGCGGCCTCTCAGGCTGCTCTGTCTGCCAAATTGTTTCCCTTTGAGGTCAGAGTGTCTGACTTCTGGTGTCCCGGGCAGTGTATTATGGCTAGTTTTTTAGGCAGCCATAATGTCGCAAGGAGGGCTTTTATTTCTTCTTTATTTTTGATGGTTTTACCCTCCGCCGTGAGGAGGCCTCTCTCTGTAGATGGCTCCGTGTATATGGGCAGTAGCAAAGGCGAATCAGCTATCCGTAATGATGTTAAGTTTTTTGTCCTTTCCCAACTGAAGGGCTTTTGTTAGGGCGATTCCTTCAGCCCTTTGAGCTGAAGTGCAGGGAGGTAGCGCTTCCGCCCATACGATTTGGGTTTCTGTGGTTACCGCTGCTCCTGCGTACCTGAGTCCATCTCGGAGGAAACTGCTTCCATCTGTATACCAGGTAACTTCAGCATCCGCTAGAGGGCGGTCTTGCAAGTCCTCTCGCGTTCCATGTAGGTGGGCTAGTATGTCACCGCAGTCATGGACTGGGGCTTCCAAATCCGGGTTAGGAAGCAGTGTAGCCGGATTGAGAGCAGCAGGCTGCAGAAAGATGATTCTGGAGGGGTTTAGCAGTAGTCCCTGGTAGTAGGTCAGCTAGCGTCGCTGATCCACCCATCTGGGGGTTGTTTTAGTATGCCTTCAATGGCGTGGGGAGCGGTGATATGCAACTCTTGCCCCAGTGTCAGTTTATCTGCATCCTTGACCATTAGGGACACTGCTGCAATCATGCGGAGGCATGGGGGCCAGCCTGACGCCACGGGGTCGAGGCGTTTAGACAAGTAAGCCACTGGCCACGTCCAAGGTCCCAGGTGTTGTATCAGTACCCCTTTTGCCACTCCTTGTTTTTCATCTACGTACAGGAGAAAGGGTTTTGTAAAGTCAGGCAACCCTAGGGCAGGGGCTGACAGCAGGGCAGTTTTAATAGTCTTGAAAGATGTCTCCATCCGCCCTGTCCAATTGAAAGGTGTGGTGCTTTTTGTGGCTTCCTATAAGGGTTTAGCCAGTTCTGCATAATTTGGGATCCAGAGACAGCAGAACCCAGCGGACCCTAAAAATTCTCTTACCCTCCGAGGTGAGTCTGGGGTAGGGATTCTGAGTATTGTCTCCTTCTGTGCCTCTGACAGCCATCTCTGTCCTTCCCTTAATACATACCCTAGGTAGGTGACCTCTGGCTGGCATATCTGAGCCTTTTTGGCCGAGGCTCGGTACCCTAATTTTCCAAGGGTCTGCAGTAGTTCTCGGGCGCCCATAAGGCAAGTCTGTTGATCTTTTGCTGCAATTAAGAGGTCATCTACATATTGTAACAAGGTTAGTTGGGGATGTTGTTTTCTGAACTCACCCAGATCCTCATGGAAATCCTCATCGAAGATGGTGGGAGAATTTTTAAAGCCCTATGGCAGCCGGGTCCAGGTCAGCTGGCTGTTGATTCCTTCTTCCTGGTCTGACCATTCAAAAGCAAAAAGGTCCTGGCTCTTGGGTGCCAGGGGAAGGCTGAAGAAAGTGTCCTTCAAATCCAAGACCGTGTACCAGTGATGGTCCGGTGGGATGGAGCTCAGGAGATTGTAAGGGTTTGGCACAGTGGGGTGAATATCTAAAACCCGGCAGCTGACCTCTCGTAAATCCTGCACTGGCCGATAGTCACAAGAATTTGTTTTTTTGACGGGGAGCAGGGGGGTTTTCCAAGCCGACTGGCAGGGTCTCAAGATTTTCTGGGCTAGGAGCCTGCGGATATGGGGGGTGATCCCCTGTCGGGCCTCTAGGGTCATGGGGTATTGTCTGACCCGGACCGGGTCAGCTCCTGGCTTGAGTTCTGTGTACACAGGAGAGCAGTGTCTGGCGAAGCCGGTTCCCCCTGTTTCGGCCCATGCCTCGGGGAATTCATCTAGCCATTTTTGAA
Organism: Ovis canadensis; assembly: GCF_042477335.2. Lineage (NCBI taxonomy): Eukaryota > Metazoa > Chordata > Mammalia > Artiodactyla > Bovidae > Ovis > Ovis canadensis. The sequence continues at coordinate 36,409,912 of NC_091259.1, read as the reverse complement.
TGTCCACCGGGGGCGATGTAGGTTTCTGGTGCAACCAATATTCATCTTCTAACTGAATTGTCAGTACCCGAATCGGTCTGCCCAACTGGTCAAGTATTTTAGTTTCTCCCGGGAGGAAGTGAATCTGGGCCCCCATTTTGGTTAACAGGTCTCTTCCCAACAGTGGGAAGGGGCATTCCAGAATGACCATGAAGAGTGGGATACCCGGCCCGCACCTAAGTCCATTGATCTTCGGGTCGTCCATTGGTATTGTTTCATTCCAGGGGCCCCCTGCACCCAAGAGGTCTTTCCGGCCAGTTTTCCCTGGGGCTTCAACAAAACCGAATATTGAGCCCCCGTATCGACAAGGAAGTCAATTGGGGTCCCCTCCACTCTTAGGGTTACCCTGGGTTCGGGGAGGGGCACCGAACCCCATCCTCCCTAATCGCTCAGCTCTCCGACGGCCAGGATGGGGGTCTTTTGTGGCCCCTTCTTTGTCTTTTTGGGACATTCTCTAGCCCAATGTCCCTCTTCTTTACAATAGGCACATTGGTTTTTTCCCAATGTTGGTCACGTACGGGGGCGGCTGTTACCTTCAGTGGCCAGCCGACGCAGCTGGCGTTCCCTTTTTTCCGAGTCAGGAACCGTTGCAGCCAACAGGATGCGCGCCGTATTACGGGTCTGGCGGTCGGCGCTTTGGCTTGCTTTTCTTCGGGGGTTTTGCGGGTGTTGTAGACCTTTTCTGCCACTATTATTAGATCCTGGATACTCTTTTCACCCAGGCGTTCTAATTTTTGGAGCTTCTTTCTAATGTCGGGAGCCACCTGGTTGACAAAGTGCATCATTAAAGCAGCCTGGGTGCCTTCCTCTTCTGGGTCCATGGGGGTGTATTGTCTAAAGGCTTCCATTAGCCTTTCCAGGAAGGCTGCTGGACTTTTGGTGGGGCCCTGCTGAACATTTCGTACTCTAGCTAAGTTAGTAGGTTTACTTGCAGCTGCCTTAAGCACCCCCAAGAGAGTCTGGCGGTAGACCCAGAGCCTCTCCTTACCTCGTGCCGTGTTGTAGTCCCAATCAGGTCGTGATAAAGGAAAAGAGAGGTTAATTTCATCTATATTAGTGGTGGGTTCCCCATTTATCCCTGGGACCCATTCTGTATTCCCTCTCTCTCTTCTGTGGTGAAGATGTTGTGCCCAAGTCACGAAATCTCCCAATGACCACCAGGGAGCTGGTATCCGATGCAAAAGCAAGAGAGTTTTTATTACCAAGCTTGAGCTGGGGCTCCCACCAGCACCGACGCAGCGGCTATAGGGAGGGAGCCCCGAGTTTTGGGTTACACTGCTTATATAGGGAATATTCAGGTGAAAGGGTAACAAAAAGGGGTGTTCAGGCTGAAGGACTACTGATTGGTTACCCTCTTCTATAGGGTCGTGTGTGGATCTCTGACTGATTTTTTTTTCACTCACACAAGGAATCATTATTTCACAAAGGTAAATCATCACTTCCAAGGTAAATCACAAATGTAAATCATCAATTCCAAGGTAAATCACAAATGTAAATCATCACTTCCAAGGTAAATCACAAATGTAAATCATTACTTCCAAGGTAAATCACAAATGTAAATCATCACTTCCAAGGTAAATCACAAATGTAAATCATTACTTCCAAGGTAAATCACAAATGTAAATCATTACTTCCAAGGTAAATCACAGATCCTTGAACTTAAAGTCAGGAGGTTTATCCTAAGGGCTGATTGGCTTGTGCATAGCGGGGCAAGTTTAAGCGATATCCAAAGTCTAAGTCTGTTTGCCCGGTACCTTTGCAAAAATGGAATTCTTTTACAAGATGGAATTCTTTCTGTAGCTCAGGCTCTACAAAGAGAATCTGGAGCAATTGTTGGCAGTCGTCCCAGGTGGGCTGATGAGTAAAAAGCACAGTCTCCAGAAGGTTAGTTAGATCTCTAGGGTTATCAGAAAACTTAGCATTTTGGGATCTCCAGTTATATAGGTCACTAGTAGAAAAGGGCCAGTATTGATGAGGTTGGTTTCCACCTTCATCAGGGGGACCGGCCACTCGTAAGGGGAGGGCAATCGTCGAGTCTGCCGGTCCCTCCAGGGGTAGGGCTCGCCTGTGGCGAGTATTTTGTGTGGGCCCCCACCCTGTATTTCACCCCTGGGTGACAGGATAACGGGGGCCGGTGGTGATTCGGGGAGTTGGTAAGGAGGAGGAAAGATAAGTTCTGCTTCTGTGCCTCCCTGCAAGATGGGATATAGCAGCGCCGTTAGTCCAGTTTCCTTGGGTTTCTTCAGGTTCTCTCCCACCCGTGTCACCAACACCTGAGTGGTAGAAAGTTCCTGTTGAGGCAAGAAAGATGTTACCCAAGGAGGGCGGTGCACTATGATATTATCCCACACTATGATATAGGGGACTTGGTCAGGGTGTCCGATCCGCAGTCGGAAGATGATGTCTCGGACTCGGTGCACAGTTTCCAAGTCAAACGTGCCTTCTGAAGGCCAGCCCACATGGAATGATGGCCATTCTGTGCTGCAAAAAGTAATAAGTTTATTTTTCTTAATTTCTACACTGAGGTCATGAGCGCGCATCTTGACCTCTTTAAAATGCTCAGTCATCAGAGATAGAGGAGTAGGGCGAGATTGACGTTGCCCCATCGTTCCTGGATCAGTCAGATGTTGGTAAATTAACACAAACAATACAGACAGCCACACAGACAGAGAGACAGAAGAAATAGACCTCCAGGAGTCCAGAGGCAAAACTGAAAGTAGGACAACAGCCTTTGGCTGTTCAGCAGGGGCGACCTGCTATCGTCTACAGAAAACAGGGGCACTCCGTCCCCTCCGAGGGGGTCGGGGACGTCTCCCAACGACCCCCACCGGTGACCCGTCGGCACGTCCACCTGAGTCATATACCGGTCTCAGAAAATAGGCCGTGTCAGAAACGAAAAGAAAAGCAGAAAAAAACTTACCGGTTACAGATAACTCTCCGGATCGGTCTTCCCGTGGAGCCGATGGGAGATCCCAGATGAGCCCCCAAATGTTATGCCCAAGTCTCGAAATCTCCCAATGACAACCAGGGAGCCGATATCCAATGCAAAAACAAGAGAGTTTTTATTTCCAAGCTCAAGCTGGGGCTCCCACCGTTACCGACATAGTGGCTAAGGAGAGGAGCCCCGAGTTTTGGGTTACACTGCTTTTATCGGGAATATTCAGGTAAAAGGGTAAAAGGGGTTGTTCAGGCTGAAGGACAACTAATTGGTTACCTTCTTCTATAGGGTTGTGGATTCCTGATTGGTTTTTACTTTCAAGGTAAATCACAAGTTCCTGAACGTAAAGTCAGGAGGTTTAATCTAAGGGCCGATTGGCTCGTGAGCAGTGGGGCAAGGTTGGGTAATATCCAAAGTCTAAGTCTGTTTGCCCGGAACCTTTACAAAATGGAGTTCTTTTACAAGATGGAGTAGCTTAGGCTCTCCAGGCGTAGGCCTAACTAGCAGAGCAGAAGTCTCTCTCTACCTGATCTAAGTTGGGGTTTTCCACATCTGAAACCAGCTTCTACCCTTGTAGTAACAGCAATTTAGTTAGCCCCTCTCAGAGATGAAATAGACAAGGGCCAAACCGGAGGCCTAACAGGATGGTCATCTCTGGTCCCCAGAAACAGAAGGCAACATTTGGGGTGAGGGTTGCAGGGTTTGTGACCCTTTCTGATTGGTTGGTGGTGAGGCAACAGAGCTGTGCTCCAGGAATCTTGTGTTCCTTCTGAAGTTACCATCTTCTACCTGGGTGAGGGGCTCAAAGACATTGTTATGCATATTTCTTTGAGTAGGAACCAGGACTCTGTCTGGAGGCTGTACCAACCTTTGATTGTTTCTATTTTTGTATCCCCTCCCTTTCCTGATTAGTAATTGTTTGAATCCACGATTTGGAATTCAGGGAAGGTCAAGGAGGCTGAACACAGTCTATATCCTACAGATAAGAAATGGAGAACACAGAACAGATCTGTACTCCAGAGCCCCACAGAGTCCCGCTCAGTTTTAATTTTAGGGAACTAGGCAGCTATGACTGTGATAACTTCCTGTCAAAATGGGGCATAGAACTGCCCCAGCTTGGAGTATAGACACTGAATTGGAAGTATTTCTGACTTCCAAGTTCTAGATCTGAGTCTTGTATGACTAAAATCCTAATCCCTTGGTCTGCCATTTTGGTGTAACAAACCCAATTAGAAGTAGTTGGAGGAGTGATAACTGGAATTTAGTAGACAAAATAAATCTCATTTCTTTTTAGAAGAATATGCCTGAAACCCAGCCTGGACCTGGCACTTCAGGGAGACTTGTAGCCATGTAGCCAGTTGCCTAGTTTTATAAAAAGTAAGGTTACTAGCTTCCAGCAGACATTGTTTTGAAAATGGTGGCATCCAAGCCTGACACGACTCAGAAAACTCAAGTGTTTAGCAATACAAGGTCTAATCTGAAAGTACACCCATAGCATCACCTAGTTATTTCCCAGGATATCTGAACCATAGCTACTCTATTTTGACTTTTATTTGTAAACTGTTCCTTAATAGCCAAAGCAGATTTCACCATTAATGATGTCAGTGTTTCTCTAGGTATGAGAAAATTCAAGAATTGGGACTCATAAAATCTTCTCCTGAAAAGATCTAACTATCTGAAGGCCTGTTCTGCCAGTTTTTCCCAGAGCACAGAGTGCCTCGTTCCCGATTTTCACCCTGAACTCCTTTCAGGGGCATTGAAAGTCGGCAGTTGCAGCAGCCATGATTTAATCTTTGTAGATGTAGATGGCGAATGTCAGTCTTCAGTTGGCAGAGCCCCTTTTTGCTCATAAACTTGACCATGATTTTGAAGGGGGTATTTCATGACCATTTTATCCCATGGTGCTGAGAATGTCCAATCTCAGGTTTGGCAAAGATTCTGTTGACAGGCCACTCAATGTGCTGTTACTGGACTAGGCCATAAAACAGTATCCAAAATTCTCTGGACCACCTATCCTACTAGCTTCTTGGTCCAGGAAAATATTCCCTCTTGTTGCTTCTTGCCATATCTAGAGTTACACTGTTACCATCATCGATCTCATATAGGACTATTCTATTAGAGGCCTCACACACATATTTGACAGTGTAAGAAACAGCAATTTTGTAAAACAGGTGAAATACAAATAACATAGCCAGCAGTATTAGTAAAGTCACAAGTAAGACTTATGTTAAGAACTTCCCTTAGATGTAGCCCAGTATATCTTCAGGTCCTCTGACTGAGTCTGCCCTGTAGAATCTTTATCTTCCAGGGAAATTATATATTGGCACCATCTATAAGGCACATAGTCCAGTTTTCTAGTGTACTAGACTGATTATCTTTAGTATGATTCAATTTTTTAAAATTTTTATTTATTTATTTATTTATTTCCGACACAGAGGAGACTTTAAACCTAAATTACTATAGCCTGATGTTATCTATATAAATCCATCCCATAATTGTGGGAGATTTTCCTCTCCTTTGTGGAAACTTTTCTTGTTCTGATTGAGCTTGGGTAATAGAAAAAAAGCTCAAATTTATAGCCAGAGTCAGAGCAGGCATTATTAATTGGCCCGGTGAGGGGATCCTATCTAGTAATATCACAGTGACCTGAATATGACTATAATTTTTAAGTAAATTCTCTCAGGGCCAACCAGTTAGAGTCTGGTGGTAGAGAAATTTACCAAGGTAACCCAGAACTAGACACAGGTAATTGGCCACAAACCCAACAATTGGATTGATTTTTAAAACTAGCATAGAATCAGGCCTATGATAGAAAAGCATTTGACTTATATGCAAAGGTCTAAGAAGTCAAGAAAACATAAATGATGATACGAATCGGGTCCAGCATCTCGGGGAAGCTGTCTCCCTCTGTTGTCGTCGTCGTCTTCTCATCCTGGTGTAGTGTAGTTTCTCCTGATAAAAAAAGTCCTTCCATCTATGTTGGAGACAGTCCCTTAAATTATATCTTTTTCCAGTCCTGGTTGCAGGTCATGAGGCATCTGATCTTCATCCAAAGATAGATTACTGAGATAAGCTTCAGAAACAAACTTAGGGTGTTCTTCAAGAATTCAATTAAGTTTTACATTAATATCACATAACACAGCAAAGAACTAAGAGATGAGTCTTACTAGATGCAGACCTCCATTAACAAACTGGTATTTAACATTTTGAAATATCTTTTTCTCCTTAAAGTTACCCTTATTTTTATTAAATATAACCAAATTAAGGCTAGTTTGTTTGCAAAATAGGTCTGTTCTCACTAATTTTGGTCTGATGATTTTTGTAACCATAATTGATTATAGGCTTTTTATTTTGCTGAAACATTTATAGAGTCTCAGACTGAACTTTTAAAATAAAACAGGGCTGGGAAACTCACACCAAAGGCTTATCACAGATTTTGCCTAACAAATCTAGGTGAATTCTTCCCTTTTTAAGGTCTCAAAAATTTCTTGAGATTTTTGTACCCATGAGATAACCTTCCTAACTCATTTGATAAACTTACTGGAAACCTAAGAACTTCCAATTTTGGGAGGAGTCAGATAGAAAATATAATTGTTTTGTCTATAACGTTTAATTTTACTAAAGTATTGTCATAATTAGTTTGAGAGGAAGATTTTCCCTACTCCCTGAAAACATAAGATTCAAACCCATAATTTTTCAGATAGAAACCATAAAAGTTATAAGCATATTCGCTGGTTCATTCAGTCCTTTTGTTAACTTTTGTGAAGTCATCAGGTTTTCCATTAAAATACCAGGACATATCAGAATGTTAAAAACTCCATATAATTTCTAGGATATCTGTATTAGTAATTTTACCATACAGTATAACATAAGCGGATTTATTACTCATTTGATAATCTTTTCCATGTAATTTAACCAACCAAATAAACACAGTTTAATATCTCTCTTTGGGATGTTCCAGGGGCCCTCTGAAGCACTCCAAAGTTAGCTAGAGATCAAAAGAACTTCAAAAGAGTTCTATTTAGGAATCTTTATCAAAAAGATCAATTAAAAGGGTTTAGAACATTTGGTCAGATTTTAAGTTACGCCAATCTGGAGAGACTATTTTAGATGGATATTTCTAAAGAAGAATTATTCTTAATAGAGTTTATATAAAAGCTCATATCTCATTTACATTTTTTAGAAGTTTTTTTCACTTGAGGTAATTTCCTTGTTGACAAACTTGTAACAGATATAATATTTAACTTATATTAAACCTAGGTACAATGAAAATATTCTACTTAACATTAATTACTCTAAGACATGTCTATATTAGATAGGTCAACAAACAAACATTAATATCAAGTATTTAACATTGAATATTTCCCAGTTCACATGAATCTGGAATTTATTGTTTAATTTAGAATTACTTGATTTGTAAGCGCTTACCTTTTTTCAAGCCAAATAAATAGAGCTCATATACAAATTAACCTCAAAAATATTACCCAGAGACAGAGACATACCAAGACTTTTTTAGACAGACACAGTGCAAGAGCTAGCTAGCTTCAAGTCTTTTTTTCCTTTTAATTTCTACACTGAGGTCATGAGCACACATCTTGACCTCCTCAAAATTATCAGTAACCAAGGATAGAGGTGTGGGGCTAGAATGGCATTGCCCCATCGTCCCTGGATCAGTCAGATGTTGGTAAAGTAACACAGACAATACGAACAGCCACACAGACAGACAGAGAGACAGGAGAAATACACCTCCGGGAGTCCAGAGGCAAAACCGAAAGATGACAGCCTCCAGCCATTCAGCGGGAACAACCCGCTATCGTCTACAGAGAACAGGGGCACTCCGTCCCCCCACGCCGGGGTTGGGGATGTCTCCCAACGACCCCCACCGGTGACCCGTCAGCGCATCCGCCTGAGTCATATACCGGTTTCAGAAAATAGGCCTTGTCAGAAACGAAAAGAAAGACAGAAAAATGCTTACCGGCTGCAGATGATTCTCCGGATTGGTCTTCCCGTGGAGCCAGTGGGAGATCCCGGAGGAGCCCCTAAATGTTATGCCCAAGTCGCGAAATCTCCCAATGACCACCAGGGAGCCAATATCCGATGCAAAAGCAAGAGGGTTTTTATTACCAAGCTCGAGCTGGGGCTCCCACCGTTACCGATGCAGCGGCTATAGGGAGGAGCCCCGAGTTTTGGGTTACGTTGCTTATATAGGGAATATTCAGGTAAAGGGGGATTTTCAGGCTGAAGGACATCCGATTGTTACCTTCTTCTATAGGGTTGTGTGTGGATTCCTGGTTGGTTTTTACTTTCAAGGTAAATCATAAGTTCCTGAACGTAAAGTCAGGAGGTTTAATCTGAGGGCCGATTGGCTCATGAGCAGTGGGGCAAGGTTGGGTAGTATCCAAAGTCTAAGTCTTTTTGCCCGGAATTTTACAAAATGGAGTTCTTTTACAAGATGGAGTAGCTTAGGCTCTCCAGCTGCTTCACCTCCAGGCATCACACTCATGTTTTTGAGCGAAAAAGGACTAGATATAGAAAACAAACTTCTGGTCACCAAAGGTGAAAGCGGGAGAGGGATAAATTAGGAGCTTGAGATTAACAGATACACACTTTGTTGTTCAGTCACTCAGTTGTGTCCGACTCTTTGTGACCCCATGGACTGCAGCACGCCAGGCCTCCCTGTCCTTCACCATCTCCTGGAGTTTGCTCAAACTCATGTCCATTGAGTCGGTGATACCATCCAACCAAATTGTCCTCTGTCATCCCCTTCTCCTGCATTCAATCTTTCCCAGCATCAGGGTCTTTTGTAATGAGTTGGGTCTTCCCATCAGGTGGCCAAAGCATTGGAGCTTCAGTTTCAGCATCAATCCTCTACCAGATAAAGAACAAGGTGCTACTGATAGCACAGAGAACTACATTTAATATCTTGTAATAAATTATAATGGACAAGAATCTGAAAAAGCATATATATGTCTATATATGTATATGTATACACACAGACACAGACACAGACACACACACACACACACTTGCATGCTCAGTTGCTTCAGCCGTGTCCGACTCTTTTTGACCTATGGACTATAGCTCACCAGGCTCCTCTGTCCATGGGCTTCTCCAGGCAAGAATACTGGAGTGGGTTGCTGTGCCCTCCTCCAGGGGATCTTCCTGATCTAGGAGCCAGGTTCTTTACCCACTGAGCCACCTGGGAAGCCATATATATATATATATATATATATATATATATACACATACATATACGTTGTATCTCCTTGGTGATGGACAGGGAGGCCTGGCATGCTGTGATTCATGGGATTGCAAAGAGTCGGACACAACTGAGCGAGTGAACTGAACTGACACATATACGTACACGTATATGTATAACTGAATCACTTTGCTGTATGCCAGAAAGTAACATAATATTATGAATCAACTATAGTCTACTTTAGAAAAAAGAAAGAGGAGGGGAAGAAGGAGCAGGAAGATGAGGAAGAAGAAAGAGAACAGAAGAAGGAACAAATGGAAAAAACCAAAGGGCAAAAGGGACATATTACTGTGTCTTTCTTAGAATTCTTCCTCACTATAACTCTGTTCCCATCTCCTTGGCTCAAACTGGATCATATAAATGCCCTTAGTTATTGAAAAATCAGCAGTTTAAACTGAACAAGGACTTTCCTGGTGGTGCAGCGGATTAACAGTCTGTCTGCCAACGCTGGGGACATGGGTTTGATCCCTGGTCCAAGAGGATTCCATATGCTGTGGAGCAACTAGAGCCATGTACCACAACTCTACTGAGCCTGTGCTCTTGAAAGGTTGTTGCTGAATTACAACGCCAGGATTTTTGGCCCCCGGAGGAGAAGAATTTAATTTGGGGCCAGAGACGAGGCTTGATCGCTCAGAGCTTTTGTGTAACAAAGTTTTATTAAAGTATAAACGAGATAGAGAAAGCTTTTGACATAGGCATCAGAAGGGGGCAGAAAGAGTACCCCCCCTGCTAGTCTTTAGCTGGATGTTATATAGTCATCAGCAGTCTGTTAATGAAAGAAAGGAATGTCTCAAAACTTAGAATGGCACCAGGCCCCTCACCCATTAGATGTATTTTGGGATAATCTTGGCACCAAATGGTTCATCTTGGGCCATAAAAGGATTAACTTGAATCTTGAAGAAGGGCAGAGCACCATATAAATCGTGTCATTTATATAGATTAGAGGAACAATATCGGAGTATAATATATTGGTTTATCAAGTAGGTTTTGAGCCAAAAGGTGGAACTGACTTGAAGACAGAGTTTGGGGTAAATGTATAGTATATTGGTATAGCTTAAGATAAAGGTTTTCATAAGAAAAAGGCAATGGTTAATCTTAGGTGAAACCAGGTGTCATGGCAACACAGAATTTTAAGAGAAACCTCCTTTTAAATTCGTATAGAGAAGGAAAAAAAATATCGCTAGTTTGTTTATTCCTGCCGCTTAAGGGAGATAAAAATGTCTGACACCTGCAGGCTATTTTTTCCCTTTGGAGACCCCTGGCCTTCCTGCCTGTTACCCTCTCACTTTAGGGTCTGTGAGCCCCAATTACTGAGCCTGCGTGCTGCAACTACTGAAGCCCGCCCACCCAGAGTCTGTGCTCTGCAACAAGAGAAACCACCACAATAGGCTCACACACCACAACAAAGAGTGGCCCCACTTGCTACAACTAAAGAAAAGCCTGTGTAAAGCAGCAAAGATACAATACAGCCAAAAATAATGAATAAAAAATAAACCAAACATGTTGCAACTGATTTAGGAAAAAGTTCTGATAGAAGGGAAAAGGAAGACATGGATAGAGGAGCCTGGCAGGCTATAGTCCAGGGTCACAAGGAGTTGGGCGTGACTGAAGCGACTCAGCAGCAGCAGCAGACCTGGTCTGCAAAGCCAGCAGTGTCTGCCGTCCTCTGCAGTTTCTACTGCTCCATCCACAGTCAGTGAAGTCCTGCTTTTCAACCCCAATGTCATGTCAGGGTTACCTGTTCCTCCTCTCCTGACAGTCTGGCCTCCTCTCCTCTGCCTGGGGCCTCACCAGCACTAGCTTCCTTACCCGCTTCATCTTGGGATGAGAGAACAAAGGAACTGCATCTCACAGGTGTGGTCTGGGCCAGGGTACCAGTGCTCAGGGAACCAGTTCTGAAAGGTTGTTGCCTGGGAGAGAGATCACAGAAGAAAGTGTTCAAAATGCATCTGGAGAGGTGGGCGAGGGTAGGATCATGTAGGATCTTGTGAGGTGTAATTCACCTAAATTTATTCTAAGTGGGTCACCATGCAAGACAGTGGGGTGTGTAAATGGAGTAAGATGGCTGGCTGATCTCAAGGAGTTCCCATTCTACCAGGGCCTCGTGCCTGTGTGTGCAGTCGTGTCTGACTCTTTGCGACCCCATGGACTATAGTCCGCCAGGCTCCTCTGTCTGGGAGATTTTCCAGCAAGAATACTGGAGTAGGTTGCCACATCCTCCTCCAGGGGATCTTCCTGACCCAGGGATCAAACTGGCGTCTCCTTATTGGCAGGTGGCACACATGAAATTAAACACAGAAAAATTCAGATTACGGTATGTACACGCACAGATGCAGAGACAAGGCAGTTCATGGCAGCATGGACAAGACAGCTTTAATTTCAATAAGGTGATATTCGAATTTCACTTTGCATGGTAGATGCGATTCATGTAAGTAGAGAAGGGAGGAACAGGATGTCTTAAGCAGAGAAGATTATATGAACAAAAATTTAGGGGCAGGCAAGCTGTGAATGGCCCTGTTGGTCTGGGGAACAGCATTTGCCAGGATCGAGGTGACCAGAGCCATAAAATGGGGAGGCAGGGCAGAGAATGGGTCAGGAGATGAAGCAGAAAAGGTAGGTGGGTGTTGGGCGGTAAAGGCTGAATGCTGGATTTTAAGCAACTGGATTTTGTAGAGAATCAGAGTCTAGGAAGGTTTGAATCACATCAGTGTTGTAGAAACTAACTTCCAAACAAGAGTTAGCATAAGGGTGGGGAGACTGAGGCGGAGGCACCAATGGGAGGCTGGCATCGTGGAGCCTGACCTAGAACAGAAGCAGTTGGGGGAGAGGCATAGGGATGGCGCACACTTTTCCAGATGAATAACAGTGTTGGAGCAGTGCCGTTTCCAGAGTCAAGGAAAAGCAGGGAAGGAGAGTCAGCCCGGGAGGTGGGGGTGGGGGTGGGGTTGTGATGGGGGGAGGGGGGAAGTGGGGTCAGATGATAGATCCAGTGTGAGTACTGCTGAGCCCCTGGAGATAACTCCTCTGGGTTTCTGGAGTAAGGACCAGGCTGAGTGAGTGGGTCATCAGCCCCAGGTGGGCAGCAAAATCATGATTGTGGATTGGACTATCCAGGAACAATGCAGAGCAGAGGACAAAGAGCCCAACACACAGCTGCTTGAGGGAGAAGCTGAAGAGTTGGGGAAAGACCAGGAAAGGAGGAAGGGAGCATGACCAAGGAGTGCTTTTGAAGTGAGCAGAACTCTTTCAGCAAGGAGTTAGGAAATAGTTCTGTCTTAGGATCTGGGGGCTTAGCACTTGGCTGAGGTCTGGGATAGCACGTCTTCAAATTCCTCCAAAGCAGAATGAGTACAAACGGACCCAGAGTAAACAACTGGTGGGCGGGGCCTGCTTGGGACCTGTAGTCTGCACCCCAGGATGAAACAGCACCCAAAGGGGCCTGCTAGGAAGGACAGGGATCTCCTTGGATGGCTTCTGGTCTTGCTGTTTTAATTTTCCCGGCAGGCCCTCTGCCTCCCGTCCATGGCCGCGTGACCTGGGTTGCTGACATGCTGAAGGTCTGTGTCTGCCCCAGTACAAGGCAACTGGGGGCAAGTGCTATCCACAAGGGGTCTTAGCTGCACTATTGCAAGGTATTTCGCTCAGCTTTAAAGCACAGATGAGTTCGTAAGCTTGAAACAGGTACACTGGCCTTCCAAACCTTAAGTCTTGGCACGGCTCTTATTCTGGAGGGGTGGGGGTAGGGAGGATTTTAGAAACAGTTTCTGTCCTTCCTCGTCCTACTGTTGCTGTGGCCAGGCAACCCCCACCCCCCCCGACCACCACCCCTCACCCCCACCCCAGCTCTCTTTCCTTGTTCCCTGGCCTCTGGAGATGCAGGGCTCCCTTCACTGGGGTGTAGGCCCATTTCCCAGCTTCACATGAGCCCTGCTCTCCTAACAGTTCCTCACCTTTGACTGTGGGATCCCCCACACTGCAGAATCTGCCACTCCCCAATTCTTGCTTGCAACAGCTCTCTTAAGGCCCTTCAGAGGCTTCCCATTTTCCTGAGAATAAGATTTGGATCCACCCAGGAACCACCAGGCCTGCCTGGACTGGCGTCTGCATCCTTCTCCAGCCTGTCTCTTCTGTTCCAGAGCCACGGTGGCTGCTTTCATGCCTGCGCCTTCTGCCTCAGGGCCTCTGCACATGTGGCTTCTGTTTTCGTGTCAGAATCATCATTGCCCAACCCCTCCTGTCACTCCAACTCTGGGCTCCTTCACCTCCTCTCCATAACACCTCCTGACCCTTCGGCTTGCTTCTCAAATGCTACCTCCTCAGGGCTCAAAACCATTTTAATGACACATTTATCTATGGGATTATTTGATAAATCTCTACCTCACCCAGCGGTTCTCGTGTGTATCAGTCTCTCACTTGTGTCTGACTTTTTGTGACCCCGTGGATTGTAGCCTGCCAGGCTCTTCTGTCCATGGAATTCTCCAGGCGAGAAGACTAGAGTGGGTAGCCATTGCCTTCTACAGGGGATCTCCTGTAGACCCAGGAATCGAACCCAGGGCTCCTACATTGCAGGCAGATTCTTTACCGGCTGAGCCACCAGAGAACTCCCATTGGCTCCAAGGGACCATGAGTTTTCTTTCACTGTGCAGCCTGGAGCTTGGCCCGGGGCTCAGTGCCCAGTAGCTCCTCATACCATAAATGTGTGGAAAGAATGAGGCAGCTTGTGACCTTTCTTACTGACGTCCGCATGTGTCGTAGGGGCTAGATGCGTTTCTTCCTCCCCTAGAAGGGAGCCAGGACGCCTGCCAGAACAAGCTTGTGTGTGACTCCATAGCTGTGTCACCCCTAACTCCCTCAGCTGTGGCCCTGGACGGACCGGGGAGAAGCACATTTTCAGCCCTTCCACTCATGATGCAGCTCCTACTGTCCCCCTGTGGCTCTTTGCTGCCCTGAGGCACCTGAGTAATTTGGCCAAACACGGCATTCTCTGGTAAGAAAAGGGCAGGTACTAACAGGCAGCATGGCTTTGGAGTTCTGCTCCCCCGGTCGGTGCTTTGCCAGACAGACTTGCAGAGCCGGGGTCTGACGTGGTCTCATCAGGAGAAACTCTGAAAAACAACACAGAGAGATGGCAGGTGGTAGCACTCAAGTGCGGCTGCGAAGGACACGGGCCTTGTGAGCTATGTCGCTTCATCTCTCAGAACAGAGCAAAAAGAACAGGGAGAAGGGCAGTTGGACCCAAGTGCTCATGTGCAGAGGAAAAGATTTGCCCCTGCAAATCCGTGTAAAGCCACACGGATCTGAGAGATCTGAGCCAGGTTTTGATGAAAGAGCTTTGATTTTCACAGGCAACCAAGGAACTCGGGACTGGGCCAGAGTGAGGCGTCCACTCTGTCCCAGGTCTGGTGCTCATGGAGGTTGTCTTGTCCTCTCGGGCGTCCCCCACTCTTTCTCAGTAGCCACTCATGGCTTCCACATCTGGGCAAAGCCTTCTGGAACCCATGTTTATTTCCTGCCTTGGGGTTTTGAGACTGGAGCATTTCTCAAGATGATTTAGTCACAGAGGGTCCATCTGGAAGGCGGTTCTGGATTATCGAGTCCCTCTCCTTCATGTCACAAATGAGAAAACTGAGGGCCAGGGCTGGGAGTGTTGAGGTTAGGCTGGCAGTACCCATGGTTCTAGGGCACAGGGTCTATGAGGAAGTCCCTGTGGCTCCTCTCAGGCTTGGACAGCTTCTCCCAGGAATTCCCGGCTCCATCCTGCCCGGTCCCCCTCCAGGCTCTTCTGGGCAGCTTCATGGCCGGCAGCGTGGCTTCCTGGCTACCAACCGAGTGGCCAGCCCTTGCTGTATCCGTGGTTTCTGCCAGTGCCTGGCCTGGAGCCCTTCCTACAGGCCCTGCTCCTCAGAGCAGCTGCCTGCTCGCTGAGCGCCCACTCTGTTCCCGGGCTCAGCTCCGGGGGTCAGTGTTCTCACCGCCATTTCACGAGGAAGGAAACTGAGGCTCCAGAGCGCCCTTCAGTGCTGTGCTCAAGGTGGCATCACGGGCGGAGTGGCCGAGCTAGGAGTTAGATCTCACTGAGGTTTGTCGTTCTCGAATTTGGACCTGAGAAGTGGACTGGGGAGGGGGGCAGCACTGTGACCCTGCAGGGGAAGGACGAGGCGCCCCGAGGAGGAGGATCTGGGCTGCAAAGCTGTGGTTCCGGCGAGCCCCGCCTCCAGCAGCCCACCCGGCTCTCGCTGAAAATGACAACTCCAGCCAGAGCCGGCGCGCCTCCGACACAGCCATTCATGCTTTACGTGCGCATTCCCCTTAACTGCCAAGCCTCCCAGTTACCGTGGGTTGCAGTGTCTGGTGCTGGGTTATTTTCTCGTATTTTCCCGTCCCCCTCCCCACTCCCCCCGCCCCCCCGCCCCTCGCCGAGTTTACTATTTCGGAGAGACACTAGTTCTGCCATCGTGTTTGTCTTGCTGCCTCCCCACCCTCAGCGGAGGAAAACCAAAAAGCAACAGCTGGCGGCGGATGCGCGCGCCCTGGCCCGTCTCCGCGGCGGCGGTCTCCTGTTGCTTCTCCAAGCGGCCTGCCCCTTGAATCCCGCCCGCATCCAGGAGCAGCGGCGGCGCGCTCGAGGGGCGGGCAGCCCGGCTAGGAGAAGGGGGTCCGCACGCCAACGCTACCCGGAGGCCGGCAGACGGTGACACCGCGGTCCCCGGAGCCCAGCCCCGGCCGAGCCCCCGCCCACCACTCCCCACCCCTGCCGGACGCGCAGCTCCAGCCCGCCCCCACCCTTCCCAGCAGGGGAGGCGGGAAAAACAGCGAAAGCCTCGCCCACCGCCCTCCCCCAGCTTCGCCACTCCCAGGCTCCTCCGGACTCCACTCATCCTTCTGGGATTGTCTCGGAGGGGACACGCCGCGCAGGTAAGCTGCTGCAGAGGTGGCGAAGTTGGGTTCCTCTAACGAGGAGGGAAAGGGGCTGGGGTGGGGACCGATCGCGCGGCGCCAGAATGCTGCCCGGGCAGGTTTGTTTCGATGGGTGTGAGCGGTTCTCGCCAGGCACGCCGCTAGGGCAGCGGAGACCGGGTAGGAGATGGAAACCCAAAGGGGAGGTGGGCGTCGGAAGAGAAGAGGGGCGGCCGACGGGAGAGACAGGCCGTGACGGTGGGGGTGAAGCTGTTCGGACAAGGCGTTTGCTGCTGCCTGGAGCTTGGGGCTGTGGTTTTCGGAGAAGGGGAAAGGGCTGCTCTCCTCGTACCAGGGCGGGGTAGTTTTCCCTTTGTTACTTGGAAGCTGTGGACACTTGAGTGTGCGGTTGTGAAGACGAGGGGAGGTGGCTGGCCATGAGCGTGCACACAGGAGCCATGCAAAATGGGACTTGCTGATTTGGCGCTTGGAGGACGGGGGAGCTGGGGCTGGGCAGTGGGCACCGGGAGGAGGGGCAGGTAAGAAAAAGGGCTGGCGTTCCAGGGCACGGGGTTCAAGAGAGTGCATCAGTGTTCCTTTCCTCTTGTCTAACCCGTTCTGGCTTCTTCCGAGGGCCGGGGGGCGGTGGGGGGGGGGTGCCTGGTCCCCTCGCCCCATTCCCTCCTTTCCTGGTACCCTGCCCTCTTTCCCCAGCAGGGCTGGCCTTGGCACAGCCTTCCCCATTGTGTCTCTTGGGCTTCCTTGCCGAGTTGGAAGGGGCTCCTGGCACTTACTTCTGGGCTCTTACAAGTGGTGGCTGGTAGAGGAAGCACCCGAGGGTGGGAGCAGGGAGCAGGGAGCAGGCGTCCTGGAGAATGGGCCTGGCCAGGCCCCCGCTGCCCACATCCAGCCTCAGGGGTTGTGGCTTCCAGGGCTTCTCCCTGCCAGTGTGGCCTCTGTCTCCGCTTCCTTTGTCTTCTTGGCATCGTGCGCTCTGCCTAGGCCCAGATTTCCAGGTTTGGAGAAGGATCAGTGGGCAGCCCATGTCTTGGGTGGAAGGGCCCCCACTCTGGGGTCCCAGTAGCCTCATCGTGTGTATGTGCTGATGTCCATATCTGTTTCTGCTTTGGCCTTTTTCACGTGACCTGCCCAGTAGTTGCCATGGAAACCCCTTTTCAATTCTCAGCCTCCCTCCTTTTCTGCCCAT
This sequence comes from Ovis canadensis, assembly GCF_042477335.2. NCBI lineage: Eukaryota > Metazoa > Chordata > Mammalia > Artiodactyla > Bovidae > Ovis > Ovis canadensis. The sequence goes on along the minus strand of NC_091259.1, from coordinate 36,392,572 downwards.
TGCTCACCTCCATATCTCCTCCCCTTCCCCCAACATGGTTGCCTAGATACTGATTACCCCTGACTTCTCTGGGTAGGAGACCCTGAAATGTTAGCTCCCACCTCACACTGATGTCACCCCTAGCCACTCCAGCTCCCCCAACACACAGTACACATCACAAACACACCCCAAACATGCACACTCACCACACCACCCGCACAGACACGCACCTACTTGCCACACACACTGCATAAACACACAGCACACACATATATCACATGTACACCATGTACACACCAAATACACCATGCATGTACCAACCCACAGCACACAACCCACAAGGCTAGGGAGCCCCTCTCCTGCGTGCTAGATGCAAGAGGCTGGGCATGGGCCAGAATTTAAATCTCTCCCCACTGCTTCCTACCTGCCTTGACCCTAAGAAAGCCTGAGGCTCCTAGCCGCTCTTAGGAATCTCAGTTCTGCCCCTGAGCCTTCCTGCCTAACACAGGATCAGGCAGCTCCAAGACATGCTGAGGCTCTGAACCTCCGCAAAGGAAGGAGGAAAGGTGTGACTGTGTTAGGAGAGCAGGGGAGGGCACAAAGCAGGAGAGGAGACAAAGCCTTGAGGAGGGTTGGAAGGAGGAGGAGCCAGCAAAAGAGGAGCCAGGTGTATTTAGAAAGTATGGTAGGGTGATGATGGGCGGGGAAGGAGTGTCCAGGCTGCCCTCTATCCTCCAGGGACACTTTCCTGCTTTCTCCTTGGCTCCTCCAAGCACATCTGTGTGTCTCGAACAGGAAGGCAGTTTGCCAAGGGCTCCTGGATTGCTAGAGCTTTCCCAAGACCTGTAGCTTCTCTCCGGGTCTGGTGATAGACTCTAGAGGCCAGCGTCTCCTTTCTGGCCAACTTGTGATCTTTGGACTGACTTGGGCCCCACTTCATTCAATTATTCAGTGAATTGCTTTAAGTACCTACCAGGATCACGAGGAAGACAGAGTCCCTGACCTCAGAATCCTAGATTCCTCAGAGCCGGAAGGGGGACATCCAATCGGGACATCATGCAAATGGGAAAACTGAGGCTCGGAGGTCACACACTCCACTGTGGCTGAGGCCTCTGACTCTTCAGCCAGGATTTGTGACCCGCCCCCCCCCCCCCCCCCCAACACACACACTTCCTGTCACACATCACTTGCTTCACTTGCCTTTTTTCCTTTGTTGCCAGCAATCCTCTGGGGACTACCATGTCCCTTTCAAAGTATGGGTGCTCTAGTGGATGGGGAGCCTGCTTCCTTCTGTTTTCTTGAAGAATGTGGCCAGGAGAAGAGGGAGCAGAGGCAGTTCCCTAGACCCTGGAAACTCCCTGCAGCCATAGGGAAGCCAGAGCATCGGATCCCGGATCCCGTAAGCAGAGCCTGGCCCCTGGCCCCGTTGGGCCTTGCTGGCAGCCATCTGGATGGCAGACTGTGCCAGGCAGCCCCCAGGACTCATTGTCTAACAAATCATCCACCAGCTTCTGCCTGAGCACCTGAGGATGCAGACTAGTCATGAGAGGCCCCGCCCCTGCCTGCAGCATAAAGGAGGTGAGCCTGGGGGTGCAGACCCAGGGGTTGTCCTGGCTATGCTCCAAGGGGGAGTGCATTCATATCACAGATAGCCCTTTTAGATGCAAACTGGGTTTCTGGTGATAGTCAGGAATGGCTTAGACTGATCTCCAGCAACTGAAGCCTCCACAATTATATTATCTTTTTTAGTTTTTGGCCACACCACGCAGCATGCTAGATCTCAGTTCCCTGACCACAGATGGAACCCAAAAGCCTCCATGGTTTTAGGCCTCTGTTTTCTCATCTGCCATAGAGGGGTCAGATTTCATGATTTCTAAGGCATTTGTTTTCCTCCCAGTTTTTGTAGACTGTGCCGTCTTGAAAAAGATCCCTTTTCTCTCCAGGTGCCTAACTGTGCTTATAATTTTATAACACAGGGTTGTAGCTGAGCGGAACAGGGAAGGGGCTGGCCTCTGGTCACCCTGAGAAGGCTCCCCTTTCACCCCGTGAAACAGGAGATGCTCAAGAATCCGAGACTAAGTTCTTATCTCCCAGGCTGCAGCCCCTGACCCTCCTGGACACCATGTCCACTTGGTCCATTTTGCTAGGATAATAACCAGGGCCTGGTGGAGTCTTGGGAGATGTGGTCTCTGAAGGGATGAGGCCAGGTTCATTTGAGTCTATGAATCCTCTGGACAGAGAGCCTCGGGGCAACTGGAGAGCGTGACAGGAGGCACTGGTCAGGGCTGTCTGTCTCTGATGAGAAGCAGAATATCTCTGGCCGAAACAAAACCTTGGATCCAATTTGGCAGCATCTTCTCTGCCCTGGAATGGGAAGGGGGAGGGGAGACTCTGACCTGGGAAAGTATGAAGTTAGCCTGGAGCCCACACAGGAACACACTTGTTACAAAGATGCGAGGGGAAGCGGGAGGCTCAGGAGGGTCACTGGGGCCCAGGGGACCAGGCTGGGGCCGTGGGAATGTGGCTGCTGCAGCTCAGAAGCTCTGATTTGGGGCCAGGGATGAGGGAGGATCTAGTTAGAATGACAGTGACCCTCACGTGGCTGGAGAGCAAAGCCAGTCCTCGGGAGGGGACCAGAAGCAAGGTCTTAACGTCATACATACATCCCTTTAACAGTTGTTAACTGAGTCCCTTCCCTATGCCAGGCCCTGTGGGCTTTCCAGGACCCAGAGCCCTCTGAGATGATGGTTTCATTTCTCTGAGCGCTCCTTCCTGGTCCCTCCCTTTCTCCCTGGCTGACCTTACCCCACCTTCCACCCAGAAGGACCCCCCCCAACCTCCATCTTCAACAAGCAGGGCCCCCGCACTCGCTCATGTGTGGCTCACACTTGCACTCTCTCTCCCCTTCTCACTCATACATAATATCCATACCTGACACACAGGCGTGAGCTCACAGGTTCCCTGCACTCTCTCACCTCGCCCAGCTGCAGTCTCTCACCCAGACCATGGTGATGGGCTCTCTCTCCTTCCACTTTCTCAGCCCTCTTGCTTTTAATTACCACTGATCCTGTGGGCCAGTATTCCAACCTCTCTGTGCCTGTTAGTGGGGACAGGTGCCTGGCTGTGGCCCTCGAAGCTCTCTGGGTCCTGGCAGCAGCTATCGCACCAGGCACCTTCTCCATGTGATCATCCTGAGCCTTGGACTTCCTACCCTCTGCCTCTGCTCAGGCCCTAGCAGGAATGAACTCTTACTTCGGCCTGCGGAGCAGGGGATGGTCGCCTTTGGAGATGCACAGACTTGGGGTCTAATCTGGTTGCTGATGCTTCCTAGCTTGCTTAACTCTTCTAAGCCTCAGTTTCCTTATCTGTCAAATGGGCATGAGGATTGAGCAGGGCTAAGTTATGTCAACTGCTTCTTTGTGCCTAGCACATAGAACACACTTGCTAGATATTAACTGCTATAATAATAGTAATGACACATTATTATTATTATTAGAATTTCTTTCAATTTTTTAGGACTTCTCAGGTGGCGCTAGTGGTAAAGAACCCATCTGCCAGTGCAGGAGACATAAGAGATGAGGGTTCAATGCCTGGGTCAGGAAGATCCCCCTGAGAAGGGAATGGCTACCCACTCCAGTATTCTTGCCTGGAGAACCCAATGGACAGAGGAGCCTGATGGGGCTACAGGAGCCCATAGGGTCTCAGAGGCGTGGACACAACTGAAGCGACTTAGCACTCATTATTGTTACAGTGTCCTTTGAGGCCCCCTCTAGTGCTCATTCTTTAAGGTAGCTTTTCCTATTTCTTAGAGAAGGAAATGGCAACCCACTGCAGTACTCTTGTCTGGAAAATTCCGTGGACAGAGGAGCCTGATGGGGCTACAGTCCATGCGATTGCAAAGAGTCTGCACATTTCTTAGTAAACAGACAAACTTTCCTCTTCCTGGTACCCCTGAAATGCTCTGTTGCTTCTTCCCTTAAAGGCTACTCCCACTGGGCCTGCACTTAGCTACTTACGTCCATGCCTGCTCCCCACACCCTCTCCTGCTTCTTCAAAGGCAAGGTCTGTTTTTTCCCCACATGGCAGGGGGGTGGGCATGGTGTCAGACATGGAGCAAGCCCAGTGAGCATCTGCGAATTGAATATATGTGGGAAAAAGTCCTCACGCACCAGGGCATGTTGAAAGCCCACTTGCCCCTCCAGGCTGTCTCCCACCTGTCACTCGCCCCGCAGGTGCACACCACGAACACCCAAAGAGTACATTCCTTTCTGCCCATGGGTCAGCTCAGTTTGTCCTGTTTCTTTGGTAGAGTTTGAAAACTAGGAATTTGACCTCATTGGAGGTCTGGGGGCGGGGGGTGCTTCCCAGGTGGCGCTAGTGGTGAAGAATCCTCTTACCAATTCGGGAGATGCAAGAGATGCAAGTTCGATCCCTGGGTTGGGAAGATCTCCTGGAGGAGGCTATGGCAACCCACTCCAGTGTTTTGGCCTGGAAAATTCCGTGTGCAGAGGAGCCTGGCTGGCTACCGTCCATTGGCCCGTGAAGAGTCGGACACAACTGAGTGAATGAGCACAGCTCAGGAGGTCTGGGAAGTGCTTAAGAACTGAAGGCAATGGAGGGAAGCTGATTCATCATAGTGTTTTGGTGACTGGTATTTGATGGAGACCTGGAGAGTGGGCGGGAGGAAATGGGGGGAGGGGAGCACTGAAAAAGTCTAAAAATTCCTTTAAAATTCCACACAGATCCTTGAGTTGTTTTGAGCTTAGGTTGGATTTGACTTAAAAGGATAATGGTGCTGAACGTCTGATCCTTCAGTCATCAGCATTAACTGAGCAGCCTCTCTGCAAAGTGTTGGCGATTCAGAGAATGCCTAGAAGGTGCCTTCCTTCTACAGAGCTCATAGTCTGATGGAGGGCACCTGGAAAGAGGCGTGGGCCTTGGCTCTGTGGGGACTGGGGCAATGAGGCATGTAACAGGAAGGAGGAGACAGTACGTTTCCTGAAGCTGAGACAAACAAGGTCAGGTAAACCTCCACGCCGGCAAGTGACCGGGTTCGGCAGGTTTCCAAGTATACAGGTCCATAGGTCAGGGGTCATCCCACATCATTTCCACCACCAGGCAAGTCAGTGTGAGCACAGACAAAGTGCCCTGTGGGCTCAACTGCCCACCCAGAGCTGTGCTCTCAAGGCAGTGGGCTGTTGGGCAGAGAGAGTGGAAGGGCCAGTCAGGCGGCCTTGTCCTGCGGTCTGCCTGTGGGCAGGGTCTCATGGGCCTGGCCCCTGGGCCTCTGGGCCTGGCAGCTGCTCTGAGTTTCTGTTTCTGCTGCTGGGACTGTTTGTCTGGCCTCTCTTGAATGGTCCTTTGTCAGCAGGCGTGGGGAGGTGATCCCATGGCTGGCCTGACTCACTCGCTCATGCCCGCCCGGCCTGCCAGGGCCCTGGCCTGGGGCTTCTGTGCACCGCGGCCCATCATCCTGACTCCCTGGAACTGGACTGAGGTCCCCTCGGGGGCAGGGGCGTGGGCCCCCGGGCTGGCCGGCGGCAGTAAGTCCCGCTCCCTGACTCACTCTGGACAGCTCGTGTCCTGGGCCTGTGGCAGGGTCGGCCGCACAATGCTGCCCCGTGTGCCCGCCTCTGGGGGCTGTCAGAGGAAGCCACGGGGTGACGGCTGGCCTGGCGCTGCCAAGACTGTCATATTCGGCGGTGACGGGGGGCCGGGGGTAGCAGCAAGGCCCCGAGACCCTGTTGGTGGGCCAGCTTGGGGTCTTTCCAAGGGAGTCTCTTTAGAAACCAGGCCTGTGGCTGTGATTTGTGAGGTCAGTGAGTCGCTTCTAAGAGAGGGCTTTATTTCTTTTCGTGATCGGCTCTTTTCCTTTTCCGCAGAAGTAATTCCACGTTAAAGATAAAGGTGCCTCCTTGTTCAAACAGTTCTCTGTGCTTGATAAAGGGGTTCTGTCCCTCCCACTCCCCCTGCGCAACTGGGCTGGATTGGGCCGGGGCTTGAGGACTGGGAAGAGCTCTGCATCGTGGGGGCCAGTAGGCCCACCTCGCAGCCTCCCTGCTGTTGGGCAGTGCCCTCCTCCATGACGGAAGGATGGTGGGGCAGACCCAGAGGTGGGGCTCCTCAAGGAGACCCTGTCAGACCTGAGGGGCCTGGGAGGAAGGGGCCACCCTGGTGGGCGTCAGCTGCAGCGATCTGGGCAGTCAGCGGTCCAGCCGCCTCAGGGCAGTGCCAGAATTCAGTGAAGTGACTGCAGCCACCTTGAGCCCCTCAGCCTATTAGAATATCACCACTCTCTGCTCTCTCCTCAGTCCCAGGCTTTGACTTCTCTATGCTCTTCAGCCCTTCTCTGGAATTTTGCAGATAGGCTATTAAACAGAATACGTAATGTTTAATGCTTGTTTGATGAGTATTTAACATGCAAATCAAGGGAAGATGTTGCATTTTCCTCTGAAGCCCACAGATCCATCCGTGACCTCTAGTTGGACCCAAAGCACTTGTTTTAAAAGGCAGCTTTAAAAGCCTTTGCTGGGTTTTTGGCTTTGTGGTTCTCTGAACCATAGAAGCCCAGCCCCTATCACAGAAGCATCGGACACCACCAGCAGGGCATAGGGCTCCACGCTGCTTGCCAGGAAGGTGACCAGATGTGGGCTTGATGGGGGTTGGGGAGCTGTTTTGTTTTTTTAACGGATTTAAGAATTTATTGTTTTTAATAGACTTTTTAAAGAAAAAATTTAGATTTATAGAAAAACTGAACAGCTAGTACAGAGAGTTTCAACACAAGCTGCCTGCAGTTTTCCTGATTACTGTCTTACCTTAGTGTGGTATATTTGTTACAATTGATGAAATAATGTTGATATATTATTATTGGCTAAAGACCATTTTTATTCAGGTTTCTTTAGTTTTCCCCCTAATGTCCTTTTTTTATTCCAGAATCCCATCCAGATAGCCACATTCCATTTAGTTGTTATGTCTGCTCAGGCTCTTCTTGGCTGTGACATTTTCTTAGACTTGCCTTGTTTTTGATGACCTTGAGAGTTTTGAGGAGGACTGGTCAGATATATTGTAGATATACCCTTCAGTGGGGTTTTATCTGATGTTTTTCTTGGCTTACGGGTTTGGTGGAGGAAGATCACAGAGGTAAAGTATGATTTTCATCACACCAAATCAAGGGTGTGTACCATCAGCATGATTTATCCCTGTTGATACTGACAGGGAGGGCTAGGCTTCCAGTCCCTTTCAGCACCCCCACTTCTGCACAGTCCCAAAGCCTGGTGATAGGAGCTGTGCTCTTTCCCCTCCTCAAGACAAACATCAGTCTGTCAACCAGCACTTGGTGGCTGTCTGCACCACCCCAGCTCTTACAAGTCATGGAGCAACAGAGACCTTCCAGCCAGGAGAACCTTGTTAAAAAGGGAGCGTAAACCAGAATGTGTTGTGTGGCAAGTCAGTGCTAATGACAGATCACTGGTGTTCTTTGAGTCTGGAGAAAGAAGCCTGCAATTCAGTCCATGGGCTGGAGTGGCAGTTGGACAAAGACAGCGTTTCTCAGCCTTGGCTGCACATTAGAATGAGTGTGTGGGTTGTGTGCTCAGTTGCTTCAGTCATGTCCGACTCCTTGTGATCCTATGGACTGTTGCCTGCCAGGCTCCTCAGTCCATGGGATTCTCCAGGCAAGAATACTGGAGTGGGGAGACATGCCCTCCTACGGGGCATCTTCCCGATGCAGGGACCAAACCCAAGTCTCCTGCATTGCAGGTGGATTCTTTACCGCTGAGCCTAGAATCAGTGAGGGATTCTAAAAATGATTGATGCCTTGGTCACACCCCCAGAGATTAGAATTTGGTGGGACTTAGTTGATCCCCATTATTATTATTATTATTATTATTATTATGCAAAAGCTGTACATGTGATCCTAAGATGCAGGATTGAGAACTGGACTACACAGGGAAGGGAAGGCTGTGCTCAGTGGAGGGAAGAGAATACTCAGTGGCTTGGGGCTCGATACAGTGTGGTGGGGGATGGGAGTAGATCGAGGAAATACTAGAAGGGTAGAAAAGAGACAGAGGTATTTCTATGCCAGGCTAAAAAGTTTTGATTTTTTAAAAAGTAATTAGGGTATGGAAACACCATGAGTACACTTGCATTTGATAGAGAAGTGATCAGCATACACGTTCAGTGTATTAAATCATACAGTCCAATTAATGTCCAAGACAGATTATAGGGAGAGGGTGAAAGATAGGTGCAGCCACTACAGTGCTGGGCTTCCCAGGTGGCGCTAGTGGTAAAGAATCCTCCTGCCAGTGGAGGAGACCTAAGAGACGTGTGTTCGAAACCTGGGTCAGGAAGATCCCTTGGAGGAGGGCGTGGCAACCCACTCCAGTATTCTTGCCTGGAGAATCCCATGGACAGAGGATCCTGGCGGGCTACAGTCCATGGGGTCACAAAGAGTCTGAAGTAACATGACTGAAGTAACTGAGCACGCAGGCACTACCGTATTATGCAAGGTACCACAACAGCCCAGGGGAGCAGTGATGAGGGTCTGAACTACAGCCAGCAGTGGAAGAGAAACTTACAGAGATCCTGCAGGAGTAAGCATGGCTAGGACTTTGCCACAGATAGGACGTGGTGTTCTGGAGGCAGGGAGCAAACCCTGTGAGCTCAGTGAGACTGTAAGCTCCATAAGGCAGGGACTCTGTTGCTGCAGCTCCCCCAGTGATGACTGAGGTCCTTGGCAACAGGAGGCCATCAGTACCTATTGTTAATTTGGTTCCTGGAAGAATAATGTTACCATTCTTTCCAAAATTACTCCTCGTTCCAAAATTAACCTCCTTTTCTCTACCAATTTCTCCACCTAAATGCAGGCAGATCTCAGCTGTTTGGAAATCAATCTAATTCAATAACTTGGGCCGAGATGTAAATAACTGTTAGGACTGGAAGTATTTACCTTTCAAACAAAATGTTTGGTGGAATTAAGAACTCTCTCCTTGGGAGAATGTTGCCGGTGTGGATATATTTTTGAGTAGGGATTGTCTTTATTTCAGTTCTACACCTTAATCTCATTTTGAGCCAGACCAGGAGAAAATGGGAGGGGGCGTCTGCAGCTTGGCAGCCTGCTCTGAAAGGCTGTCAGTTGCTGGGCCGGTAGTTCTGTTGGCACCCCCTGTGAGCCTGGTTCCAGTGGCCGGGACCTCCTGCAACCCGTCTGGGATACTGTCTTGCTTCCTGCATAGATGCAGATGTTCTGCTGGGCAGAGAGCAGCAGGGTGCCCAGCAGGTACTGTGGGGAGGCTTGGGAGGGAGAGAAGACAGCCCGAGCTGGTGTGAAGCTCAGCTGAGGGTGAGTGACAGGAAGACCTGTGAACAGCTGGGGTCCAGCGATGGCTGACGGATGAGCCAGCCCTCCTGCCTCCAAAGGAGCTCCGGGGTCCCAGCCTTCACATCAGTCATAATGGACAGAACAGAGCTGGGGAGGAAACTGTGAAAGGGAAAGAAAATGACATCATCGGCGTCAGCGTGAAAGCTGTTGAATTTTATCTGGGTTATTCTCTCATCCTGTTTTTTCTCCCCTGGACTGGGTCAGACCACGTCCATCCAACGAGCCCTGCTTGGTCTCAAGTCAAGGTCAGCATTTTTATTTCCCTCAGTGCCCATGCATTGCTGCACTTGCCAGGGGACGCAGCAAGGACAATGGAAAAAGCCTAGCATGTGGCATCCACAGAATTAGGGGCCGATGCCAGCTGTGCTGTCATTAGCTGTGGGGCCTTGGACAAGTAACGTAACTCTGAGCCTCCCCTTCTCGAATCTGTAAAATGGTGCTGATATCCAGCATCTCCCGCAGCTGCGATGTTTCTTTGAGCTGATGCTTGTGAAGTTGTCTGGTAAGTCAGGCGTCTTACAGATGTTTGATGTTAGGGGCATCACCACCATCACTGTGATCATCCCCTTCAGCCATCATGGGCAGGGAGCAGGGTGGGTGGATCATACACAACACAGTTGGTCCCCCTTTGTCTTATGACTGCCACAGGTACACTCGAGGGTCTGAGGCTGAAGGACAGGAGTCTCTGCTCCGATACACCTTACTCCAATCTCCCTTAAACCTAGGAGGCAGGAGGACCAGGGTGTCCTGGGCACAGCATCCCAGTCTTGCAGAAGTCCGTCTGGCACCCACCCAACCCTGGGAGTCTCAGGGCCCAAGCCTCCTAGGGAGATACCCTGAAGGGGCCCCTTGTGGGAGGCAGTGGCTTCTCTTGGGAGGCCTCTGGTTTAGGAAGAAGACTAGGCGTGCTGACCTAGGGGTGGGGCACCTGAGGTCCACCAGGGCTAAGCCTCAGGCCCCTGGCCGCTGCCCAGCAGGCTGCTGGGACAGCAGAGACCCCGTGTCTCCTGTTGGGCAGCTGCCCTGCAGCCAGAGCGGGATGTGAACTGGCTTCTCCCAGGAGCTGCAGCTGTCTGCTGACCCTTCTCTCCACACCCAACCCGGGCATTTTCCTTCCCCTGCTCTTTGGAGCACTGGTGTGACTGGGGCAGGCAGGGTGTGGTGAAGGCTCCGGGGGAGCCAAGGATGGAGGCCCAGCTGGGGGCTCATGGGGAGGAAGACAGCGTGGAGGCTTGCGTGATGTTTCTCCAAAGCAGATTTCTTTTCTCAGCAGTCTCCACCCTCCCCTTGCTTTGCCACCTTGTCCACCCCTTGTTCAGTTTCCATTAGGAGCGCCTTTTCTTTGTTGTTCAGTCGCTAAGTCGTGTCTGACTCCGTGACCCCGTGGACTGCAGCACGCCAGGCTTCCGTGTCCTTCACTGTCTCCCGGAGTTTGCTCAAGTTCGTGTCCATTGAGTCGGGGATGCCATCTTACCATCTTACCTTCTGTTGCTCCTCTCCTTGGCCAGCCTCCATTCTGTCCCGGAGCCTCTTCCTTTTCGCTTTGCCTGCCTGTCTTGTACTTCTCTTTGGGCCCCCTCCCCTGGTCAGCTTCTCTTCTCTGGGATTTCTTTCCTTTTCTGTCTAATGTCCTCTGTCTTGCTTCTGGGTCTCTGGGTCGGGGGCTCCTGCGCTTGGGGCTGGGAGGCTACGTCACCCATCTCAGCTGCCCCAGGCAGATCTGTGCTCCTCACGTCACCTGTCGGCAGCCCTGGGTAATGCAGCCTGTTTTTCTGAAGGAAGAAGAGGGCAGTGACCCCCGGAGGCCTTTTGATTCTGTTAAGCCGGGGTCTGCCTGCTTCTGCTGTGGACCAAGGCCTGTCCCCGCCCCTGTTGTGGGGACGCTGGAGCCTTCCAGGGGTGGAGGGAAGTGAAAGGAGGCCATTGGGGACTTTCCCCAGCTCTGTTCTGTTTCTCTTCCCCATTTCCCAAGAGAAGCTAGAAAATCAAGGCAGAAGCTGAGGAAGGAGGTGGGGGAATGATGATATTAATAGTATCAGCAGTTGATACTTTAAAAGCACTTGCTATTTACCAGGCAGAGACTTCCTGCTGTGACATGGTTCCCCTTCATTGCAAATGATCCAAACCATTGCATCTGGTTGAGGCAAGGCAGGGAGCCTGTGGGAGCGCAGAGCTCACCTGGCCGGTTCCCTCTCCCCACCTCTTCTCCCTGCTTCTCTCTCCTGCCAGCTCTTCCCTGGTGAGTTGCTGCCTGACTTCTCCACACCAGATTCCCCACCTTGGCTGCTATGAACCCTCTTCTATTGCTTCCAGACTATGTGACAACCCCTGAGGGACACTGAAGTTTCAAACCCAGTCCTTTTAGCAACAAGGGAGGGGCTGCGATTGGCAGCCTCCAGTAGACATTCAAGGTTGGAGTTGGGGAGGAGCTGTCTACTCTCCAAAAGGAGACGCCAAAGGGACGGATGTAGGCGAATGATAACTGCTTATGCACAGAGGCTAGTTCATCTAATCCTCACAGCTCCTGAGATTCCTGTTTTCCAGTTTCAGAAGCAAAGACTCCAAGAGATAGAGTGACTTGTTCAAGACCCCAAAGCCACTGAGTAGCAGAGAGGCAGGATGGTAGAGAGACGGAGAGCAGGAGCCAGACTGACTGGGTTTAAATCCAGGCTCTGCTACCTTCTGGTTCTAGGACTTTAAATAAGTTGCTTATTCTTTCTGGTCTCAGTTTCTCCATCTGTATAATGAGGATAATCATAAATGGAGCCATTTCCTAGAACTACCATAAGGATTGAATGAGTTAGTACATATAAACCACTGAGAACAGTACTTGGCATGCCATGAATGCCTAATAGCTGTTAGGTATTGTTATTACAGAGCTTTACAGTTCACAAAGGACCTTCACGTATATTACCTCACTTGACTTTTATAATAGCCTTGGAAAGTGGGCAGTGGGGCTGGCTGACCCTCCAGATCCCTCCATGCTATGCTGTCAACTCTGACCTAAACAGCTACACAAATTCCATACTCTGTTACCAAAAAAAAAAAAAAAAAAACAACACCCTCTCCAGTGAACAACTCTATTCACAAGGGAATAGAAATTCTTGGGTGTGAGCTGGCAGACACTGAATTCCACTGTGTCCTGTCAGGGATGTGTTTGAGGCCAGCAATGTTAGGACTTGGTTGGTAAATGTTTACCCAGAGACGGGAGCCCCCTCTTTGCAGAGTGCATCTGATTCTCTCCGGGCCTGAGCCTTGCAGCCTAAGCCCACTGGATTGGGACAGCAGCAAGGACTAGAGTGGCAGCTGCCAGGGGCGCGAGCCCTCTGGGAGCAGCAGTGCAGGTGGCCCATTGTGGCCTTTGTCCCTGAGTCAGTGTGAACCCTCCCTTGGGGTGTGGGGCTGGGGGCGCTGGAGTCCAGGGCTCACAGCAGGAAGTTTACCCTTCTTCCCTCAGCAGGGAGGCAGACTGAGCTGGGCAGAAGTATGAAATCCAGCTCTCATCCACCAAGGGACCATTCTTTCTCTGCCTCAGTTTCTTTCCCTTTAAAATGGGTTTGATGGAAACATATATTTTCCAGGCTATTTTTAAGATTCAATGAGAATGAATATTTAAAGTAGTAAGAATAGTACCTGACCGATATCTGTTTATCATGATTATTATTATCATTTCTTATATCTAATCCTGGCCCCAAGCTGGGCTGTAACTGTGGACCCTCCTTCCTTCTATAGGGCCCATAGAATGATTCCAATGCTCCCAGTAGGGCTCTGTCCCATAGACTCCCAAACTGCCAGTCACCAGCGCCTTGCTTATTCCTATAGCCAGGCTCACTGCTGGACGACTCACCTAGAAAACTCACCTGTCTTGGTTCCACATCTGCTCTCACACTGCGGTCCAGGCTTCTGCTCCCAGAAGCGTGCAGTGTGAGTGGGGTGGGGCTTGTGTACCTGCAGGAGCTCCAGCCATCATGGTCCCTGAGGTTCATGCCATTGGCTCCAGGGTTTTGCCTCACGCAGATGGGCCTGGGGGAAGCATTGTATGGAGGCTTCTCCAGTCAAGAAAGCTGCAGCTGTATCTTGCAGCTATATGAGGAAAGGGAGTTTTGAGCCTTCTGTTGTTGTTTAGTTGCTGAGTCACGTCCGGACTCTTTTGTGACCCCATGGAGGTCCTCTGTCCATGGGATTTCCCAGGCAAGAATACTGGATGGAGTAGGTTGCCCCTTCCTTCTCCAGGGATCTTCTTTTAGCACTGAGCCACTAGAGAAGCCAAAGAGAGAGGAGAATCACCTTGCATTTTACAAAAACAGATGATGAAACTGGGTGATAACTGATCTCTGGGAGCTTCAAGGTCCAAGAGTATAGGGCACACTGTGGGGGTTTGAGGCCACAGTGTGGTCCCTGCCTCCATTCCAGGCCACTTGTCACATGGACGTGAAGCAAGGGACAGACCCTCCCCATCCTGAAAGCAGCTTGGTACAGGGAAGGTGGAGCGGAGTGCTGGGCTCAGTCAGGAAGGACACCAAAATACCCTCGGGAACAATTCCAAACAGAGCAGCCATGTAGGTGACGACTGTCCTTTTGTTTGCTTTCTTTTTCTCCTGTACATAAAATCCCAAGAGAGCTTTGAATCAAAGCATCTAAGCTGGGAAGCAAAAGGAGATGAGCAGTTTAGAGAGAAGGGCAGCTGCATGTGAGTGGTTTGCTTGAGTGCAGAGGACGCCTGGCTGCCCCAGCGGGGATGGAGAGTGGAAAGACCAGGGGGGCAGAAGGGGTGCCAGAGAAGATCAAGAACATTCCAGCCTGTGTGGCCTGGAGGCATTATGTCACCCACGTTCTCATAAAAGCACAGCGCACCTCAAAGCCGGGCCGGGAGTTGGGCCTCACCCACCAGATTATACTGACCATACACCCAAGCCTCATTCCTGAGCACGTATGATTGAGGACCAAAGGTGCCATTCATGGAGGGCATGCATGACCCTTTCACAGAAACAGATGCTAAGGAGGCTTGAAACGGCTGCTGGAGCCAGGCCCCTGACTCCAAAGACATCAGACTTCTTGCCTTCTATAATATTTTCCTCCCAAACAGTAAGACTTACTAATGTCTTAGGAATGTAAAGCATCCGCCTCTTTCCCCATGAATCAGACCAATTTGTCTGTGATAATTTTTAGTCTCTGCTTTCAGCCCTTAGCCCGGCCTTAGACCATTCACATCCATGCTACAGTGATGTGTGTGTGTGTTGCTCAGTCACGTCCAAGTCTTTGCATCCCCATCTACCATAGCCCACCAGCCTCCTCTGTCCATGGGATTTTCCCAGGCAAGAATACTGGAGTGGGTTCATCAGGGGATCTTCCTGACTCAGGGATTGAACCCGGGTCTCCTGCATTGCAGGCAGATTCTTTACCAACTCACCCACACAGCACAGCCAGAATAATCAGAAAGGACTCTTCTGATCATCTCTTTGCCTCCTGTTGAGAGAGTGAGGTGTTGGCCTCCAATCCTTCTGAAGACCCTTTGTGGCTGTGGTTCTATCAGTCACCTTCCCAGAAGCCAGCACGGCCCCCTTGACATCTGACCAACCAAAGGCAGTCTTTATCTTTTTGGACAAGCCACACAGCATGTGGGATCATAGTTCCCCAAGCAGGAATTGAACCCGTGCCCTCTGCAGTAGAAGTGCAGAGTCCTAACCACTGGACTGCCAAAGAGATCCCTAAAGACGATCTTCTCATGCAGAGCTGGGAGCCTGTCAGGGCTTCTCTCCTCCCTCCTCTCTGCCTCGGTCACTGCATTCCTGTAGGTGCCTTGGCGTCTTTCCTGGCTCCAGCCAGGCTACTGGAGCACCCTCAGGCATTGCCCAGCCTGCTTGTTTCCCTCATGGTACTCCCCTCCTCCAGGCCTGGCCTGCCCAGCGCCCAGTCCCAGCATATCAGAGCCACAGGCAGGAGCTGGAGGTGTGAGTTCTGGGTAGATGCATTGGCTACATCACTTCTCTGTTGGCACTTGAGACTCCTCAAATAAAGAACTTTCATCTCAATCATTCTAACTCACTGGCATTCAGTGGTTCTGAGTCCATCTGGTATACCTCACATCATGCTTATATCCTATTTATACACTGCAAAATCTTCTTTTAACAGGCTTCTTTGTTCCAAAGATTTGGATATATCATAGGCTAAATCGTGTCCCTTGGCATGCAATAACAGTCTAGGGTAACCAGTTAGCCTAAACAATGAGGCCCAGGTATTAGTGGCTCAGATGGTTAAGAATCCACCTGCAATGCGGGAGACCCAGGTTTCATCCCTGGGTCAGGAAGCTTCCCTGGAGAAGAGAATGGCAACCCAGTCCAGTATTCTGAAAAATCCCATGGAAAGAGGATCCTGGCGGGCTACAGTCCATAGGGTCACAAAGAGTTGGACTTGACTGAACAACTAACGCTTTGACTTTTCCAGGCATTCTGTGACCCCATAAAGGTCCCCTTCCGGCATGTCCTTTCTATGGAGGGGGCCTTCTCTTTCTTTGGGGATCCTACCAGGACCCAGGCCTTGGTGATCCCTCTGGGCACATTTTTGATGAGCTGAATCCTAAGGAAGGCAAGCAGGTGGGATGCCAGGGAAGGGAAGCGAGGCCTTGGGGGCTGAGTGAGACAGAGATGAGGATGAGATGAAGATGTTTCCCTGTAATTTGGAGCTTGTGCATTTTAAAGGGAGGTTGTTTCTGAGTTATTTTCACAATAGAACTGGGTATTCTGATCTACCTCACTGCTTCATGGAATCAAAAATAATATAGCGTGATGCTATATCATCAGCTCGTGGCTTCTCTTTCTGAGCAGCTTTTACCCGGCAATTATGTGAAATTATGTGACTCAGTATGGAAAGATAATCACCAGAGAAACTCTTCTGATTGCTCTCTCCTGCACATGCAGAAAAGCAACTGTGCAGACGGCAGAGAGATCAGGGAAGGAAATTAACATGGACAGGCTGTTGCCACCCGAAGTGTCAGCTGTTCACCAGTGTCAAGATAAATGAGAGTGTGGAACGGAGCAGGAAAATGAGTGGAAACTGAATTGTTTCTCTGAAGGTGCTTCAGAGGAAGTACAAGGTGGCTGGTTCTGTTTTCCAGATGGGGAGGACAGTCTGAAAGATCTAGAGTTCCAGAGTACCCCACCCCCATCTAACAGTGAGGACTTTGCTGGAGCCCCATCCCGGGGGCCAGGTCCGCAGGCTCTCCCAGATAGGGGGGGTCCATGATCTCACATGTGCAGGTGGCTAATGTGATGTTCCTGAACCCCCTCTCCCAGCTCCACCCAACTCTGCCTTGCTCTTTCGGCTTCCAAAAATTCCCGCCCACTCTTCAATCTGCTACTTAGCCTCCGTGGCCTGGAAATGGAGTTTACCACGCCTGCCACCTCTCAACCTCCCCCAGTCCTCGGCCAGGCCAGCCTCGCCTCCTTTCTGGGAGAAAGGAATGTGAGGGGCAGTTGTGTGGGAGGGAGAGAAGAAAGAGATAGAGGTCCTCAGTGCAGCCATGAGAGAAAGACATTCTGTGTCCCTTCAGAGGCTCTGTCTGCGTCCTTGGCCACTCGACTCAGGGACAGTGCCAGAGGGACCAGCAAGGTTTTTAAAAATGGGTGTAGGGGCCAAGAGGGCCCCCCCAAGGAAGCTTATGCTGAGGTGTGGCTGGCGTAGTCCTGGCCTGGGCAGCAGCTTGAAGGAGGAGAGTTGGTCCCTTTCCAAATCTGTAACAGTCTTTCTTTCAGCTCACTGTAACTTGATCAGAAATGGTTTCTTTAGAATACAAAGACAGGTCTTTACTCTTTAGCCTGGCATGCAAGATCCTCTAGAGGCTGATTCCAGCTCTCTTATCAGAATTCTCGCCACCCACACTCTCATGCTTTAGACAACTCGATTGTTCACTGTTTTGGAAGGTATCTTATTCTCGAAATGGCAAATACTTGGCAGATGGCTCTCATGGCCCCTCCTGCGCTATGCAGACGTCACAGATGGATGAAGGCCCTCACATCTACCTGCCCTCATTCAGAAGCCTTCTGAGGAAGCCACTTCAGGTCGCCACTACTGAATGAAGTGCCTAGAGGTGCAACTTGAACTGAACTTGAAACTGAATACTGTTTGTGATCCCCGTTTTCCCTTCTCACTGCCTTTGCTCATGCTGTTTCCTCTGCCAGAATGCCTTTCCTTTTCTCTTTTCTTAGGCCTGTCCCTCAGAATCCCATTCTGCTTTCAAGGTTCAGCTGGAATGTCAGCTCCTCCATGGAAACAGCCCAGGTGCCCTGTTGTATTCCCCGCTCCCTCTTCTCTGCCCTGCCACGCTGGCTACTCCTTGAGTGTAGTCTCTGCCTCTTGTGAAGCTCTTTTCACATTTGCTGAAATATCTTGAGTCCTCTGCTTTCACACACTGCCCCCCGTCTTGCTTGCCTGTTTATCCCTTGCAGAACCTGGAATTGTATAACTCCGTTTAGGAATTCAGTGCGTACGTGTGTGGGGGCTGGGGATTTGCTTGAACTTAAGCATCTATGGCAGTAATTAGGTGGAGCTGTGGAGAGGTGTAGCGGTGACTAGTGGCCTGGGACCCTTGACCTGCACCCTTCCTCCTCCCTGGAGGGGCCTTGCTTGCCTCATAACCCCTCTGCCAGCTAGAAGCAGTCCCAGCTGCTGCCCCTGTTCAGGGGAGGGAATCAGACAAAGGCTTGAATACTAGAAGGTTGGAATTACTGGGGAGTGTTAGATCTGCCCCCCAGAAGGGTGAAACAATAAAGAAAAACTGAGTTTACAGCTAATAGATCTCCATTAAAGAAAATTCCAAGATGTTCTCCAGGAATCAAGAAAAATGGCTTGATGGATGCCTGAGATTCAAAAGGAATCATAAATAGATGGGTTAGTAAATACATGGCATGAGTTATCTGTTGCAACATAACAGTAGCTTAAAACAACAAATGGTTATTATCTCGCACAGTTTCTGAGGGTCAGCAGTCAGGGAGGAGTGGAGCTGAGGGGTTATGCTTTGGGCCTTTGATGAGCTTGCAGTCAAACCGGCAGCAGCCAGGGTGACAGTCGGTGAAGGCTGGACGATCAAGCCTGCTTAATGGTTCATGGCAGCCTTACTTCCTAGTGGGCTTTTGAACCGAGCTCCTCGGTTCTTTGCCATGTGGGCCTCTCCATAAGGATGCCCGAGCATCCTTAAACATGGCAGGTAACTTTCCCTAGAGCAAGCAGTCCTTGAGAGAGAAAGCAAGAAAAGAAAGCTGTGGTGCTTATAATCAGATACTGGAAGTAACATCAGTTCTGCCATGTTTTTACCGGTCACCCGTACTAGCCCTCGGAGAAGGCAGTGGCACCCCACTCCAGTACTCTTGCCTGGAAAATCCCATGGGCGGAGGAGCCTGGTAGGTGCAGTCCATAGAGTCGCTAAGAGTCGGACATGGCGGAGCGACTTCACTTTCACTTTTCACTTTCTTCCATTGGAGCAGGAAATGGCAACCCACTCCAGTGTTCTTGCCTGGAGAATCCCAGGGACGGGGGAGCCTGGTGGGCTGCTGTCTCTTGGGTCGCACAGAGTCGGACACGACTGAAGTGACTTAGCAGCAGCAGCAGACTAGCCCTGGTGCACTGTGAAGGGAGACTGCACAGAGGTGTGGATGCCAGGAGGTACTGGGGGCTCTCTTGAAGGCTGGTCACTATACACACAGGTGAATCTATAGACAAGTGTTTCTTTCGAAGAAATACAAACACTAATACCTACTTCATAGAATTAAGAACAGAACTGAAATTTTGAAATTTTGAAATTTTCTGCCTGCAATGAGGAGACCCCAGTTTGATTCCTGGGTCAGGAAGATCCCCTGGAGAAGGGATAGGCTACCCACTCCAGTATTCTTGGGCTTCCCTTGTGGCTCAGCTGATAAAAGAATCCGCCTGCAATGCAGGAGACCAGGGTTTGATCCCTGGGTTAGCTGTAGACATTTAAACTCATTGTTAAGGGAATTCCCTGGATGTCTAGTGGTTCGTGGGGCTTCCCAGGTGGCTCAATAGGTAAAGAATCCGCCTGCAGTGCAGGAGACAAGGGGTCGATCCCTGGGTTGGGAAGATCCCCTGGTGGAGGGCATGGCAACCCACTCCACTATTCTTGTATGGAGAATCCCACAGTCAGAGGAGCCTGGTGGGCTGCAGCCCATAGAGTCGCAAGAAGTCGGACAGGACCAAAGCAGCTGCGCATGCGTGCGTGCTAGTGGTTAGCCCTCAGCGCTTTCATTGCCAGGAGCCTACATTCTATCCCTGGTTGGGGAACTAAGGTCCCGCAAGCCATGTGGCACGACCAAAAATATAAATTAAATCTTTGTGAAATTGAATATTGGTCTGTCATGACACTGCTATAACAGAATACCATAGGCTGGGTGGCTTATAAACAATAGATGTTTATTTCTCATATATCTGGAGGCTGGGAAGTCCAAGATCCAGGTGCCAGCAGATTCAGTGTCTGATGAGGGCTTGCTTCCTGGCTGATAGACAGCCGTCTCCTCACTGACCCCTCACATGGCAGAGGGGCCAGAGGGTTCTCTGCGGTCTCTTTTATAAAAGAGCACTAATCCCATCATAAGGTCTCCCCCAACTCATGACCTAATTAACTCCCAAAGGCCTACCTCCAAGTACCATCTCATTGAGGATTAGGTTTCAACACATGAATTTTGGGGACACAAACATTCAGTCTATAGAAAATACAAATGGTCAAATTCCAAAGGTAACTACCAAAAGGCTAGAAATAGCTTGGATAATTTCTTAAGCAGTAGAGGGAGAAAATAAATTAGAAAAAAAATCAAGAGAGAAATACACATAAGAAAAGTAGGAGGGAAACAGGTGGTAGAAATCTGACCAAATATGTCAATAGTCACAATAAAGTTAAATGGAGTAAACTTGACAGTTAATAATCAGGTCGAATTTTTTTAATTTAGCTGTTTACTGTAAGATGATATTGCATCTTATACATACAATGCATAAAGAAAAGTAGAAAGGAAAGTAGAATTTAAGACAGGATTCATATGTAATCGTAAAAGAGCCAGCTTGCAGGACAATGTAACAATTTTAAACTCACTGTTATAATATTATAAGAAATTTGGGGATAAATTTATAAATCCTTCCTCACAGTGGTAGATTATAAAGCAACATTCTCAAATTGGTCACACAGTCAAAACATGAGGAAACATATAGAAATTTCAACAATATGGTTAATTTTCTTAATCTAATGGCATACAGGGGCTTCCCTGGGAGCTCAGACAGTAAAGAATCTGCCTCTAATGCAGGAGAAAGTGAAAAGTGAAGTGGCTCAGTCGTGTCCGACTCTTTGCAACCCCATGGACTGTAGCCTACCACGCTTCTCCATCCGTGGGATTTTCCAGGCAAGACGACTGGAGTGGGTTGCCATTTCCTTCTCCAGGGGATCTTCCTGACCCAGGGATTGAACCCCGGATCTCCCGCACTGTAGGCAGACGCTTTACTGTCTGCACCTGGGTTCAATGCCTGGGTTGGGAAGATCCCCTGGAGAAGGGAATGAAAACCCACTCCAGTATTCTTGTCTGGATGATCCCATGGACAGAGAAGCTCGGTGGGCTACAGTCCATGGGGTCACAAAGAGTCGGACATGACTGAATTGACTTAGCACACACACACAATGGAATATAGAACTTTTTTCCCAACAATAAAATTATTTGTAATTTAATAGATGGAGTATAGTTTTTGAAGTGAATAACCATATACTAGATCATAAAGCCAGTCTCAATAAATTTCAAGATACCCAAATACTACAGAGCACATTCTCTGACCACAGAGCACTTAAGTTAGAAGTTAGTAACAAAAGTAAATTTAAAATCACTATACATTTGAACATTTAAAAAGCATGCTTCTTGATGCACAGGTCAAATAAATTATAGCACAAGTCTAAAATACTAAGAACTAAACAATAATCAAAGAGTCACATTTCAAAGCTTATATTTGGAATGAAAGTGGCACTTAGAAGATTATAGTAGAAAATCCCTGGAAAATCCCATGGATGGAGGAGCCTGGTAGGCTGCAGTCCATGGGGTTGCTGAGAGTCGGGCACGACTGAGCGACTTCACTTTCACTTTTCACTTTCATGCATTGGAGAAGGAAATGGCAACCCATTCCAGTATTCTTGCCTGGAGAATCCCAGGGACAGAGGAGCCTGGTGGGCTGCCATCTCTGGGGTTGCACAGAGTCGGACACGACTGAAGTGACTTAGCAGCAGCAGCAGCAGCTAATATTAGAAAGCAAGAAATGCTAAATATTAATGGGCTAGACATACAATAGAAGAAGACAAATCTAAAGGGAAAACAATGGAATAAACCCAAAGAATGTTTAAGGGCAGAATTAAGAATAATTTAAAACACCATAAAGAGGATCAACAAAATTAAGAGTTGGTTCTTTGAGAAGACTAATAAAACAGTTAAATCTCTAGTGAGTCCAATCAAGACAGAAGGGAGTTGTCGCAAATAAACAAAATTAACAATGTAAAAAAGAACATAATTCAGATCCAACAAAGATTTCTAATGATAGCTAGAAAATACTACAAACAACCTTATGGCAGTAAATTTGAATAGAAAAGGAAACATTTCTGTAAAAACTATAACTCACTAACTATATTCAGGGAAGATCCCATGGAGGAGGAAATGGCAACCCGCTCTGGTATCCTTGCCTGGGAAATCCCGTGGACAGAGGAGCCTGGCGGCCTATAGTCCATCAAGAAAAAGGTAGAAATCTTAAGAATGTAGTGTGTGTGTGTGTGCTCAGCCACTTCAGTTGTGTCTGATTCTTTTGCAACCCCTTGGACTGTAGTCCGCCATCCTCCTCTGTCCATGGAATTCTCCAGGCAAGAATACTGGAGTGGGTTGCCATTTCCTACTCCAGGGGATCTTCCAGACCCAGGGACTGAACCTACTTCTTCTGTGTCCCCTGCATTGGTAGGGAGATTCTTTTACCAGTGTACCATCTGGGAAGCCAAAGAGTGCCGTAACCATTAACTCATTGAACAGACAAGTTAAAATTATCCCACAAAGAAAATACTAAGTCAGGCAATTTTATAGTTTAGTTCTACCAAATGTTCAAAGAACACACTATTTATTTATACTATATTTATTTCAATTTGCTGCAGTCTCTTCCAGGGAATAGAAAGAGAGGAAATACTTGTTCTGTGAGGCCAGTACTACCATGATACCAAAACCAGGCAAGGTCAATACAATAAAAGAAAAATTGCAGCCTCGTCTCATTCATGCACATAAATGCAAAAATCCTAAACAACATATCAGCAAGCCAAATCCATCAGTTTATTAAAAATAATCCATTGGTTTCATCCCACAAATGCAAGGATGATTTAACATTAGATAATTTGACATTCACTTTACTTCATTGATAAAGGTTAAAAAATATAGATGTAGAGTACTCATTCATAATTGATATAAAAGAGAAACATGTTGGAAAACCAGGATTAGAGGGGACCTTCAAAAATGTTAGAAGAAATCTATTTAAAATCAGTAATCTCCTTTTTTATAAATAAATAATATCCCAGCGCAGGAGATGCCTGCCAGTGCAGGAGACACAGGTTCAATCCCTGGGTCGGGAAGATGCCCTCAAGAAGGAAATGGCAACCCATTCCAGTATTTGTGCCTGGGAAATTCCATGGACAGAGGAGCCTGGTGGGCTACAGTCCATGGGGTTGCAAAGAGAGGAACATGACTGAGCGTGTAAGCAGGAGCACGCACACACACACACACACATAAATACATATACTATATTTTCATTATCCAATCTCAACACACATAGACAAAAGGTAATTATGTGAGGTGATGGAAGTATTAACAAACTTTCCTGTGGTAATTGTACACCTTAAACTCACACAATGTTATAATGTCATATCACAGTAAAGCTGGGGGAAAATTAAAAATAAACATACACACAAATTTAAAAATTAGTAGTAAGACTATATGTGTGTATGTCTTTTATCACTGATTCTATTCTACATTTTACTATAAGTTCTAGCAGTACAGTGTGACAAGAAATATAAATAAACACAATATTCTTCTATTAGAATAGAAGAAACAGTCTTGTATCATTTACAGATATGTCCACAGAGAAACCAAAAGAATCTATAGGTAAATTATTAGAAATAGTAAGAGAGTTTAGTAAGATGATTGGATTTAAGATCAATGTATACAAATCAATTGCCTTTTCCATACCAGCAAAAATTCGCAAACACAAGAGACAGTATTTTAAATAACAATAAAATAATAAGGTACCTAGCAATATATCTAACAGAAGATGTGGAAGACCTATATGAAAGCATTTATAAAACTTTATTGAAATACACTGAGGGACTTCCCTGCCAGTCGAGTGGGCAGTGGTTAAGACTCTGCACTTCCATTGCAGGGGCACAGGTTCGATTCCTGGTCAGGGAACTAAAATCCCACATGCCCCATGGCAGAGGCAAAAAAAAAAAAAAAAAAATTGAAAAGAATCTAAACAAATGAAAAGATTTATTTATAGATAGGAGACTCAATATCACAAAAATGTTAATTGTCCCTATGTTCTATGAAGTGAAGTGAAAGTCACTCTGCTGTGTCCAACTCTTTGTGACGCCATGGACTATGCAGTCCATGGAATTCTCCAGGCCAAAATACTGGAGCGGGAAGCCTTTCCCTTCTCCAGGGGATCTTCCTAACCCAGGGATTGAACCCAGGTCTCCCACATTGCAGGTGGATTTTTTTCCAATTGAGCCGCAAGGGAATAGGTGAATTGTGATTCCAATAGAAATCCCAGTCATTTTAGATGAATTTGACAGACTGATTTGAAACTTTATATATAAGAGCAGAAGACCAAGAATAGCTAAGACATTCCTAAAGGAAGAGGGAAGAGAGGCAGAGAAGAGGGGAGAAAAAGAAGAGGGAGCTGCTTCCGCCACTGGGGAAGATTGCCATAAAGCTATAGGAACTGAAACAGTGATCTTGATGCAGGAACAGACAAACGGACCAAGAGATCCAAAGAGAAAGGCCAGAAACAGACCCACACCTGAACAGAAACCAGATACGTGACATGAGTGGCCGTGCGCACCGTGCGGGAAGATACCGACAAGCGGTGCTGTCCAGGACATCTGATGGTCAGGTGTAAAGAGCAAGAATTGGATCCCAACCTCATGCCTTCCATAGACATCCATTCTGGATGGAATACAGACTTGAATGTAAAAGACAGAACTTTAACATATTTAGAAGAAAAAAAATTTTAAGTATTTATTTGGCTGTACTGAGGCTTAGTTACGGCATGAAGGCTCTTCAGTTTCAGCATGTGGGACCTTTTAATTGCAGTGTGAAATCTTTAGTTTTGGCCTGCGGGATCTAGTTCTTTGACCAGGATGGAACCTGGCTCCCTGCATTGAGAGTACAGAGTCTTAACTGCGGGACCACCAGGGAAGTCCTGCAAATCCTTTCTGACTCAGTGCGACAAGGAATATCTTTAAACAAGACAGAAAGATCATTGCATGCAGTCATTCGTATTAATAAATTGTATTCATCGAGAGACAGTAAAAATGTAAAAAGGCAAGTATACTTAATGACAAAACTTTAGTATCCAGAATAATAAGTGAATAATAGTGATGTCAACCCATTGGAAAACTGAGCAGAAGACAGGAAAGGCCCATCACTGACGAAGAAGCAGGAATGGCAAGTAAACAATCAAAAGCTAAACTCCATTTCTAAGGAATCCAGTTGAGACCATAGTTTACACCTCTACATTGGCAGAAATTAAGCAGTCTAGTAACAGCAAGTATTGATAAGGATGTGGAGTAATAGGGACAGTCATATGCAATGGTGGGCCTTTAAAGAGGGGATGGTCACTTGGAAAATAGTTTGAAAATTTTCTATAAAGTTGATAATTTGTACAACCCAATGACTTAACTCCTAAACTTATCTCTTGAATATAATTTTTCAAACTGCAGAGTGACCCACTAATTAATTTATAGGGCTAGCCATTAATTGGCCTAACCATTTTTTCTTTAAAGAAACAGAATAGAAACTATCAGAGGGCATCATCCTTTTTAAGGCTAAGTATTGTTTAGCAATATTGTTATTTCTGGTTTACATGTATGTATGTTTGTACTGGGTTCCAATGTAAAAAATATTTCCTGTGAAAGTGGTAGTGAAAAGATTTGAAAAACAGTGCACTTGTGTGCTAGGCAACAAACTCAAAATATGTTTAAAAACTACACTATAATAGCACATAATTGGGGGAAAATCTGTTGATAGAATGGACCAATACATGATAATATTTACCTGCACAGTGGAGTATTACATAACACTGAAAAATGAGTAAACTGTGTTTATGAATGAGTCTTAGAAGTGTTGAACAACAACAAAAAAGCCAGTCTCAGAAGATGAAACAAAGTGATACGATTATAAAGCTCAAAGAAGCTCCACTGATGTATTCTTTAACAGACTGGTTCCAAATAGGAAAAGGAGTATGTCCAGGCTGTATATTGTCACCCTGCTTATTAACTTATATGAAGAGTATATCGTGAGATACGCTGGTCTGGAAGAAACAGAAGCTGGAATCAAGATTGCTGGGAGAAATATCAATAACCTCAGATATGCAGATGACACCACCCTTATGGCAGAAAGTGAAGAGGAACTAAAAAGCCTCTTGATGAAAGTGAAAGAGGAGAGTGAAAAAGTTGCTTAAAGGTCAACATTCAGAAAACGAAGATCATGGCATCCGGTCCCATCACTCCATGGGAAATAGATGGGGAAACAGTGTCAGACTTCATTTTTTGGGGCTCCAAAATCACTGCAGATGGTGATTGCAACCATGAAATTAAAAGACACTTACTCCTTGGAAGAAAAGTTATGACCAACCTAGATAGCATATTCAAGAGCAGAGACATTACTCTGCCGACTAAGGTCCGTCTAGTCAAGGCTATGGTTTTTCCAGTGGTCATGTATGGATGTGAGAGTTGGACTGTGAAGAAGGCTGAGTGCTGAAGAATTGATGCTTTTGAACTGTGGTGTTGGAGAAGACTCTTGAGAGTCCCTTGGACTGCAAGGAGATCCAACCAGTCCATTCTGAAGGAGATCAGCCCTGGGATTTCTTTGGAGGGAATGATGTTCTGAAGCTGAAACTCCAGTACTTTGGCCACCTCATGCGAAGAGTTGACTCATTGGAAAAGACTTTGATGCTGGGAGAGATTGAGGGCAGGAGAAGAAGGGGACGACCGCGGATGAGATGGCTGGATGGCATCACTGACTCAATGGACGTGAGTCTGAGTGGACTCTGGGAGATGGTGGTGGACAGGGAGGCCTGGCGTGCTGCGATTCATGGGGTCGCAAAGAGTTGGACACGACTGAGCGACTGAACTGACTTACTGAAGTGATAAATATTCTTTAAAAAGAACAAGATATATATATATATATATATATATATATCTCCATACAATGGAATATTATTCAGCCGTAAAAAGTACTGATACATGCTACAGTATGGATGAACCTTGAAAGCTTTATGCTAAGTGAAGAAACCAGATGCAAAAGGCTGTGTATTTTATAATAGGTTTATATAAAAGACCCAGACTAGGCAAATCCATAGTGACAGAAAGTAGCTAGGTTAGTAACTGTCAGGGACTGTGAAAAAGGGAAGATGAGAAATGACTGGCAGTGGGCACCAGCTTTCTTTGGGGATGATGAATGTTTCTTAGGGATGATAGTTGCACAATTTTGTGAATATACTAAACACCATTGAATTGTACACTTTAAAATGAATTTTTGGTATGTGAATTGTATCTTAATTTTTAAACTTTTTTTTTTAAGAAAAGGAACTGATTAAACATCTATGTTCAGGGTACTGTTTACCTCTGGGAGCAAGGCAAGGGGATGGGTTGGAGGAAATAGAGATAAACGTAGCAGCGTGTACTAAGTGCCGGTTCTGAAGCGGCTTTATGGGTGTTTCCTTTTACTATTTCATTATGTGTGTTACATGGGTTTTTATACATATGAAATATAATGTGAAATTTAAAAGAAATACAAATATTAAATGAAGTGACATTAAAAGCAAATGACTGCCTTATGAGAAATGCTTCTTGAATTCCGAGTGGAGTCCAGGGTCGCTGCCGTGGTTTGATTGCAGATGGAGCTATTCTGACCTCTGCTGGCCGGGAGGTGAAGGGCAGCTGGGGCCTGCGGGGCCAGGAGAGGCATGAACCCTCTGAGCACGTGTGGTCCTGGCTGCTAGAGAGTGTGCAGGAGGTCAGGCCGCAGCCTGCCTCACCCCACTAAGAAAGGGCAAGCAGCTTTGCGCTTTTCTGGCCTGGGTTTCTTTCCCTTTACGTCTCTGGCTCTCTAGTGCCCTCCTTTAAGCCCAGGGGTGAGGCATGTGTAACTGCACCGAAATCCATCCCTGGGAGGGACCAGCTGCCCTGCCCTCGGCCTGCATCCAGATGGCCCATTCAGGGACCACTGGCCCGAGACCAGGGGCTTGAGCAGAAGTCTCAGGCACCTGCTGGGGAAGGGGGGGCCGGGCGCTGATGCTCCGAGAACCTGTCTCCATGTTCCCTTTGTTTAATCAAACCACCTTTCAGAGGTTTATGAACTAGAGTCTATGAGAGGAGTTGACTTGGGCACTTTGGAGGTGAAAGGGTGCGGGGGCACCTTGAGGGAGAGCTGTCAGCCCTTCAGGGATTACTTTACAGAGTCCAGGAAACAGCAGGCCTCCCACCCTCACCCCTGGCTGGACACGAGGGGCATTGGTCTCCCTGCCCCCATTTAATCGATAGAAAGAACTTCCGCCAGTGGGTCTCGGTTGTAGAGGACGAGGGCAGAAGTCCCAGGCATCTTAATGAGCTAGAGATGGCCATGTCTCTGGGTGGTCTAGGGAGGAGGACTCAGGTGAGATGTTCTCCCCAAACCCTTGGGGTTTTGTGACTTTGGCACCGGAGAGGCGGCCTGGTGGAGGCATTCCTGAGCTGGGTTAGGATCCAGGCTCTGCTGCTTGCTACCATGAGTGTTATTCACCTCCTTTAAGCTCAGGCTCTTCACCTGCAAAACGAGTTTTTAGTCACAGCGCCTGCTGGTTGAACTGATTCCATTGTAATTGAATTCATGCTTGCAGAGCCCTCTGTAAGGAGTCTGTCAATGGCAGCTGCTTCGGCTTTCAAACCATCCGAGGGGAGAGCTTGGAGTCAGGGTGGGAGTCCGACTGGGCCCCTGGCTGGGCTGAGGGTTAGAGTGGGGCGTCTCCTACCCAGAGAATCATTTCCCTCCCTCTGTCCCCAGACGCCATGGAAGTGGTGCTGCTCTTCCTGTGTGGCCTGCTGGCCCCAGCGGTCCTGGCCAGTGGTGAGTACCCCTCAGGACCTGGCTCGACAGGATGGCAGCCACAGCCCTTTCTCATGGAAGGTCCTGGCCCTGTGGGACACTCGGGGTGGGGGGTCTGAGATTCGACATGTCTGATCAGCTTCCCTGCCTTTAGCCTGCAAAGAAAGTCCTGGAAGGCAGCAGCTAACTCAGCCCCCAATCCAGCCTGCCCACCTCTCTCCCCACTGGCTTCTGCCATCAAGCCCAGCAGGTCCCTGTAGACTCAGCCTGAATACTGGGAGCCAGACTTGCACGTCAGTCTAGACTGTGCGAGTCACATTTCCTCCCTTGGTTTCAGCCTCCCCACCTGTAACAAGAAGAAAATCCCCCTGCCTTTTGGGGATGATTTAAGATTCAGAAGGGGCAATACGTGTGGCTCCTGTGAACACTGACTCAGACTCGGGCTCTGAGCTGCACCTGCCTTTGGCCCCCCGCAGTGACCCTGGCAAGGCTGGCCCAGCCTTCCATGCTTCTGTGAGCGTCTCTGCCTCCTGGGCCCTGCTTTCCAGGGATCCCTGTGTGGGGAGTGAGGCCTGTGAGACAAGGTGGGAGACTTGGGAATCAGGATGTGAGCTGTCTTCCTCTTGACCACGCCTGTTTGTTTTTCCAGCCGCTGAGCAGGAGAAAGAAAAGGACCCTTTTCATTATGGTGAGTGGTGATGGTGGGGGGAGGTGCAGCCCCACGCAGGGGCGGGACCGACGTGCTCTCCCTGGCCCTTCGCCTCTTCTGTCTCTCACCCTTGTTCCTTTCGCAGACTACCAGACCCTGAGAATTGGGGGACTGGTGTTTGCCGTGGTCCTCTTCTCGGTGGGGATCCTGCTTATCCTCAGTGAGTATGTTTGTTCCTCTGTTCACTCTCTAAGGACAATATCTGTGGCTGTGAAGCACGTGGCATACGGTAGTTCTCTCTCCTGGAGAGGGAAGGAGCCCGTCTATCTTCCTAGTTATCTCCAGAACCTAATACACTGCTGGGCACATAATAGGTGCTCAGTGAAACAGCGAAGCATGAACGAAATAAGTACTCGATGAAAACAAGCACAGATACAAAGGGGCGGGGTGGCTGTATCCATCAGGGCGTGAGTCGGGGAGTCACAGGGGAGAGGAGACGGGGGCTGTCCTCAGAGGGCTCCGAGGCGTGTCCCCCTGCGTTTGTTTCCCCTCATGAGCCTGGGCTGCTTGCAGCTCTCAGCGCTTACGTGGTCAAGAAGACAGTCGTGTTGAACCTTGACATCAGAAGAGCCCTCCTCCAGCCAAGGATCGCCACATACAGCTGTGCAAGTCGTGCACTGCACAGAGTCCCAGGCTGCTGGTCACACAGTCCCACAGACTCACAGCGCAGCCCTGCTCGGGCCAAGCCGGACACTGACCCTGGATGGTTTCTTTGCCTTTCAGGTCGCCGATGCAAGTGCAGTTTCAATCAGAAGCCGCGGTAGGGATACCATTGCTGTGGGCACCTGGGGTGACGCTGGGAGGGCTCAGGGAGGGGCCCGTGGTGTGTGACCCCAAATGAATGTATTTCTGGATTCTTGTCTCAGAGACAGGCCATGTGCATTGGGGTAGGGGTAGAAGTTTTGAGGGTTGCCAGGCAGCCTTGGGGAGAAGGCAATGGCACCTCACTCCAGCACTCTTGCCTGGAAAATCCCATGGACGGAGGAGCCTGGTGGACCACAGTCCATGGGGTCACGAAGAGTCGGACACGACTGAGCGACTTCACTTTCACTTTTCACTTTCTGGTGTTGGAGAAGGAAATGGCAACCCACTCCAGTGTTCTTGCCTGGAGAATCCCAGGGACGGCAGAGCCTGGTGGGCTGCCATCTATGGGGTCGCACAGAGTCGGACACGGCTGAAGCCACTTAGCAGCAGCAGCAGGCAGCCTTGGGGGCAAAGGAGAGGTCAAAACATCAAGGGTCAGCCTGCCCTTCTTTCTTCTGATGTGTGTGGGGGTGGGGGTGGGGGAGGGGGAGGACGCTGGATCCTTGTCTGGAGGCCCTTGAGACAGTTGGGCTTGGCCTCAGGGTCTCTCTTGAGGTCTGTCTCCTCTCCAGGACTTGTGATGCTGCTCTGCGGGTCACCTGTCCATGAGGCTCTTTGATTTTTGTGGAAATTTGGGCTTCCTCTCACTCCCCTTTTGCCCCTACATAAGGACACACTCATTAGTCCCTATGGTAACCCAGGGCAGCCCTGGACCTCAGAAGTCCCAAGTCAGTGACAGGACACACACCTTCCCAGCACTTACCCATCTCGGGTGCCAACATCAAAGGGTGCCCATCAATTCCTCTGACCTCTCCCCCACCCCATGAGCCCCATAATGGAGAATGATCCACCATGACCTGGAGGAGATGAATCCCTGGGCCCTGCCCCAGCAAGGGGACTGGCAGTGCTCTCTGGGTTTGCCCTGGAGACCTCTGACGGGCTTGCATCTTGTCTGCCGGCAGAGCTCCTGGGGATGAGGAGGCTCAGGTGGAGAACCTTGTCACTGCAAATGGTAAGTGTCAAGACCACCTGCCCAGGTGGGACGGAGGAAACGGGCAAGGGTCCTTGTGCAGCTTGGGGTGGAGCATGGTTGTCAAGTGAGGTGGCTTCTTGAGAGCTGGCTGGCCAAGCATGTTTCCAGGTGCCAGAGAGGGGTCCCAGGTCCTCTGCTCTGTGTCATCCCCTTACCTCCACGAGACAGGCTGCTGTTCCTGACTACTGCTATTTACAGGGACTCTGCTCAGTGCTGGGCATGGTACAGAGTGTTTCACTTCTCAGTAATGGGCACACAGCCCCAGGAGGTAGGCATCACTCTCCACATTTTACAACAGAGGGGCTCAGAAAAGTTCAGGAACGTGCCAAGTCCTCTAACAGGCGAATAGGAGACAGGGATTTGCCCGGGTCTGTCTGACTCGCAGTCTGCATGAAGCACCCCTGCTCTGCGGGTCAGGCTCCCCCCAACCCCCGAGACAGGCATAGCTGCTGCAGGGGGGTGGCCCACTGGGGTGAGGAGTTCATTCCCCCCACCTCCATACATTCCCTGGGCTCCATTCTGGTTCTTTTTCCAGCCACGGAGCCCCAGAAAGCAGAGAACTGAAGTGCAGCCCCCAGGCGCAAAGGTAAGTGCTGTCTGCCCATATCTTCCTGTCACCATCACTGTTCTGACGAGAGTCTGGCTGAGGAGTCATCAGGGAGGAATTGGCTAGCTTTTGCAATGGACATGGCTTTGATCATGAGCAGTGCTCTGCAGAAACTCAAGCCTGAAGGGTGATGAGACAGATGGACTAAAACCTCCCAGTACCACACGCACACACACACAGAACACGCAGTTGGGAAATCGAGCTTCCTCACAACCCAGCAGTCAAGTTGCTCAGGCGTCATCCTAGCTGCCACGTGGGCATGACTTGGGAGGGAATTAGCATTCATGAAATGCTCCTGATATCAAAGTAGTATAAAGACAGTGGCTTCCGGTGATGATTCAGAAAGTTCCTCAGGCCATCCTTTGACGTTAACATTTTATTTTGAAACTTTCCAACCTACACAGAAATAGGAGGATTAGTATATGGCCCCGAACCCCCACCCCCAACACCATACCAGCATTATCAGCTCTTGACATTTAGGGGCACTAAGTTACTGTTTAGTATCCATTTCCATTGTTTGTTATAGTAATACAGGAAAGCAATAATCTAAATGCTTTACAGTTTTTAAATTGCTGCCACATACACAAACTCACTCAAGTCTGCCAGAAAAAGTGAGTAGGACAGGTGGGGTGTAGCCCCATTTTATAGATGAATAAATTGAGGTCAGAGAGAAGAGCCATACAGATGGTAAGTAACGGACTGGAACTTGAGCTCAAGGACTTTGTATTGATAGTTGAGGGCTGGATTCCACCATACCCCTCTGCTCCCTCCTGTCTCCCTTTATGACATACCCTGCAACATACTGGGACATAGCAGGGGGCAGTCTTCTGTTAGTTCACTCTGCCTTTTTTTTCTGTACAAATAAGGGATATGTTGTGGTTTAGTTGCTGCTGCTAAGTCGCTTCAGTCATGTCCGACTCTGCGACCCCAGAGACAGCAGCCCACCAGGCTCCCCCGTCCCTGGGATTCTCTAGGCAAGAACACTGGAGCTGGTTGCCATTTCCCTCTCCAACGCATGAAAGTGAAAAGTGAAAGTGAAGTTGTTAAGTCGTGTCCGACTCCTAGCGACCCCATGGACTGCAGCCTACCAGGCTCCTCCATCCTTAGGATTTTCCAGGCAAGAGTACTGGAGTGGGTTGCCATTTCCTTCTTCAGAAGATCATCCCAACCCTGGGATCAAACCCACGTCTCCTCATTAGCAGCCAGGTTGTTTAACATGGAGCCAGCAGGGAAGCCCCAAATAAGGGATATACTTTATCCTAAATTGTTGAAAGAGTTGAAAGAAATTTCTGGATTAGAATGCCGGTATACCAGCTCTTACCGTGATGCTAACAACATGGGAGCATTTGAATTCACTCCTAAGTGCTTTTCTATTCTCATGACAGCCCCGTGGGTGGGCAGTGTGGGGCTCATTACCTCCATTTTCTAGCTGGGCCCTGGGGAGGTCAAGGATGCCTCAGCTTGACGTGGCTATAGATCCAATCCAGGTGGCAGGTGTCCCAACTGTGGCTCAGTGATCTGTCCACGTCACAGCAGCTGGTGGTTCCGAATCTGGGGGGCCCTGTGGGGAGGTGCCAGGGAGGAGCCTTGAGCCAACAATTGTCTTTTTTTTTTAAACTAGAACTTCCTTGGAAACCCTGTTCTCCTGAGTCTCAGGACTGTGAGCAATTCTTGAGGGTGTCCTGAGAAAGAAACCCGGTTTAACAATCCTTTCCATGTCTTCATCTGCCAGCTTCCATTCCCCTGAGAGAGCCCCCACTGAGCTCCATGCCCTCCTCCACCTTCATCTCCTGGTCCTGCTTCTCAGACTCACCCTCCTTGGTTTACTGGAAACAGGGCACTTGGAGTGGGTCTCATCTTAGGCGTTCCCATGGGCAGAGGGGCTGCCCTAAGGAATGGCTGGGAGACGCGTGGATGGAGAGGTTTGAAAGGAAGCCAGAGGTTTGTTTTAATTTGAATTCTCTTCTGCTTCGACCTCCAGAACCTGAAGGCAGCTGCCTGAACCTTTAGATGCAAATACTGATGCTTAAGAAAACCGGCCACTTCAGCAGCGGGTCTTTCCCCAGGAGAAGCCAAGAGCTTATGTGTCCCCAGCCCCTCGACACCTGTCCTCAACTGAATAATGCAACCCCGCCTCCCCCACCTGGAGCCTGTGGTCTCGTCCACCTCCTGTGACATGTGTGTCTGTGTGTGTGTGTCTGATGACTGTGATCTCTGTGGTTGCTTGTTTGTGGATGACGTTGTGCTTTAGTGAACCTGAACCCACCTTCCTGGGCTGGAGCTGAGCCAGGTGGCTGCCAGCTCCTCTCTCTCTCCGTGGCCCCGTCACCTCCCACTCTTGGGAGTCTGCTTCTCTCTGAGAGACCAGTCCCTTCTCTTGATTTCAGGGTGGATACGGGGGTCTGGTGGGAATCTCCAGCTGGCTTGGGACTTGGGAGGGTTTACATCACCTTCATGACCCTTGTGCATGGCCGCTTTTCACTCCTTTTGTGAGAACCTTGCTTCCATACTTGTCCCTGGACCAAATCTGTGCTGAGGTCTCTTGGCAGTGGGAGGTTCCAGCAAGGAGCTGATGAGCCCACCTTGCCCTCGGGTGGCTGAACCCCTTCCCTGGTGCCCATATGCCCCGCCTTACCCTGCCCCCGGGGAAATGTGCTCCTTGCGTGTCTTCTCAGCAATAACCCCCCGGGCTCTGGAACCATACGCCCTTCTCCAGCCTTCCCTGCTCCAGAGACTCCCATCTATAGCCAGCTTGCCTGGACCCAGACTCTCATCCCTGAACTGGGGCTCTGGCAGGTGATGGCTGAGTGGATGCATTTGGCTGGGGCCCGTGCTCTGGGGAGGGGCAGCATGGAGAAAGAGCAGGGGTCCTCTGCTTGGCTGTCTCCGCCCTGCTGGCCAGGCAGCAGTGCCAGCCCCTGCCCCCTCTGCTAGCCTGGCACCAGGTTAAGGAGCGGGCAGGGCTCCAGGCAGCCCCACTGCAGGGGGAGGAGCAGGAGGTCCCAGGTGGTGAAGAGAGTGGAAAGTCAGAGCCCACCCCTCCTGCCCCTTGTGTTCTCGTGGAAACTGACCAAACCGTGCGCTGTGACCAGGACTGCCGTTCTCTGTGTCGTGATCTCTCCTCTCAACAAGGACAAAAAGGAATAAAATACCACTTGTTTCCTAGCGGCTCTGAGGTGCTTTCCTTTTTGTGCAAGAATGTGTGTATTTGTAGGACCTGTGGTGCTCGAAGGGCTGAAGGGGGGGTGTCCTTGGCCAGAGGGAGGAAGTGACGGCCGCAGGGCAGCTGGATGCTCTTTAATTTGGCTGCTTGACCACTTAGCTCCTCCCCGCTGCTTCTCCAGCCACCCTTCCTCTCCCCTCCTTTGCCTGCACCCCCTCCTCCTCCTGCTCCCACCCCAGGTCACGGGGTTCAGGCTCCACCCCACAGCCTTACCCGTGCCTCCTACATGTCCTGGAGAGAGGGGAGTCCTTAGGGCTTGCTGGCCTGGACTAAAAGGTTCTAACCTGTCCCTCTGGTCAGTTCTGGAGCCAATACCTAAGAACTTGACAAAGAGGGGTATGGGTGAGTTATTTGGGTTATGATCAAAGCCCTTACCCTTTCATCTTTCTCTAAACCCTAATACCCCCTCCTCTGTGAAGCCTTCTCAGACTTGAGGTAGATAAGGCCCCTCTTTTCTGTGCATGTAGTCACACTGGCTCCTGCCTTTATAGCTTCGTGTTTAATACTCTATGCCTTGGATCCGTACTGTAGAGACCAGGTGGATAATGTCCATTTTGGCAGTGACACAGGAGATGGGGCATAGGGCCATGGGGTCACCTAGACTGTCCTCCCAAAGGCATTCCAATTCAGTTTTTAAAGAAGGACTGTTGGCCAAACAAACACAGCTGATGGGGCTGTCTTCCTTGGAGGTCATCCAGGTGTGGCCCCCACCTCCCAAGTGTTTTGTGTGTCTTTATTGTGAGACCTGGTTCCTAGGGAGCAAGGACTATGTCTCCTTCAGACATAAGAATGCCTGGAACGCTTTACAGTCTCAGAAAATCTTCATAGAGTCTGTCTAGATTCTATGAGTTGTTTGGAGCTGCAGGATCACAGGCACGGGTCCTGAGGGACTGCGGGGTTCAGCCATGCCCTGGTCACCCCCGGGACATGCCTGTCCTGCACTGCTTGTACCCTCAGTCCCCTAGGTCCTTGGAAAGACTGAGGCTTATAGTTGAGATCACACTAAACACTGTCAACCCAGAGATCGTGGTGGCTGAAACAGCTCTGGTCATACTTTGTATATATAAGCTCACAACCACCAATCAGGAACTCTGACTATGGGTCAGGGTGTTTGTAGGCTTTGCAGCAGTTGCAGAGAAAGGCCGAATGAAGATCCTTAGAGGGCCCAGATGTACAAAAGTTAGTGAGGGACTTCCCAGGTGGTCCAGTGGCTAAGAAGCCACCTGTCAATGCAGGGGACATGGGTTTGATTCCTAGTCCAGAAAGATTCCACATGCTGTGGGGGAACTAAGTCCGTGCGCCAGAACTACTAAAGCCTGCACGCTCTAGAGCCCAAGCTCCGCAACAAGAGAAACCACCACCACAAGAGAGGCCACCGCAATGAGAAGCCTGCACCCCACCGCTGGAGAGGAGCCCCCACTCACCGCCGCTAGAGAAAGCCTGTGTGCAGCAACAAAGACCCAGCACCGCCATAAACGAAAATGAGATTAATTTTTTTATAAGTTGGTGGTTTTCTCCACACATTCATTATTGAAAAGAAAATATGAAACAATAAAAACAAGTGTAAGCAAGTCCAATGGGGAGGTTCTGATTTTTCTCATAATAATTATATTAACAATAGAAAATAGTAGTTCTCATCTCCAGCATAAACCATAAGATGGTTCTCTCTACTCTGCCAGACTCTGAGCACCTACCTATTTCTCCTGGCGATCTGGCATGATCTCTGAGCTCGATATTCACATTTTACAGCCTCTCTGATAAATCTGTGACAGGTCTAGGGCCACATGACTGGCAGATGGAGGAGCTAGGCGTTGGGTGCAGGCTGGCGGTCTCCAACGTTCTTCACAGAACACACATGGCTTGGTTTCCTTCTTCAGGAGGCTGGCATCCAGACAGAGGAAGAGGATCGTCTGGGCTGGTGAGACTGCGACTGGAGCCTGGCGATCCCTTTGGGGCATCAACTAGCTGAACTGTGCTCTGAGGAGGGTCCTGTGGGAAGTGAGTGGTCTGGAAGCAAGACACATAAAGAACAAAGAAACTGATGATCAAAATAATAATAATGGATGAATGAATGAAGACAGCTGACATTTACCATGCACCTACTATGTGCCAAACCCTGGGCTGAGGTCTTCATGGGTTCCAACTCATTTAGAACTCACAGCTATATATGATGGCATCCCTATTTGACAGATGAGGAGGCTGAAGCTCGGTAGGACCTGCCTGACTTTGCACTGCTGCTGGCAAAGCCAAGGTCTAGGCAAGGCCCATGCAGGTCTAAGGCAGTGTGACCCTGTGATTCAGAGGAAGTGACCCAGGGCCACGAGGTGAACGTGAGCAGGAGGCAAAAAGGCAAAACTTGGCCTCATGTGAGTAAGTCCTTAGCTCCCAGGCTATGATGATCCAAGACTGGAGTGAGCTCCCTGTCACTGGAAGTGTTCAAGGTGAAGGAAAAGGACCAGCATGTAGAATCCTCTGGACAAGATGGGCTCCGAGAACCTACCCAGAATGACCTAAGTGTCCAGGCCTAACTGAGGACCCCTCACGCCCCAACCAATGGATGGATGAGCCAGTCTAGCTGGAGGGCGCGGGTCATGGGAGAGGAGTCGAGTCCAGGCATGTCTTTCTTCTGGACTCATACTCCATGCAGGCAGGACCTTGTCTGTCCACTCAGCCTCTAGGGCACTTGGCTTATATTTGTGGCTTGGTTGAATATAACAAGGAGTGAACGGGAAAGCTGGACTGAACAGGAAAGCTGCCATGATGTGCCATTTCCCAGAAGGGTCTCAGGCAGAAACCTCAGTTGTCCTACACCTTCCACCTCCCAGCCGCTCCCCCTGCTCCCCACCTCCCCCTGAATTCCGCTCCTGCAATTTTCAAGTCTATTTGCATGAGCTGTTTATGCTGCTTAGCACCACATAAAAATAGGTCAGCCTGCCTGCTCCCCACCCCTACCCTGGCCTGTGGCCCTCCCCTATCACTTTTTTTTTGTTTTTGCAGGTTGTGGATTGGAAGTTGCCAAGTTGTTCTTGGAAGAGAGTCAGAGGCAGAGTGCAAGCAGCAGGGAGAGAGGGGTGGGTGAGGGGGTCTCCAGGCTGAAGCACACCCCAAGGTCACTGGGCACCTTTTCTTCCTGTGGGAAGGAGAGCTCTGCCCTCCCCAGGATCCTAGGTTGGCAGGGGTGGCTGGCGGGACAGGGGTGAGAGAGCTGTCCAGCTCTGTCTGGTTCACCCCACCTTGTCCCTGGCTATTCTGCCTCACCCTGGGCCTGGAGAGAGCGTGAGAGAGACTGGGGGCAGGAGGCGGGGTGGAGGGGGCTGGTAGGTCAGGTGTGTTTGCCTGAGCCAGGGGAGGAGCCTTGGAAATACCTGTCTCCAGGCCACAGAGAGGAAGAATGGCACTTCTCACCATTAGCCTGATTCATTGCTGTCGCAGTTGAACTCCAGTGGGGCAGAATCAGCCAGACCAAGCCAACCGGCTGTTGATTTTATGGGGCCAGCCCCAGCCCCGTGCCTGGTTGCACAATAGCAGGCCACCGGCCAAGGCAGTGATGGCAGAGCAGGTGATGCTGTGATCGGGTGTCCTGAAGGACTCGCGGTGGTAGGGGCTGCCAGGCAGTTGGCCCTCTGCACCGTCCAGAAGAGGGGGTTCCTGCCTCCCAGCCAGTGCCTGCTGAAACTGAAAAAGGCTCAGGACACCCCTTGTGTTCCCTCCAGCTGTGTGATCTGGGCTAGACCCCAGCATCTTTGTCAGTTTCCGTCTCTGCAAAATGAAGTCCTTCCTAGCCATGGTGTAAGCTGGGCTCCTGTGTAGTCTCGGGAGCCTTGGTTTCCTCAACTGCACAATGGGTCCATCAGTATCTTTCCTGTTACCTCACAGGGTCAAAGTGAGATTATGGACATAAAAACACTGAAAAATTTACATGTATATATTATGTTATTGTCAACTGAAGATAAGCATACAACCTTAAAGTTGAGGATTATGTTTTATTTGGGGGTATTATTGAGGACTATTAAAAAGCCATCATTTTGCCAGCGAAGGTCCATGTAGTCAAAGCTATGGTTTTTCTAGTAATGTACAGATGTGAGAGTTGGACCGTAAAGAAGGCTGAGCACCAAAGAATTGATGCTTTTGAACTGTGGTGCTTTAGAAGACTTTTGAGATTCCCTTGGACAGCAAGATCAAACCAGTCAATCCTAAAGGAAATCAACTGTGAATATTCATTGGAAGGACTGATGCTGAAGCTGAACCTCCAATCCTTGGGCCACCTGATATGAAGAGCTGACTCACTGGGAAAGACCCTGATGCTGGGAAAGATTGACGGTAGGAGGAGAAGGGGGAGACAGAGGATGAGATTGCTGGATGGCATCACTGACTCAATGGACATGAATTTGAGCAAACTCCAGGAGATAGTGAAGGACAGGGAAGCCTGGCATGCTACAGTCCATGGGGTCACACAGAGTCAGACACAACTTGGCAACTGAACAACAATGAAAAATTACTGAGGACTGTAGTCTGGGAGATGGCCTCTCAAGCAGCTCTGTTGTAGCTCTCAAGCAGTAGAACTGTTCCAAAGAGGTAAGGGAGAAACCAGGATATATAGGAGTTTCTACTGGGGAAAAAAAAATAGCTAAACGTGAAAAGATTACTGCTAATCGTAAAAACCAGGCATCCCAAGTTAAGACTTTAGTGCCTTTCTATGTATGGGAAGATGCAAGATTCTGGGCTTATTGAAATTATTCCTTTGATATGCATCTTAGCTATCTAGGGCCAATTCGCTGTTTTTCTCCACCCTGAATTCCTTCAGGGTACACTGTCATCAGCAGTGGCTGCTGGTTTGATGGAGGGCAGCATTCTTTATTGAAATGGCAGGCAACATTTTTGGGGGGTCTACATTATTAATATTTGTATGACCATTCAGGTCCTCTGTGCCCTTTTTGTGATAGCAGGGTTCCCCTTCTGTCCTGTAGACTGGGGCTCAAGTTCTAACTTACCTACATACCCTGAGAGTCTCCTTCTCCATGACTATCACAAAACCTGCTTGGATGAGTGGGATCAATGAAACAAAGAGACCAGAGTTCTTCAGAACTGTTGAGAATGATAAAATGGATGGAATTGCTACCACGTGAGCAGAGATGGGGGCCAGACTCCAGACCTGGTAATCTGTGTGCTCGAAGAAGCCAGGACAGACTTGGTAGTCTCTGAAGTCAAAGACAAAGATGATTACAAAGCCAGATGTGAGCTATTTGGGCCATGGCAGTGGAATCCAGAAGGTCATGGAGGAAGGGTTGGAACAGCAGGGGGTGGGTCTGCTCTGGTGGTCTTCCTGGAGGTGGTGAGCTTGGAGCTACTTTTCAGAGATCAGCAGAAATGTGGTTACTGGAAGGAGACTGTCTGCCACTGGAGAGAAACAGCCTCTGTTCTGTTCAAGCCCAGACGCAAGTTCTTAGAAAAGTCAAGAATGCATTTCTCTCCAGGGTGTTCGCTGCTGGAGAGGTGGGTCAAACAGGCTTGCCCTTGTCACCAGCTGTAGAAACAAAAGGGTGTCCCCAGCTCCCGCCTGCTCAGGGAGCAGGAAGGCCTGGGTGACCTTGACTCTGAGTACATTGCCCCTTGGCGGCTCCCAGGACCTGTGTGCCCCACAGCTCAGGCCATCTTGATGCCAACTGTTAAGGAATGGACCCTCCAGGGTCCACCTCCTCCCAGCCCTGCCTTATAAGACCCCAGTCACCCTGGCACCCACAGCCACAGCAGGAGCTAGTGTTCCCTGGGGTTTGAGACCTCTGGCAGCACAGCTGTGGCCTGAGAGCCACCACGTTCCCTGCCAGGTGACCGTGCATGCCACACGGCTGAGGACGGACCTGAGCCAGGAACCGGACTTTCTAGGGGCTCCTGGCTTCTCTCCAACTGCGAGCCACCTCCAGGACTGGTGGGAAGCCTGGAGTCCAAGGCTGTGCCCGCTGCCATGCAGCCCCCAGGTCCAGGGCTGGTGGATCTGGAGGATCCTATCCCAGGGAGGCTGGCAATGAGGGCCTTTGCCTCAGTGCTGGAGACAAGGCTCAGGCGATGTCCCAGCCTCTCAACTCTTCACCCACCAGCCCAACCATGACCACCCCAGATGGCTGCCCGAGGCTGAGGAGTCGGGGTCGAAGGAGGCCTGCTAGGGAAGACAGGGGAGGCTGAGGCACACCAGCTGAGAACATTGTGCCTTTGGACGGGCTAGTGCTGAAGGTGGGGTCTGGGAGTTGGGACCACTTCTCCATGTCTTCCAAAGAGCTCCTTGATTTCTGGGTCTTGGGGAAAACAGCAGAGTGTGCCCCTCTTTGGCTCCAGCCTGGAACAACAGATAAGAGGGGTTGGGGGGTCTTTGCATTGTAGTCTTTAGATGAAAGAATTGTGTTCCCACCTCAGTTGCCCCCATACCCCAGAAGAGACTGGAAGAACAAGAAAAGGGGCCAGACAACAGCAAGGAACAGCCATGTTGTGTGGGGTATCAGGGGAGGAAGGGAAGTTTTGGGGTGCCGGGTGGGTGGTTGGCTGGCAGAGATCATGCTGAAGGTCATGGGCAGAAATGTGCCCCAAGAGCCCACTTTGAAGATCACCCTGCCGGGGACAGCCTGGGGAAGAGATTAACTTTGAGTTAATCTTGTCTCCTGGAGGCCTGCCTAGGGTGAGGGTGGTGAAGGTGGCACCTATTAGGACCCTCTTGGCCAGGCCTTCTCCTACATCACCTCTATTCCTGCGACAGACCTGCAAGGTAGGTGCTATCACCCCATTTTACAGATGGGAGAAGGATGCACAGGATTTAAGTGTGGGTGCTTGTGCCTGCAGGGACCCCTGGCCTGCCTGAAGAGACATATAGGGGGAGAGGCTCCCCTGGGCTTCTCTCTGGGGGATAGTGGGCCTTGGTCCAGGTTGAAGGAGCCAACACCTCCCTGGAAGAATGTAGGGTGTCTCAGTGTCAGCTAGGCTGATGAGCTCAGTCAGGACAAGGAAGGGCTGGGTGTGAGTGAGGGGAGAGGGCCAGGACCCCCTTAACTTAAAACATCTGGCTTCCCCTGAATGAACACTTTCATGAAAATTTCTGCAGGGCTCCAAGTGAAGTGCTGGAGGGGAGTTGAGGGGCAGGGATGGGGATCGCCCCAGGAAGGACTCTAGGGGAGCTGCCAACAGGGGATTGGGGGGAGCTGGCCACCCACTCTCTCTCTGTGGGGACAAACTAGTTCTTGCTACTTATTAGAGAGCAGGTGAGTCATGAGAAGAGGTTGCATTAGGCATACTGTGAGTATGCCTGTGCCACTGGCAAAATTATTTCACTTCTGGAAACCATTCATTCATTTAACGAAACCAGGGGTCCACCCAGAGCCAGGCCCTGTTGTGGCACTGGGGATCTAGGAACAAGCACAGCAAACAAAAAACCCCTGATGTCCTGGAATTTAGTTTTAGTTGAGAGAGAAGTGAGAAGCAACTTAAGGAAAATATAGAATTTATCCACTGTAATAAGTGCTACAAAAATATAATAAGGCTAAGAAGGGATCTGAAATATTACAGAGTAGGCATGTAGATTATAGGCTAGGATGCAAGGAAGGGACATTGTCTGAGCAAGTTCAACCAAGGAGTTTTCTGGAAGGAGTGTCTTCAGGAAGAGAGAACAGCAGGTGCAAAGGTCCTGAGGCAGGAGTGTGTCTGGAGGGTCAGAGGATCACCAAGGAGACCAGTATGGCTGGAATAGAGAGAAGGGGCAGGGCAGTCATTAGAGACAAGGTCGGAGGGGTCCCTGGGACCAGGTACAGAAAGGCTTCTAGGATACGAGAACAGTTTTGGCCTTTACTTAAGGCTTCTCCGATGGCTCAGCGGTAGAGAATCACCTGCAATGTGGGAGACACGGAGGACATGGGTTCAGCCTCTGGGTCGGGAAGATCCCCTGGAGGAGGAGATGGTAACCCGCTCCAGTACTCTTGCCTGGAAAACCCCATGGACAGAGGAGCCGGGCAGGCTACAGTCCAGGGGGCCGCAGAGTCAGGCACGACTGAGTAACTGAGCATGCACGAATGCACAGTCCTCAGGGGGTGTGAGCAGGAGAGGGAACCCTCGGTAAAGTGAGGGAGTTAGGGGGATGACCTGGGAAGCTCCTTCTAGTTAATCCATGACACGGGGCTCAGGGTCTCCATTTGGGATGGAGATGCCTTTCTTCACAGCGTTCGT
Organism: Ovis canadensis; assembly: GCF_042477335.2. NCBI lineage: Eukaryota > Metazoa > Chordata > Mammalia > Artiodactyla > Bovidae > Ovis > Ovis canadensis. Next base: position 36,349,272 of record NC_091259.1, on the reverse strand, counting down.
GTCTGGGAGTGTGTGTCTGGGAGTGTGTGTGTGTGTGTGTGTGTGTGTGTGTGTGTCTGGGAGTGTGTGTGTGTGTGTGTGTGTGTGTGTGTGAGAGAGAGAGAGAGAGTGTGTGTTGGGGGTGGGGGAGGTGGGGAGTGGTCCTGGCTGACGTCTCTACTTTCTTTCAGGGCCACTGATAAGTCTGCACCAGGCAACCTCTAATCTGGTCCTGAGATTCAGGAGTTTCTCCAAGTTCCCAGCCTGGGGGATGTCTGCGCTGTGGCTCTGGGCTGTGAGCAGAGCAGGTTTCCACTGGCAGCATGTGACCGGGGGCAGGGGGTGGGGGGTGGGGCGGGGGCAGCGTCTGGTGAGCAGCTAGGCCCCTGGGCAGCCTTCTGGGTGGTAGGGAAAAGAGGAAGGAGCCCAGAAGCAGGGCTGCCTGCTGGGGCGGGTATGGCTCCCCAGGACAGATCTCATACCAGCCAGACAACTCCCCCCAGGTCTGCCTGTCTCTGTTTCCAGAGTGTTTTCCAGCCCGGGTGGTTCTCTGGGGGTACATTAGTCATCCCCTTGGGGCAGGAAGTGTTGCTAAGGAGGGGCAGAGCGGTGGGTGCCATCTGACCGGAGCCCAGGCCAGACCCGCACCTCGCAGACCCTGCTTTTCACTGTCTGTGTCGGGGTGACCCACGAGGGACCGAGGAGGAGCCCGTAGGAGCCCGTGGTCCCCAGTGGGCCTCACAGACTGCTTGCTGCAGGCTCCCTCCAGGCCCTGACAGGGGCCCCAGTGGCCAGAGAACAGGCCTCGCTGAGCTGGGGTGAGTGAGGGGACACTGCTTGCCCTCCGGTTCCCCCGAGTGGCTCCTGGCTCCAGCTGGGAGACGGGCCCTCCCACTAAAAGTGCTGTCTTCCGGCCGCCCCCACCCTGCGGCACCAACAGGCATCCCTCTGGGGCCTCGTGAAGCTGCTGGTGTCTCCAGACAGACAGGCAGGTCTGACCTCACAGCCTGAGCTCAGACCCTGCGGTCCAAGCAAGGGGTCCCAGCCGAGGAAGCCCAGATTCCTCACCCGCTCCTCCTTGCAGCCCCAGCTGCTCCGCCCGGCTCCTGGGAGACACGGGAGGCAGCTGACGGCACCCTGGACCCAGCGCCATGGCCAGCAAGCACTCCCTCCCACCCGGGGCAGCCTCCAAGGGGCTGCCCACCATCCTGTCCAGTCTCGGGGGGCTCTGGGCTCCAGAACAGGCCCTTGAGGACGCATACATCAGGGCCAAGGCCAGCTGAGCTGGAGGAAGAAGGTGTCACTGGGGAAAGGTTTGGGGGGACCCCTGTGTGCCCTGAGTGTCTCTCTCAGATGCCCCTAGCCCAGGGACAGGGGAAGACTGGGGACTCTGATTCCACGGGCTGAGGCCCTGGCCAGGGACTTCCTGGCTCCTGGTGACCTTTGCAGACGCCCCAGGCTACACGGAGGCATCTCACCCCAGTGTCGGGGCTGCGGTTTGTTTGTGGACACTCACAGCTCCCCCCCTTTCTCAGGTGCTCTTGGAGGTCAGAGAATCTGCCCCCTTCTCACGTGGAGCCCAGCCCAGCCCGGCCAGGCAGGCAGGCACGAGGTGAGGGCTCCGTTGCCAGCCCCTCCTCCCTGCCTTTGTCTCTTCCTGCCCGTGGGCTCAGCTGGGCTGTGGAGAGAGGTAGGCCGGCTCTTCGCCTTCAGGCCCTGGGTCACTAGCACCTCACGACTCTCTCATCCTCTGAAGACACAGCCAGCAGCTCCTGCTATGGACAGGTGGTACCTGGGTGAGTGCCCTGAACCCCGTCCCTGCCCCCCCGCCACCGTCCTGGATTCTGACACAAGTGTCTACCCCATCACTTTCAAGAGCACCCCCAGCTCCCCAGGAGTATAGGGAAAGCAGCAATGGTGAGAGGCAAGATTTCTAAACGAGGGCACCTCCTTCTGGGGGCCTGGGTGTGTTGTGATCTCTGCCCCCAGCATCTCTGAGCTGTCAAGAGCTGCGAAGGCAACTTGTCCCACAGCCCTCATTCTCTGACAGTCATCTCTCTGTCCAGCTGTAGGAACTCTGAAGCCAGACTGCTAGGTTCAGAGGTTGGTTCTCCCACTTTCCACCCGCCTGACCTCTGGGAAGTTATTTAACTTCTCTGTGCCTTCATCTACAAAATGGGGATGATAATAATGCCTTCCCTGCCTCATCAAGTTGCTGTGATGATTACATGAGTTGGTTTTTATAAAGTCTTTAGGACAGTGTCATGCACACACAGTTAAAAATGTAACTATTGTAGGTGTAGCTATTGATTTGCTGTTGTAGCTATTGATTTGCTCCCTATTTCTCTTTTATCTCCTGCCCATCTATCTACCTATTATCTAGCATAACCATTGATCTATGTAGCTATGTATGTAGCTATCTATGTATCTATGAACTTTCCACCTATTTTTATACTCCAGAAAGAATGCACGGTAGCTTACAAAGATAGACAACATGTACTAAGGGAGCAAGATAATATATAATAAGGGGGCATCACTCTCTGTGTGGAGAGCCCCAGGAGTTTGGGGAGCACAGTCATGGGGGTCTGGCTTTCTAGCCCTGGATTTGTCCCTGACTGGGTGTTTCAGGCAAGTCGCCCAGTCTCCCTGCCCTCAGTCTTCCTGGGCTGTCCACTGGGGATCATGGCACTGCCCGGGCCAGCTCCAGGGGTCCTTGCGGGGGCAATGACCAGCTCAGTTTCTTTACCTGTGGAATGGGTCAAATGTGGAATCAGCAGGACAGTGCGTGCAAGAGCCTGACACATGCTCAGCGCCTGCCAAATGTCAGCTCGGTAGTGTTTTCATGAATTTCCATCACTTGGCCTTGGAAGCCAAAGAGATGAATGGGTGTCTCAGCTTCTGGTCTGCAGGCCGTGACAGTCTGTCTTTCCATCTCACCCCCATGTTCATTTTGCTGGAAAGTGGGTGGCTTTCTTGGTGTGACAGTGTATAACAGTTAACAATAATGACACTTACTGTGTACCAGGCCCCCCACCATGCCCTTCACTGCATGATCTCACTTTCTCCTCACAATAACCCATTTTATAGATGAGGAAACTGAGGCATATAGAGATTAAATAACTTGACTGGGGCTACATGCTTAGCAAGTGGAGGAGCCAGGAAGTGAACTCAAACCTTGATCCCCTGTCACTGCTCCAAGAGGATTAATAGATGGAGTCCTTTTGAAGGACTAACCTGCCCTTGGTGGACAATGACCTCTAACCTGGCCTTTTAGCTGCAGTTGAGCATCAGCCTCTTCTGGAAGCCAATCTGACTGATTAGAACTCAGCCAGGAGTATGAGCATCCATGGAGGACCTAGCACCGGGGCCCCCAACGTGAACGGGGCCACAGTGGAGGGAGAAGGAGTCCCGTAGTTTTCACCTTGCCTCTCGCCAGCTGTGCGCCCTTGAGCCAGGGCCACAGCCTCTCTGTGCCTCAGATGCCTCATATATAAAATGGGGACATGACACAAAGCGCCAGGGAATAACAGTTAGAAACTTAAAAGCAAGGCGTTCTCTCCGTGGTCCGGCTGGGCCCCTTCCCAGAGGAGCCTGTGGTGTAACGTGGGGACTGGCATGGAAGCTGGGCTTCATGGCTGGAGAAGGAGGTGCCAGAGACTGCAGGGACAGAGGGCTTAGTGAGGGGTGACTGGAGCCCTTCTGACCGAGGTGTGAGCTGTTAGATGTGGCCTGGATGGAGGAAAAAGGTACAAAGGAAAGGGTGTTCCCGGGCATGAAAGCCTGGAAGCGCGCACAGTGCACCGGGGGCGGGGCGGGGGCTCGAGTGGGTTGAGGGGCCAGGCACCCTGGGACCACCTCAAGAAAGCCCCGAATGCCAGGCGCCAGCCGCACCAGCAGCCTGCACAGTGGTGGGAGACGTGGGTGGCTGCTAGGGTCGAGGGCCTCCGTGGGACCCCTGACCTTGTCCCCCGCAAGCTGTAGTACACGCTGAATGCATTTCAAAACCCCCGCTTCCCTACTGTCACGGCCCCAGCTGTGACTTCTCCACCTGGCGGGTGGACTCCATGGCTCTTCTCTCTGGAAATTTCCTTTGGGAGGGTTGGAAAGACGGCCAGCTCCTCCCTGCCCCCACTGCCCCTGCACCACCTCACGCCTCAGCGGGAGCCCCACTGTCCACACCCGGGCTTTTCTTGTGACCAGGGTAAATATTACCTGGCACTGTTAATGTTTAATGCCCCCACCCCATCTCTGGCCACCCCATAGCCGGGCAGTCTCCCCGAAGCAGAGGCCACGGGAAGAGGGCAGCGGGCACGGGCCTGGTCTGTGGGGGAAATGGCAGAGTTGACAGATGACGGTGAGTGCATGTGTGTGCGTGTGTGTGTGCACGCGTGTATGTGAAGCAGGAGGTGCTTGGACCATCTTTGGAGGGTGAACAGGACCCCCTCTTCTGTCTCCGGGCATCCCTGCCTTCCAGAGCACCCAGCACCCCTCTCTCATACCGTGCGTGCCAGCCAGCCTCCTCTCTAAGAAAATCTGCTTTTAAAAGAGGATCCCACCTTAACGCCAAAGCAATCTAGCTTGAATGGTGGAAAATGGGTGCCACCAGAAAGTAGGAGGTTCTGGGGCGTGGGGGGTGGTGAGCATGCATCTTCTGGACTAAACCAAGAACAGGAGGTGGATGGGGGTGAGGCGGGGCAGCAGTGGGCCCCCCAGTCAGCCTTCTCAGCCTGGCTTTAGGGCGAGAGCCCCAAGGTTCAGGACACATGCCTAGAAGGCATCCTGCGAACAAGGGCAATCAGGTCTGGAATCTCCTGGGCCCGCTGTGGACTGTGGTGGTCTTTGAGCCAGATCTAGAAAAGCTGAGGTCTTTGGGTGGGTGGGCTCTCCCAGTGGCTCAAGACGAGGTGGTCAGGGAGGAGGCAGTTTCCTGGAGCAGCAAGGGGAGTGGTTAGTCCCATCATGGCTCTGACACTAACACCCGTGTGACCTTGAACAAGACTTGAACTGAAACTGGGAGACAACCTCAGAGGCCTTCTGCATGGAGACAGGTGCCTGGGGCCCCCTCAGGCCCTTCAGTGGACCCCTCCTAACCCAAACTCTCCTGGCCCAGGGCGTGAGCTGGGCTCACCGGACCCCATCGCCCAGGGCCCAGTCCAGCACAGCCTGGGAGGTGAGGCCTGGCGCGTTCCTTTGACCTTGGGCACTGCTTCCCTAGTGCCAAGAAGGGGCTCAAGCAGGGCAGAGAAGAGGGGCCACCACCAGACATGGCAGAAAAGCTCTGGCCGGGTGCCCTCCAGCTGCCCTCCAGCTGCCCTCCAGCAAGTGCGCTCAGCTAACAGGGCGGAAGGGCAGAGCCATGACCTCTGCTGGGGGCTGCAGACTGCCTGGGACCACCCGTCTTGAAATGTCTCCTTCCTCCTGACCATGTGACAGGCAGCACAGCAAAGGGGTGAAGCACCTCTACTGTTTACAACCAATGGCCTGGGTCATTCCCAGCTCTGCCCCTCTCTAGCTGTGTGCCTCTGAGTGAGTTGCCTAACCCCCCTGTGCCTCCATTGTCTCATGGATGATACTGGAAGACTATTAATGCCTCACAGGATTGTCACGACGGTTAAATGAGCTACTGCTTCGTTAGCCTTAGTCTGCCGCATGCCAATATACTGTTTCTGAAATAAATTTGCTTTCCCCTAAGGATAGCAATGTAGGATAGAAGGATCTAGAAACAGGGGTCCAAGACTCATTTCTGCCTCCAACTTTTACCGGAACTTTAGAGAAGTCTTCAGACTGGGCCTTGGTTTCCTCCTGTTCGGTGAACGTTAAGGTTCTATTTATTTATTCATTGGTTCACTTCACAAATATTCGCCAAGTATTGGTTGCCCCAAAAGTTTGTTAGGATTTTTCTGTAAGATGTTATAGAAAAACCCAATACCTTGTGGCTGATTAGTCATATGGAGAGAGGTTGCTGCTGAGGCTTATGGAAGATGCTTCTGTAGCCTCCCAGAAATGCCAGCCCCACCCCACCCCCAGGCACCGTGGGTCCCTACTTTGGAGGCTCAGTGGTGGGTCCCAAGCGGACCATCAGGAGCCACCGAGGGCAGATGGTGTCACCCGCAGTGGCATAACCAGCCCCTGCTCCTGGGATGTCCCTCCAGCAGCTTCCCCTGGCCCCCCTGAACCTCTGGGGGTGCTGGGACTGCAAGCACGGGAGTCCCCGTGTTTCTGTGGCTCACCCCACCCCTCACTGGCTCTCTTCTCAGGAGGCAGCCCCAAGGAGAACGAGGACCCATTCTACTACGGTGAGTCTGGCGGGCCCCTCCTCCCACCCTTCCTGAGTGACCGCCCCCCCCCCCCCCCCCCGCCCCCGACCACGCATCCACAGTTCCTGGCCTCTCCCAGCCCTGGGTCATGTGCCCCATCTTCCCCAGTTATTACTGTGGGGCTGGGGGAAGGGTCTGTGTCACCCACCCCACCTCCCCGCCCTGTCCTTCCCCAGACTACGAGACCGTCCGCAATGGGGGCCTGATCTTCGCCGCCCTGGCCTTCATCGTGGGGCTCGTCATCATCCTCAGTAAGTGGGGCCGTCCTGTATAAGGGGGTGCTGAGGTGGGCACAGCTCCTCAAAGCCGCTGAGCACATTGGCTTCCCGGGTGGGGAGGAGAGAGCCTCTCACCCGCTTCCCGGGCGCCCTCGCCTCTCCCACGGAGGATGTGAGAACGGACAGACACTCTGATGCAGAGGGGGCTGTTGGTCCGCAGACCACCCAGGAGATGCCCTTTTCCTCGAGTGCGCCCTCTAGTGGACCCGAGGGGTGCCGCTGAGATGGGGAACCGGGTCCTGCTGGCCCCGGGAGGCTTCAGTGCCCTTGGGGCAGGGGAAGGGAGGGAACCAGCCTCCACTGGACGCTCCCTCCCCCAGAACTGAGCGCTTTCTTGGCCCATTTAATCCTCTCGGCAAACTGAGGGATGGCCGCCACTGTCGCCACTTTCCAAATGAAAAAACCAGACCCGCAGTGGTAGGTGCAGCAGCCTGCCTGAGGTGCCGCAGCCAGATCTGAAACAGAGTGGGTTCCAAAGCACCTCACCCCCACCCCGGCCTGCTGCAGGAAGGCAAGTACCCCTGGCAGCCCGAGGCCTTAGGCTCCCTGCTGGATTACCGTGGATCCCTTATTCCCCAGGGCCTTAGTTTGTTCATCTGTTAAATGGGGATGATCCCTCTTGTCTCTCAAGGTTAGGGCTGGCAGTCAAAGACGCGACAGCCAAGGGAGCAGTGTAGGTGTGGGGGGTTCTAGGGGAGAGAAAGCGCCTTGCCTTACCCCGGCCCCAAAGGCACACAGCAGGGGCTTAATAAGTGCTTGCGGACTGGTGCAACCAGAAGACAAATACTCAGAAACACGCCGGTGGAAAGAAGATGCGGAATGTAGCACATCCACTTCCAAGTCCTGGGATTCTAACGGGCGTGTTAGATGGTGCCCCCCCCCACCCCACCCCTCAACCTGATGCCTCCAATCTGCAGACAGGGCCAGCCTCCCCGATTCCCCTGGCGGTTCCCTGAGGGCCCCGCTGTGGTGTGGCTGAGCTCGCGGTGGCGAAGGCGGATGGGCGTGAGCAAGGGCCTTTGCCCTGGACTTCCTGCCGTTCTTCTCGAGCAGCGTCCACATGCCCAGTGGGGCGTGGGGTGGGGCACGCTGTGACGGCCCCGTCTCAGCACCATTCCCATTGCGCTCATAGTCTGCCACGGACTTCCCTGTAGCTCAAACGGCAAAGAATCTGCCTGCAATGCAGGAGACTAGGGTTCAATCCCCGGGTCAGGAAGATCCTCTAGAGAAGGAAATGGCAACCCACTCCAGTACTCTTGCCTGGAGAATTCCACGGACAGAGAAGGCGGGCTACAGTCTGAGGGGTCGCAAAGAGTTGGACACGCCTGAGTGACCAACACAGACACACACACACAGTCCACCGTGGAGCCGCCGCCACAATAATCTTTGTTGACTGCCCAGCTGGCTGACTTGGACTTCTGAACGCTTATGGTCCAGCCATATATAAAGAGAGACAGTCAGCTGTGGTCTCTGAGGCGGACATGGAGCAGCGCTGGCAGGAGAGAGGGAAGGAGGGGCTACGGAGCTGAGGCCTCCAGGGTAGAGAGGGTCTTCTTGGCAAACTAACCTCGTTTCTCTCTTTAAGGCAAAAGATTCCGCTGCGGGGCCAAGAAGAAGCACCGGTGAGTGCCGGCCTGGGTGACTGATGGAGGTGGGAGGGGCCGGTGGAGGGTTTGGTCTCTCAGGCTGGTGAGGAGGGTCCCCAGCCTCAGGGCGCCCTGAATCCCGGCCCCCTCCACCCCACTACCGTTTCTTACCTGTCTGCTTTCCTCCATCCCAGGCAAATTCCTGAAGATGGGCTCTGAGGAGAGGTAGGTTTGCGAGGAGCGGGCAATGGCTCTAGATAATAAGGAGAAGCTAAGGACTCGGCCGGGAAAGTTTCAGGGTCTTTCATCCATCAGGCAGGTCTCTGTCACCCTCGTGTGGTTCTTTTCCTTGTTGGTTTTTAAAAATTTTTATTAGAGTATAATTGCTCTACAATATGTTAGTTTCTGTACAGCCGTGAGTATACATATATCCCCCGACCTCTTGAGACTCCCCCCCACGCCCACCCCCATCCCACCCCTCCAGTTCATCTCGGAGCACCGTGCTGAGCTCCCGGTGCTCCGCAGCAGCTTCCTGCTGTCTATCTGCTTTGCACATGGTCCTGTGTAAATGTCAACCCTACTCTCTCAGCCCGTCCCACCTGCTCCATCCAACTTGCGTCCCCGTATCTGTTCTCTGTTCCCACCTTTTAAAAATAATGGCAAAACACACACACACACACACACACACACACACACAAACAGAAAAAAAAAAATGTGTGTAGTATGTGTGACCAAGGGAGGCTGCAGAGATGCGCCAGAGGAAGGTAAGGGATGAAATGGAAGCCCCAGCCTCTGCAGCCCTGCTCACAGCCCCCATCCTGCCTTTCTCTTTGCAGAGCCAGCCGTGCCCACCCTTGCACCGGGGCTGCTTGGAAGTCTTCCCTGAGCTGTAGACCTCTGTCCCAGCACTGTCAGGCCCTCGGGCTGAAGGAAGCTTCGGGCTCCACGTGACCCCCCCGGGTGGGCTTCACCTCCTTCCGCCCCATGTTAATAATAAAGCCGGCCTTGGAGACGGCTCCTTCCCTGGCCTCCTCCCTCGCTCCTTCTCTCCTGTAACTGCCACCATCCGCTCCTCCAAGCTGGAGTTAATACAGCCTGGTCTGTGCCTTTTTGCTTATTCGCTCACGTGCCTGTGAAAGTAAGAAGTTCAATGCCATCATCTCCAGGCCTCTCCTCACCCCCCAAATTGCTGAGAGCCCCTGGGACAGAGGACTCAGCCTGCTTTCCAAATGCCAGGCAAAGAGAAAGCTGGCCGAAGGTCACAGGCTCAAAGCCCTTGGGTCGCCCGGGGCCCTGGGTGTGGCTGTAGGATCTCTCCAGTGGGAGTCAAGGCGGCCCTGCCCTGGGCTGCCCGTGTTTTAGTTGTTAGGTGCTCTGCCCACATTTCCCCAAGTGCACCGGCGTGCCAGGATGGGTGGGTCTAGGGATCTTGGGCAGGGGCGTCCTCGGCACATGCTCTCTCCCCATCCCTCACCCCCAACTGTGGTGCCAAGCTCCAGCCATGCCCTTTCCACTCTTGGGGCCAGGGGGCCTCAAGTTTGACCTAATCTTATCCACCTCTTTCAGTGCTGGCTTGGTTAATTTCAGGGCCAGAGGCCAGAGAGTGGACAGTGAGGGTGGGGCCTCTGTAATCTTTTCCCTAGCCCCCATCCATGCTGGTAGGCCTCCACCCTACCTCAACCCGAGATGGTGTCAGGCTAGCCCTTCCACCAGCCCCTGAATTACTGATGCCTGCAGCCCCCAGACAGCACAGTGCACTTTCTGCCCTCTGGAAGGAGCCTGTCTCCCCTTTCCCTCCCTTCCCTTGGTGAGAGGAGAGAGGCGGCTCTGAGGCTGGATGGGACAGTGGGATCATGGCACCACCCAGTGTCCATTTCCTCATCTGAGCTTTTGAGCGTCCAAGGGAAGCAGGGGAGATTGGACCAGGAAACCAAGACAACAGCAAGTCAGCAGAGTTTGAAATGAACATGCAGGGCACTGGAGGCAGTGTAGGCCACACTCGGCTTGAGAATTGAGTTCTTTGTCTTAATCCACTGTCCCCAGGACCACCAGCCCTCACAGAGTCACAGAAGGCTTGGCCACCAAAGGCCTGTAGGGAGCAAAATAGACAATCCTTAATTTTCAGAAAGAGAAACTGAGGTCCTGAGAAAGGCAGCGACTTGTCCAGGTGACACAGCCAGCCGGTGTCAGAGACAGAGCAACAACCCAGGTCTCTGGGTCCATTTCAGAGTCCTTCTCATTGACCCCGTGGGTTGGGAGGAGACACTCCAGTGAGACACAGACTGGAAAACTTGGCTCTTGCAACTCAGGGCCAAGGTATTTGTGACATCCTCCTCTGAATGTGGGCTCATGGATGACAAATAAAACCTGACAGGCCAACCCCCTAAACAGAATTCAGGACTTCCAAGACACTGGAGCTGCCCACAACAGTGGGAGAGATGAACAGGATGAGGCAGGCCCAGCCGTGGGGGATTTCAGGGAGGGGGCGCTCCTGAAATTTCTTGGATGTAGCAGCAAGGCAAACAGGAAGAAGGGTATTCCGGGCCTGAGGCTCACCTGAGGAGAAGAGCTGTGGAGAGGAGTCGTGTTTCTAGAAGCTTCTGTACACAGGCCCCGAGCCTGCCAACCCAGCTGCCTTGGAGGGGGCTGGTCCTGGGTGAGTCACTTCAGCCTCTAACCCCTGCTGTAAGCCCTCCATCCCCGTGAACCGTGAGGCTTCCCTGGATCCCAGGCTGTCACCCTGGAGCACCTGGGGTGCTGTGCAAACTACTCAGTGTCCCCTCCAGAACTGTCAAATATTAACCTTGGGGTGGGCCCATGCCAGCTGTTACTTAACCAGCTCCCAGGAGAGCAGCCGCTGCTGAAAGCCACGGATCCAGGTAACCTTCAATGTCCTCATGAACACTCTCCCCCTCCCTCTCCATGAACGTCACAAGGACTGGGAGCTACTGAACTTTCACTTCACTTTGGGATTTTCCACAATTCATACACAGATTAAGTCACGAATGAACACCAAGACTGGGACGTGATTGAATGAATTACTTTCAATCACGCAAGAGAGACAAAAACAGCCTTAGTCTGAGGGGATGCAATTCCGTTTGTCACCACCAGAGGGAGGATGTGTCTTACCCCGAATCCTATTCAAACGGTGTTTTCAACTCAGTCTAAGGGCTGAGAGAAGAGGGAGACAGAGGATGAGGTGGCTGGATGGCATCACCGACTTGACGGTCGTGAGTTTGAGCGAACTCTGGGAGATGGTGAAGGATAGGGAAGCCTGGAAAGCTGCAGTCTATGGTGTCGCAAAGAGTCGAACACGAAGGAGCGACTGAACAAAGGGCTGGGCGTCCTTTGCCGGAAGAGGCCTCCGGGTCTACCCGGTGCCCTGGTTTCCCAGGAGCGCCCTGGGTTATTTCCATTCTGTGTGCACACCCCTGTGGTGTAATTTGCCCTGCTCTGGGGTCTTGAGCCCTCATTCCTCCTGGAAGGTAGAGACCCTCTGTGGCCTGCACGGACTCCTCGGCTTGGGGTAGTTATGTAGCCTCTAACCACATACTTTGATTTAATCAGTATCATGAGCAGGACCTGCAGAGAGGCAAGCAAGAAAGGGGAGTCCCCAAGAGCCCACCCTGAGCATCCCCACTGGCCCAACCTGTCCTAGGGGGTGGGTTCCCGGGGCCGATAGGGATGGGGTGGGGCTGGGGGTGCTGAGCTGAAGAGGGGTCCAGGGCAGAGGGGGCTGTTGAGGCTCCCCCAGACCCAGGCCCTCCTCCCACTCACCCCTGCTGGAGAGATTAATGGCCTCCCTGTTGATCCTCGGCTCCGGGCAGCTGAGGTCTGAACTGCAGTTCAGCAGGGCTCTGCGCAGTGGTGACCCGCTCCTTGCCAGGCGCTCATTCTTCATCATCTGCCTGACAAACCCCCCGGGGGGGGGGAGGGGGGAGGTGGAGATCAGAGGCCAATGCCACAGCCGCCTGGCCTTGTCCTGTCGTCACAGTGAGCCTCTGGCTGGGAAGATGGATCGGGCCCGGGCCTTGGAGCCAGGACCGCAGCAGCCACAGGGCCTTGGGAGGGGAATCACGGAGCCAGGGACTGTGCTGAGACAGCCAGGGAGATGGCCGAGTGACCCAGCCTTAGAAGAAACCCTCAGCTCGGCCTCGGTGTTCCCCGCCCCCACTGGGGACACTCAATATCCTCTGCAGTTGAGTGGCTGAGAGCATGGGAAGGAAACCTTTTTAGAACATGGGACCTTGGGGTCCATGACCTCAGCTTGACTCTGGGGGCCCCGGGGGTGGGGGGCGCCTAGGGAGGTCGCCATGGGAAACCAGGTGGGGGCTTTTCCCCAGGGGTGGACGGGCCTCAGGCCCGGACAGCACTGGAACCAGCTGCACCCAGGGTGGTGGCTCCCCAGGCTCTGATTCGGTGACTTATTTAGGGGGACTTTCAGGCTGCCTGCGCTGACCCTACTGACCTCCCCACTCTCCCAGAGGCCCCGGGGCACCCCTGGCTGCCGTTGGCCTCTGGAGCTCTTAAACTTGGTTCCTGTTACAAGAAATTCTTGCTGTTGCTTCCCCGAAGGGCTCCCTTGGTATCACCAGGAGGAATTCCCCAGGTGAGGCGGCCAAGGGGAGGTTATAGGAGGGGAAGTTTCAGGCTGGGGCAGCAGTTTGAGGCCCAGAACCTCATCGGCAGCCCAGTACCGTCCATGCTGGGGATGCTGGTCTCCCTGCCAGCTTTGGCCTCTGCCTCCTGTGTGACCCTGAAACGCCCTCGTCTGTCTCTGGACTTGGCTTTGGAAAAAGCGAACACATGACCAAAATTGCAGGTGTTGACTTCAGAGTCAAGGGGCTCTAGGAAGGGGTAAGTGGGACCTGTAGCTGGTCCCCTTGTTACCCCCAGCCCCTAGATGAACAGTGCCCAGGGAGGCTGGGGGTACACACACACACACGCTCACTCCCTCCTAGCAGTTAAAACAGAGGTGCCCAGCAAGTGATGAAGGCAGACAAAAAAGATACACTTGACAAAGCAAAGGAGAGGAGGCCGGCTCGGCCCAGAGCCAGGAGCGTGTTGCATTCTCTCGTGGTCTTTGTTTCCTGAAAGGCCTATCAATCAGTAACAGAGTCGTGCCAAACCCAGCTGCCTGGAGCCAAGTGGCCCCGCCCTGAAGTAAATAACATTTCAGGTCTCCTGTCCGAGGACCATCTGCTCCTGAAGCAGTGAGTCACATCACTGGGGAGCGGCCTCAGCCCTCAGTCGCCTGCCCTGAGCAGGATGCGATGGGTCCCGCGGGGTCTCAGCGGCTCCCAGACCCTTCCTGAACCCTGCTCCCAGGGGACCTGTTAGAGATGCTGCGTCTCTTGAGACTCTGACCATTCCTTCATGTCTGTCTGCCTCCGTCTGCAAACCACATGAGGGTGGGCGCGGCATCTAATGGTTTACCCACCAGCCCCCAGTGCCGCACCCATCAGAGGCGTGTAGTACGCGCTCAGTAAATGCATGTTGACTGAGCTCGTGCCTGGCCAACCAGAGGAACGAATGAGGGACCACTTGTGCCTGCTGCTTCCCAGCTTCTCAGGGGGCAGGGAGAGCTGCTGGGCATTGCAGTCCGGTCAGGAGGCCGGTGGTGTGTCTGTGTGCACCCCTGGAGCCTGAACCAGGAAGGGGCTACTAGGGGCCTGTCCCAGCGACAGCCAGCATTTTGTCCCTGATGACAGTTAAGATCACAGGCTATGGAATCAACCCACCTGGATGTGAGCCCTGGCCTGACCAGTTGTGAACTATGGGATGGTGGCTATGTCCCCGCCCACCCCCAATCTCAGTTTCCCCCAGATGGAGAAACAACGTCTGACTTGAGGAGTCTGGGCTCCAGAATGGTCCTCGCAGACCAGCGGCTGCTTTGTTTATACTCTCGAAGATTCTCCCAGTGTGGACACCTGGTGCTCCTGAACTCTGCAGGCACCCCAGCCCTGTCCTTAATGCCTACAGTTCAGTTCAGTTCAGTTGCTCAGTCGTGTCCGACTCTTTGTGACCCCATGAATCGCAGCATGCCAGTGCATTCTTCTAGGACACCGTTCAGGGCCAGGAGGCAGAGGCCCTGAGTCCACGCTCAGCCCGACACCCTGGAGCGCGATTTGGGCCACAGTGTGGACATGGCCTGACCCGTCCTGGGAGGCCCCACCACCTTTGGACCCTCTGCCAGCTTGACTGGGCTCACCAGCCCCCCTGAGAACAGTGGAGGGAGGTCAATGGCTGCTGTGTGGGGACCAGGGAGGGTCTGTGGAAAAACTTTGTGGGTGTGTTGGGAGTGTGAGTGTGTGTGAGTGTGTGTGCCTGTATGTTAGAACTGGGGAGAAGCCAGACAGGCCAGGTGGCGGGTGGCCTGCGTGGACCCAAGAGGCTGTGCCTAGTATCTGGGGCATGGGGAACCGGTGGCTCCACCTTGCCAGCCACTCTCTGGACCACGACCCCTCAGCTGAGCATGAGGGCTGGGTTGGAGGTCACATCCATCACTCCCAGTGGTTCTTAGAGGACACGCACACAGCTAGGCAGGGAGTGAGCGTGGAGCCCAGCTTCACTGTGAGGCAGGGCTTGGGGTGACGGGCGGCCGTGTGGTGTAGAATCCGAGCCTGCCCCGTCCCTTCTTGTGGCACTAGGGGGAGGCAGATAACCAGATTCCCCGTGCAGTGGCTGGAAATGGAGGTGTCCACAGGGAACTGGAGACTGACTACAGTGCCAAGACAGCGGACTGTCCCCTCCAGAACCACACAGCTGCCAGGGCCCAGGAGAGGGAGGGGGAGGCAGCTCCTGGACTTCACACTGCCCTGCCCTCCTCTCCATCTGATGTTTTTCCTCCTCTCAAACCACGCAGTGAAAACAATCAGAGTAGGAATTGCAGCGGAAGAGGCGCGGGGGGTGATGGAGCACAGACTTGGGTCTGGAGCCTGGCTCTGCCACTGACTAGCTGGGCAGCACGGGGCCCGCTCCTTAGTGTCTCTGACCCTCAGTTTTCTCATCTGCAAAATGGGGGTCACAATGCCCAATGCATTAAAGAGATTGAGCGAGATCTTCTGTGTAAACAAGATCGGGGACTTCACTGGTGGCTCAGTGGTAAAGAATCCACCCATCAATGCAGGAAACATGAATTCGATCCCTGACCCGGGAAGATCCCACGTGTCACAGAGCAACTGAGCTCCTGCACCACAACTATTGAGTCTGTGCTCTAGAGCTTGGGAGGCACAAGCAACTGAAGCCCGTGGACCCTACAGCCTGTGCTCTGCAACAAGAGAAGCAAGAGCAGTGAGAAGCCCTGGCACCACAGCTAGAGAAAGCCTACCTGCAGCAACAAAGTCCCAGGGCAGCCAAAAATAAAATAAATAAAAATTATATTAAAAAAACAAGATCGGTAAGCCATAAAGCACTAGAGAAGTGCAATGTGGGTTTTAATTTCAGTGTGAAGCAATATCAATCAAGGTTTTCACTGGGTTGGGTGATTACATGCATTTCAATATAATTCAGCAAAATATGTATTGGATATTTGAATATCAAGTATGTGCCAGGCACCATGTTAAGTATTTTAATAAGCTTAAGTGGAAGTTGTTTATGAAACTGCAGAACGCAAACCCATAGACCTGCCTGTCTGGTGTTTCCTAAGTGCCAGTCCTAATACCTGTGCTGAGCAGCTGGGATTCAAGCCCCTGGGAAATGTAGAATACAGATCCCTGCTTCTGCAGTCTTGGATCTCTCTTTCTCTCTGTCTCCATGGTCGTGTGTGTGTGTGTGTGTGTGTGTGTGTGTGTGTGTGTGTGTGTGGTTGATTAGTTGAATTTAGGAACCACTGATCTAGTTCAGTCTTTGCTGAGCAGTGAAATCTGAGCCCCAAAGAGGGAGATACTCTCAGAGGACAGCAATCAGAGGCCAGGCCAGTCCCAGGTCCCCTCGAAGGCTTGTCCTCTGAGGAGGTACCTCAGCAGAGCGTCTAGAATAGGGAAGCAGAGGACTTGAGCTGGAGTCTCAGCTCTGCATTTAGTGACTGCTTAACCTTTAGCAGGTCACTTGCTTCTTGCAACCTCAATTTCCTCATCTATAAAATGTGAGTATTGATACCTGTCTCACTGGTGTCTTCCAGGGAGCATGCTTTAAAGCCTGCAAAGCTCTACTTTTTAATTCTGGACAGAGCCAAACCTGACTTTTCCAAGGAGAAGTCCCACAGACCGAACTGTCATCCACTTCCCTGAAGTTCAACCAGATCTAATATGGAAAAACAATCCCCTGAATGGAGCAGCAGCCGTCCCACCTCACCCTGCCCCAGTCCAAGGTTTCGGGTGCTAGTCTTTGGGTGACACCTGCTGGCCATATCAGGTACTGCACAATCCTGTCACCAAACAACCGTGGGGAATATTGTCTCCTTGGACACTCACTGCCACCCCACGTGATAGGTGTTATGCTCCCATTTTACAGGTAAGGAAAGTGAGTTCCTGCTAGGCACAGTGAATCTCTGATTCCAGGTCCTTTGCTCAGCTCCATCTCTTCCTTACCTCTTGCTCTTAGACTGAGCAGGGTGGGCAGGAGAGCACCCTAAACCACCTCGAATAGGAACTGGGATTAGGGGCATGGCCTGAGTTGGGGGGCCAGGTCCAGGCTGGTCTAGATTGTTGTCCTAGTGGCAACAACCCCACCAGGCAGAAGACCTGGTGTTCCCCGTCTCCAGAGAAGCTAGACTGATGGCAGGGGCTGCAGCTGCAGCGAGACCCTCTGAGGAGGCTCGGGGAGGCTGTTTGGCCAGGCTGTGAGCTGAGGGCTTTGGAACAGCCCTCTGTGAGCTCAGTTGTTCTGGGCAGTGGCTGGCCTGAAGTGCAGCGCACGTGCGCGTGTGTGTGTATGTGTGGTCTAAGCTACTTCTCAGTCAGGACAGCATCAAGTGTAGTGGTTGAGAATGAGGATTCAGCCTTATCTCTTAGAGATGCGCCCTGAAGGGTCTGCAGATGAACTTATATAATGCATGAGATTTGCTTAAAAATATCCTTGCTGATGGGAAGTGAGGGTGGAGGGGGAATACAGATAAGACAAGATTGGCCACGAGTCACTGATTGTTTGCCCTAGAAGATGGGCGCAGGGCAGTTCATTACACTCTTCTCTCTGCTTGTGATACGTTTGCAAATGTCCACATTAAAACCTTTCTGAAAACTTGACAACAGAGATGCTACCAACCTCCACGAATGGCAATAAAGAGGAAGGAGACCCTGTGGCCAGTCCTGCTCAAGGCTTGGGCCTCTGACACTTCCTAGCTGTGTGAATTTCCCTATGTCTCAGTTTCGCTGTCTGTAAAATGGGGATGATCCTAATGATATTAGTCTTACAGGTTGTTTGGAGGGTTAACTAAGATCATGCATCTAAAGTACTTGGCATAGTGCTGGATCATAATAGGGTTTAATGATAATAATCGTTATTAGGAGCCCATGGCTCTGGTTATAATTTGCCAAAAGAAAAAGCTACTTTGGCTGACTCAGACAAACAACTGGCCAATTCAGTTCAGGTTCTGACCAATGAGTCTTGGAAGGCTCAGCCTTAAACCACCTCGTGCCAGGTGTGTGGGTATCTCACGCACCCGTATCTCAGATGGGCAAACACACCCCACAGAGCCAGGTTCATGAAACCCCCACAGGGAATTTGAGATGTCCCAGCTCCTGGTACATCTATTTCTATCCAGCTTTTACTCTCCAGGCTCTTCCCATCACAAAGCCCACTCACATCCTGCCTTGATTTTTCCTAACCACTCCTTTCTCTGAGCTGAAGCATCTGTCTTCACGGTCTCACTGAATCTCAGCCCTAGGTAGAATCTTAAATGTCTTCTAACTGAACACTATGGCTGTGGAGGATAGAGTGGCAGGCAGGGCTACCCAGATGACGGGCGGGAGACAGCAGACAATACAACCTGGGTCCTGAATGCCTCGGTAGATGGAGAGCAGGCCTGGGGGTAAGGAGTCCTGCCTGCAAGAGCTGCCACTGACCCTCAGGCCATGTGGCCTGGGTGTTCTTCACCTGCACAGCCACAGTTTCCTCCTCTGTGACACAAGGCGCTCCCAATAGATGGCCTCCAGACCACTTCCCACTCTGACCTTTAGAGTCAGTGTGCAGACCTCCGCATGCTGACCTCTCTCTGTCTCCTTCCCCTCCGAGTGCCAGTTCACCAGGGTAGGGACCCACCTGGGGGCTTTCAGGGACACTGGGAGCTCCTTGCACAGGGCCAGGCAAAAACTTGCTGAGAGTGCAAATAAGCTGACAACACATGCTTCCTCTGAGTTGAGTGTGAGCAGTGGCCAGTGAAAGGACAGAGATTTCAGACTAGGAGAAATGGGAAACCTCCCCAAATACCACACTTTATCCACAACTTGGAGGTTCCCAATGCATCCTACAGTGTTTGAATGGTTCTGGGAAGTCCTTGCAGTGAAAGAAACCTATTTGCCTTGGGTATGCCAGTGTTTTCCAAGCCTATTTGACCAGAACTCAGTTTTTGCATGTCACCTATTTCCTGCTCATGAAACTCTTGGGAAATGCAGTATAAGATCATTCTGCCTTGTCAGCTGGGTTTGTTTAAGTACGATCACATGTGGTAGAGATGCTACACTTTCAGTGCCATGTAGTCTGAGATTGGGCCTCCCGCTCCTCATGCCTACATTCTCAGCTGAGCCTGCGACCCACACTGGACTGGGCTGGGCCTTCAGGGGTTGTTCAGAGTCTTACTGGGGCTTCCCAGGTGGTGCTACTGGTAAAGAACCTGCCTACCAATGCAGGAAACTTAAGAGATACTGGTTTGACCCCTGTGTTGGGAAGATCCCCTGGAGGAAGGTATGGCAACCCACTCCAGTATTCTTGCCTGGAGAATCCGGACAGAGGAGCCTGGAGGGCTACAGTCCACAGGGTCGCACAGAGTCAGACACGACTGAAGTGACTTAGCACACACACACGCAGAGTCTTACCCGGTGTGTGTAAATGATGCCATTTGACCTAGGCAGCATTTCCTCTCCAAACATTCTGGAAAAAGTGTGTCTAGTCACGCCCTGCAACCCCCGATAATCCACACAGGGTCACAGGGCAGCAGCAGCTCATGGGAAAGAGGTCTAGCATCATTGGTGTGTCAGCCCCAAAGAGCCAATCAAATCTTGGGCAACAGAGAAGGTCCAATACCTATCTAGGGAGTGTCAATTTCTGTCCTCAGAACTGCTCAGACCTCATGTGGAGTATTGGGGCCATTCTGCTTTTAAGGGAGATGCAGGGATAGTTAGGGGCTTCCCAGGTGGTGCTAGTGGTAAATAATCTGCCTACAATGCAGGAGGCCCAGGAACTGTGGGTTCCATCCCTGGGTCAGAAAGATCCCCTGGAGGAGGGCATGGCAACCCACTCCAATATTCTGGCCTGGAGAATCCCATGGACAGGAGCCTGGGGGGCTACAGTCCATGGGGTCACAAAGAGTCGGACATGACTGAAACGACTTAACTTGCATGCAGGGGTAGTTAGGGAGTTTGGGATGGGCATGCACACACTGCTATATTTAAAGCAGATAACCAATAAGGACCCATTATATAGCACAGGGAACTCTGCTAAATGTTACATGGCAGCCTGGAGGGGAGGGGAGCTTGGGGGAGAATGG
This sequence comes from Ovis canadensis, assembly GCF_042477335.2. Classification (NCBI taxonomy): domain Eukaryota; kingdom Metazoa; phylum Chordata; class Mammalia; order Artiodactyla; family Bovidae; genus Ovis; species Ovis canadensis. The sequence continues at coordinate 36,329,468 of NC_091259.1, read as the reverse complement.
ACACAAGCTTATGTAAGGCAGAGGCCCTTTGCTGTCCACCTGAAACTATCACAACACAGCTTGTTAATCGGCTATACCCCAGTACAAAATAAAAAGTTTTTTTTTAACAAAGGAGATGTTTTGAAAGTTGAATATGTGCAAAGGGGAAGATCAGGAGAGGGAAAGTTCTGGAAATTATGCTGGAACAGGAGAGATGGACAGAACTGTGATATTTAGCCTGGCAAAAGGCAGGCTTGAGGCGAGGAGGGCACTGTGGAGGCTCTTCTCAAATATTTCCAAGACTGTCATCTGGCCGATCCTTTGAACTCCAGAGGGCTAAGGCAGAGCGGGCCCCATAAAGAAAAGAGTGAGTGTGATCACAGAGGGTAAGGTTAGGATGAACTTCTGTGTGGGTAGGGAGCCCCTCGTCCTGGAAGAATTTAACCAGACTGTCAGCACCTGTCTGGTGGTGTAGAGAGAGCATGTGGGTGTGAAGTGGGGCTGCTCAGGGGGGTTCTCAGACACCGCTGGGCCCCTCGCCTAGTCTATGGCTGTTGGGCTGGTACCCTCCACCCTTCTCACCGTTCCCACAATGTTGCCATTTCCCCTGGCAACCCCAAACAGCATTTTACCCACTGCTACAGTACTCCAGACTTTGCCCGCCAGCACGTGGACTTTCTGTGCTCAGCGAGGCTGGAGGGGCTTCCTGGTGTCTTCCATGACCCTTGGGCTTTGAGGGGCACTTCAGTCCTCCATGCTGGTGTCCCTACCCCAGGGATGGGAGGGGCATTGTCCCCCAGAGAGGGTGCAGAGGGGACTCTAAGTGACCTTCTTCCCCTGAGATGCTCTGCTCAGAGAATGAAGTGGCCAGATTTCTTAGGAAGAGGGCTTTGAGCATGTAAGTCAGGGCCAGTTCCACAGCTGGGACCTTGACCTCCCCTGCAGAGTAGAGGAAAATCTCTTCAGGGGCTGTGGCCTTTCAAAGTGTCCTCTGTGCATGTAGCACTGGACAAACACATAAATTACATGGTGTGTGACATCTCTGAGGCAAGGGACTGTGATGGGAATCCAGTCCTGGATTCCTGTGCCAGAATCCAGAAAACCTGCTTCTTGACTCATCTCAGCCTCCACGGTGTGACCCACCCCCTAGGATAGACTCAGGCTCTGTAGGACCTGAAGCTTAGACCATTTGGAGGGCCTTCCTTCAGGAAAACAATACACAGCTATGAATTCAAAATGAGGGACAAACATGGTTATTTAGGATGCTAAAAAGAAAAATTGCTGCAAATTACAAATTTTGAAACAACTGGCAAATACCATAGACGTCACACAATCTGGGGAAATAACAATATTTATGTGACCTCACTACCTGACACACTTCTATAATGCCTTGAAAACATTTTTCTTAAACAATTTTTCTGCTCACAATTTTACCAACCAGCTCCTGGCTCCATACATTTCCGACCTGGTTTCTCTTCCATGACGCACATTTCTAGTATAGACATCTTAGGCCATATCATGCTGTGATTCGACTCGGGCCCTGCAACTTTGTGTCGCAAAGCCAAGTAAGTTGATTCAAGGGGTGGTCGTATTCCTACAGCCATTCCCTATGCTGGGATGGCTGCGAAAAAACATACCTCACCAATCCCAGATCTAATGAGTGAGCTATAGGTTCATCTCTCACTCGCTTTGTGGGATCCTGAGTCAGATCCCCAAATGCACACCGGAACCCCAAATGCACACCAGTGGAAAAGAGCAGAAGCCATAATTGACTGCAGATCAACTATAGTATTCTACCAAGTTACCAATACCATCTGACTATGTGAACTCATTGCTGAGACCCTGTAGAACTCTGGGACGTCAATTGTATTAGATTCACGGTAGCTCTGCCTCTGGGCACATCACAAGCCTCTCAGAGTTCCCGTTTCTTCATCTGAAAAGTGAACAAGACCTTTCTGGCCTCATCTGGTCTGTTATGGACAAGGATCTGAAATGAAAGAAAACGCGAAGCCTTTGTGATCCCCAAAGTCCCGCGTGGTGATAAACATGAGAAAGACCACAGTGAGGCTGGCTGCCCGGGGATCTGCTGAGACCTGGCTTTAGGGTCAGAGTTCTTGAATCTCTGGCGCTCACCTGTCCAGGCCAGAAACTCTCATCTGATAAGGGGAAAGCTTAAGGCTTTGATTCCAGTTAAAGGACACACTGCTGCAAGACATGACCCATGAAGTTGTAATTGGGTATTTGTAGCCCTGTAAGAATGAGCTTGCCTGATCATGAAATCAGCATCAAGTGCCTCTTAGTGCAAGGAAGCATCAGGCTCTGCAGGTACAAACCAAACAGGTTCGGAGCAGCCTAGTATTTGGAAGAGGAGACAAGTCAGATGTGTACATAAGTAGTAGCCATAATGCGGGAGGAAGGGGTAAGAGCCACAGGCCAAGGAGAAGTCTGGGGCAAGCCGAGTCCGGAGAAGGGCTGGTCCGTGCTGGCTGGGGAGAGCTGCGGGTGCCTGACCAGGCCTTGCTGCTAAAGGAGGCTCACACAGGTGGAGAAGGGGCACCGGGCACTTGAGGAAGGAGGAGTGAAAAACATCTCACTCAGGCTTTCCAGAGAGAAGATGTTCCCGTACAATTTGATGAACACATTTGTGGGTGCCTTGTGGGTCAGGAGAGCTGCAGCATAACCTGGAAAGCTAGCAAAGTGAGCTCCCACTCACGGAATTTTCCTGTTTTTCTTTCTCGCTTCGGTTGGATTCCTCCCACCTTCCCCCGCCCCCACCCCTCGAGAAAGAGCTGGCAATGAGCTTCAGCTGCACAGAATTTGGGCTTCATGGAACCTCTTTGGGTTCAATTCTTAGCCATTTTCAGAGTGGGGAGCAGAGAGAGGACTACGGTGAAGTGGCTGCGGTTATTGAGGGGGTTTCTGCACCCCCTGACCAAACCTCCTGAGACAGTGGCCTGTACAAGGTCTGCGGGCCCCCAGAGGTGCCATCTGTCGGTGGTGGGGAGCCTCAAAGATTGGAGTCCTTTGTTCAGAGAGCTTAGGACCATGATACTAGAATACAAGATGTGGAGAGGGTAAGTGACAAAATGTACCTAGACATCCTCAGAGTTAAGCATACAGAACTTTGGTTTAAGAAATGCCCAGGTAATTTAATGACAGTACTGCCTCTTTATATAAGCATCATAGTCTATGAATTGCAATGATTCACCTTGTCTCAAGACCCTGATGCTGGGAAAGATTGAGGGCAAAAGGAGAAGGGGGAGACAGAGGATGAGATGGTTGGATGGCATCATCGGGTCAATGACATGAGTTTGAGCAAGCTCTGGGAGATGGTGAAGGACAGGGAAGCCTGGCGTGCTGCAGTTCACGGGGTTGCAAGGAGTCGGACAGACTTAGCAACTGCACAATAACAACAAGCTTGTCTCAAAAAGACAGAAGTATTCTAGATACACGTGCATGCATTTGCAGCAAAAATGGTTTACTTTGTGTGGTTTACGTCTGAGTATGTGTGTGTGAAAATACATGTTTCTGTCTCTGCCTACACTAGAGAACATGCAGAGGGGAAGAAACCGAGGCCCCAGAAAGATAATGACTTGTCCAAGATCACAGCTGACTACAGTGGCAAAAATAGGACTAGAACCCAGAACTCTTCATAGAACATTAAAATCAATTACAGATTGGAGGGGAAAAAAAAGCCAAGGAAATCCTTATTTGTTTTTTTCTCCTCCAACCAAGGAATAAGTACTAAGAAGGTCAATCCTGAATTAGCTATATAACCCCAAATATCAAGTTTGTACCACTGACCTGGTTCAGTATTGATTCCTTTTATGAAAACCATGATCATACTGAGTTGTTAAAGAATTTCAGAGCACATAGGAAGGCTCTACTAAAATAATTATACGCCTTTGTTTTTGAAGAAAAGTATCCAAAATATATAAGCTGTTGTTTGAATTAAACAATAAAAACATCTGTGGTTTCTCATGATGGCTCTAGTCCTAATATAACATGGCAAAATAAAACCCCCCAAAATATCCATGATTAACCTGAATTGGAAAGGGTTCACCTCCCAGCGTCTTCATATAGCTGCTTCAACTGGCATTGGTAAAACACTCACACGCACACCAGCTACTTCATCACCCACCATTCTAATGCAATAAAATATTGAAATTAATCACTGGTTTTAAATGAACGGTGTGTCTCTACTGGCAATGAATCCCACAAATTAGGGCATATGCATAGGTGTCAATGCAGGATTTTTGGATTGTATTCAAATTGCATCTGAGCACAGGTGTGCCTGTCATTAAGTGTTTATGTTTACCTGTACACATGGATGTTTGCCTGGGCAACTGTGTTTGTTCTCACGTCGGTGAGCATACATTTCTGTGGGGGTGTGAGGGCTCCTTTCCAAGTTGGGACTCTAAAGGAATTGTCCCTCCTATCAAAATTAAAAAAGAGCCCCTTCAAAATGTCAGCTGTGGGAGGAAAGCATCAGGGTTTGGTGTGGGCGGAGGTGAAGCACGCGTCCCACTTTCCTGTCGCTTTTCCCTGGGGGTTCCCTTGCTGGGATTCTTGCTGACTCTGCCAGGCTACTCCCCACCTCCGTCTCCTGTTAAGAGGGGACTTCGGAACATCGCGGAGCCAGACTGTCACTTTCAAGGATGTTTTCCTAAACACTGAGGGACAAAACCTAGGAAATAGAAAATACGAAAGCAGAAGGACCGCCTGTTTTCAGGTCCTTCCTTGAGGACCACCACGCCACGCTTTTCCAGCCTCCAATGCACCTTCCTTCCGTGTTTCTGTGGCTGCTTCCTGGATTCACAACGCCTGAACTCTGGCCTCGCTGCCATATGGACTGCAGAACGTCCCCCCAGTATCCTCTCCCATCCAGCTCTTCCCTCCCCTCCCCCGCACAGGTCAAGGTCCTCTGAGCAAAGCCAATAACATTAGCGATAGACGTATTTGCTTGCTACACGCCAGCCACCGGGCTAGTCTTATTTAATCCTCACGATAGCTCTCCGAGGCGGATACTGTGGCTGTCCCCACATTACAGGTGAGGGAACAGGGGCTTAGTGCCCATGAATTCCCCAAAGCTGTACAGCTAGTGAGGAGCAGAGTTGGGCTGAGATCTTAGCTCTGGCTTCAAAACCACTCTCTTAACCACCACATTATACATTTAGAGAGCTTCCTTGTGCTAGAGGGAGTCTGCCCTCCTCACCTGCCCACCCCCGCTCCCCATATCCTCGCAGCCTCTTCAGGAGACAGTCAGCAAATGACTTCACCCTTCAGGTCACACCTGACTCTCTCCACAGGATACTGTGGTCCCTGAAAGGCCCTCAGGTGTAACCAGCATAAAAGGGACACTCAGGTTAGAGGAGGTACTTCAGGTAAATGGAGAGAAGGGGGTCCCCCTCTCTCTTTCCAGCATGTGGGGCCCGAGCAGCTGTGCTGACACCCCCAGGCCCTACTCAGAGGCTGCCCCTCCCGACAGACAGCAGCCCCTTTCATCCTGTCTGACTTAGCAGTTTATTTTAGGCACGGCCTGACCAGGTGCTCTGGGTCAATAGGCTTAGTTTTAAATAACTGGATTCCTGTCGGCAATGGTCTCCTTCAGAAGGGGAGGAACAGGGCAGACGAATGAGCCCAGCAGGCTGGCAGTGCTGAAGGACGCTCTCTGCCAGCAGACTGGAGATTCCTGGGCTCTGTGGCTGCCTGAGCCCCGGCAGGCCCCCCGCTTCCTCCCAGCAGACTGGAGATTCCTGGGCTCTGTGGCTGCCTGAGCCCCGGCAGGTCCCCTGCTTCCTCGCTCCGGGTCTCAGCTTCCTCACCTGTCAAGTGGAGGGCGGGCTGTGTCCTCTCAAACACCTGTTGCAGTCTGCCCCTTGTCTCTGATCTAGACCTGTGTGTGTGTTCAGTCACTCAGTGGTGTCCGACTCTTTGTGACCTCATGGACTGTAGCCTGCCATCCTCCTCTGTCCATGGGATTCTCCACACAAGAATACTGGAGTGGGTTGCCATTTCCTACTCTAGGGGATCTTCCCAACCCAGGAATGGAACCTGTGTCTTTTGGGTCTCCTGCATTGGCAGGCAGATTCTTTACCATTAGCACCACCTGGGAAAGCCGATACTTGTGTTTCCAGAGGGCAAAACACCTAGTGAAAAAGCATCTTCTGTGGAGTGGTGAGTTGGTGTCACGGAGTAGGGCCACCAGGGGAGGCAGCCCCGCACAGAGCAAGCACTTCTGCCCCAGAATCAGGAGACCTGGGTTCCAGTCTTGCTTGTGATACAAACTGGGTGACCTTGAACAAGCCAAACCTCATTTTCTCACCTGTTTAAAAGGGCGTGATAAAGCTTCAAACAGTATTGTGAGGACGGCACAGCAGTCGCAGGTGAGAGCCCTTTAAACTCTAAAAGCACTATAGGAGAAAAGTAAACGCACCTGGCAGGTCCTCAGAAAGTTAAAAATTGAATTACCATAGGATCCAGCAATTACCACTCCCCAAAGAGTTGAAAGCAGAGTCTCAAAGAGATACCCAAACACCTATGTTCAAGGCAGCAATTGTCCATAATCGCCAAAGGGTGGGGGCAACGCAAGTGTCCACTGACAAATGAATAGACAAAACAAGTCTATATATACTGTGGAATATTATTCAGCTATGAAAAGGAATACAATTCTGACACGTTACAACATGGATGAAACTTAAAGACATTATGCTAAGTGAAAGAAGATACAAAGCTGTACGATTCCGCTTACGTGCAAATTCATAACGACGGAAAAGTAGATTCATGCTTACCAGGAGCTGGGGAATACAGAGTTTTTAATGGGTACCTTTCTGTTTGGATGGTGAAAAGTTCTGGAAATGAACAGTGGTGATGGCAGCGCAACACGTAAAAATGAAATGGTAACTTTTCTATCATGTAGATGTCAATGTATTTTAAAAAGTAAATGCCTTGGGCCCCAGTGCCTAACCCACTGCCTGGCACACAGCGGGTACTCAACATCCATTTTATAACTGAGAGGATACCCTCACTCAAGCCCTAGTCAATTCCATGCCAACTTTAGGCAGATTGCTTTAAGGAATAAACCAGTTTCTGCTTAGTGACAAAGCTGTGGGGTAGCGGAGATGGAGGAAGATAAAGGAGGAAGATACAGGAGATACAGCTGACATAAAAACTATTCGTTGCAAATAATGTCTGAGTAATCACAATGTGCGTGGTGGGAGGAAAATTCCCAGAGTGCTAGGGTGTCTGGGCTCACCTAGGGCTTCCCACGAGGCAGGCTTGCAGAGGGAACTAGGGGCTGGAAGGGCGTGCAGTTTTCAGCTCTGAGATGGACAGTCACCCGGGGCGGCACCAAAGGATCTTCGTCTGGCTTTTACTCCCAGAATCAGGTTCCCCCACCCAAGTGGTAAACTGAGTTGGGAGGAAGCACGAAGCCTTGGACCCAGGTGACCCGGCCGGGGAGACCCGGGGCGCCCTTGGCCCGAGCAGGGCGGGCTCTTAGCACACGTATGGCACACGCCTGTGCGCGACCGCAGGCTGCGAGCCGGTGGGTGGCAGGGACCCCTCGCCTCTCAGACGGCGAGCCCTGGTCCGGGTCGTGGGGTCCGGGCCCTCGCCCCTGTGCCTGGGCTTGCGGGGGTGGGTAGGGGGGCGTCTGGGCTCGGGGCTCGCGCGGCGCTCCCCAGCCCGGGTGCCGCGGGGGGGCGGGGAGAGCGGCCGCCTAGCCCAGCCCCGCGGATGACAGGAGCGAGGGAGCCGAGGAGGGAGGAGCCGCCGCCGCCGAGCGCTGGGCTGAGGAGCGGAGAGAGCGGGGCGCGGAGTGCGGGCGGCTGGGAGCGCGCTGAGCGGGGGAGAGGCGCTGCCGCACGGCCGGCCACAGGACCACCTCCCCGGAGAATAGGGCCTCTTTATGGCATGTGGCTGGTAACTTTCCTCCTGCTCCTGGACTCTTTACACAAAGGTGAGACCCGCGCGGGCTTCAGGGCGGCGGAGGCGGCGGCGCCGGGGTGCGCGAGGCTGGCGGCGAGGCGGGGTGCCCGGGGGTGGGCGGCTGGGTGGGAGGCCTCCAGGTACTCGGGGCTGGGGGACGCACCTCGGCCCCGGGTGGGTTGCACCGGGGGCGGGGCAGGCAGCCGGAGAGCGGCCAGGTGAGAGTCCGCCCTGGACCGCTCGGCCAGCCACCCGCGCCTGCCGTTTCGGGGCGCGCCCGGCGGGGTGATGGTGAGAGAGCCCCTCAGCTCCCCGCTCCCTGCTGGGCTGCTGTTCTGCCCGGACCCCTCCCCCAGCCCCTTGCCCGCCGCCTGCGGCTGGGTGGCGCTGGGACCCCGGGGTGCCCTCCGAGTCGAGAGGTCCTCCGGCCGTGACGGTTCACCTGGAAGTCCTGGTGGAACCGGGCCGCGGCTTACTTCCCCTCTGCCGCCGGGTGCCCCTCCGCCGCCCCGGACCCCCTGCACCGCACCGCATGGCGCTTATCCTTGCCCTGGCTGGATGCAGGGCGAGGAGAGCTAGGGGTCCCGAGACTTGGGGTCCCTCGGATACCAAGTTTCTTCTCCAAACCTAGAGGTAGCCTTCTCCCAGCCCCATCTCACCCCCCACCCCTGCCCCAGGGCACTAGCCTCGGCTTCTTCGCTAAGACACCTGGCCACCTCGGGCAGCGCGCCCCAAGGTGCGAGATTCTACGCTTCGGCGCCTGGTCAGCCGACCTGGGACAAGACTTGGGTTGGGGCGGGGGCGTGTCGCTTTCCCCGGAGAGAAGGCGTTGCTAGGGGTGGGTCCAGGTGTCCGGCATGTCCAGACCTGCTGCTGGGGCTCTGCGCACCTGATCCTTGAGGCAGCCGGGGTTGGGGGTTGGAAGTGGTCACACATCTTCGACCAGAGTCACCTGGTCACCAAGTCGGCATCAGGCCGTCCCCGGAGCTCGGACTTCCAGGCGTTTGCAGAGGACGTGCCCCCAGGCGCGCGGATGGCGGGAGAGGAGGCGGCCGAACTCCGCGCCCTTGCGCGGCGGAGCACACACGCTCGCTCTTTCGAGCTCAGCTTTACCTGTTCAGCCCTCCAACTTTTCTCCTCCGCGCCCTGGGGGACAGCCTCTCCCCCACTTTGCCCAGGCGGCTGCGCTGGCCCAGCTGCAACTCTTGACCCCTAGGCGATGGGGGAAGGGCAATCCAGCCCAGGGTTGGCGCTCCCGGAGCGGTCTCTAGTCCTTCATTGCCCGAGCCCCAGTGGTATGGAGTCTGCAACCTGCTGGAACTGGGTGCAGTATCTTGTGGCTTTGGGGGAGAAAGGTGACCCTTATCTTATCTGTAAATACCGCCGGGTCAAAGCCAGATTGATGGCCGAGATGCTGCTGAGGTTTGCCTGGAGACCGGGGTGCGGGGCGAGGGGCGGCCTCTGAACCGTGGACAAAGTAGTTGAGTTTCTCTGACCCAGTGGGGTCCACGGGGTGACACACCAAGGCTGGTCTAGATTGATTAACCCCTTGCCCCCTGCACAGCACCCTCTCACATCACCTCAATGGAGCCAGAAGCCCGCCTCTCGTTCAACCGCGCCCCCACCCACCCCAGTCTCCCTTCTCCCCAGGCTCTTCCTGCCTCCCTCCGCCCCCGCAGGCTGGCTCGGCTCGCAGCTTTAATTACATTAATATTAAAAATACATAAGGTGAAGAGCAGCAGCTTTCTCTCTCTCGGTCTCTCTCCACCCGCCACCCCTTTGCATTTTGTCAGACGAGAAAGCACAGGCCGCCACCACACTGTTGCCCAGCTCGGTCCACACACGCCCCCAGGCCCCCCGCCGCTTCTGGAGACCTCTTCCCGCGTGGCCCATCCCCGAAGGCGAGGCCCCTTAGCGAAGACCTGATGGACTCTCCCCTCCCCCCTTCAGAAGGCGGGCATTAATAAATGAAGCCCAAGCTATTTGATAGGGAAGGGGCAGATGGGGGTGGGGGTGGAGAAAGGCCCAGGAGGCACAGGACAACCCGAGGGGCAAAATCTTTTCCCAGCGGAGAAGGAAGTCGCTCTGGCCTTGGGCCTGTGGGAGGCTGGAGGTGCCAGGTGAGGGACACCTAAGCGGCCTTGGATCTGCAGAGCCCGGGGTGCCCCTGCCATTCAGTCTCCAGCGTCTGTGCTGGGCGCCAGGGCGACTTGCCAGACAGGCCTTTCTTTTCCTTCGTGCCTTAATTGGATCTTAGGTGCCAGGCTGGTCCCGGGGGCCTGTTCTGCTTGGGGTGGCAAGGTGGTGGGGGTGACGAAGGCGGCTGGGGGAGATGTTGAGGAGGCGAGAGCAGCGAAGATGGGGTTTGGTGTATTTTTCTCTCCCGTTGCCAGTCACCCCCGCGGCACCAAGGAAAATGTAAATGTGAATGTTCGAGCCTGTTACAGAAAACAATATCCTCTTGCAATAATTTGTACGTCCATCTGTGAGGAGCGGGAGGAGGCAGGGAGAGAGAAAGAGGAGAAAACAAGATGAGCTGAAGCGTCCTCTGGATGGAATTAAGCAGTTATTGAATGTGTTTTAAGCTTCTGTTATTTCCATTCCTCTCGAAATACCTTTTTTTTTTTTCTTTTTGATGAAGCCTGAGCTTCAGACTGATTCCCCAGAACTAAAGTGGGAAGGTGTTTTAATAATCGGTTATCAAGTCTCCAATAACTACCTTATTATTGCCAAACGCATCCAGGTTTGGGCAGCCAGATGAACCCCAGTGAGGCGCTCTCTGTTGTTTCATCCAGCGTGCCAGCATCTGTGTTGCCTGCATTTGCATTTTTACTGTGCAAAAGAACAAGCTTCCCCGGCACTAAAATTCCTGTTTTCTAAAAGCCAAAATAATGGGTTGCATTGATTTTTTCATTTCCCACCCCAACCTCTTGGATGGGGACTCCTGGTTCCTCTCTCTTGAGAAGACCAAATTAAAAGGCTTCGTCAAACCATTAAGAAAAATCTCTAACACTCTGTTCAGAGTCTAATTAAAGGCGGGAGGGGGGGGCACTCAGCGAGTGTGTTTTTAAAATCTCGACCTGGCAAACACAACTTTGGGAAGCAGGTGAAGGACCCATGAGCATTGGGGAGAGGGTAGGTAGGCAGAGAAGCCCTGGGTGCCTGGATAACACAGGGGGAGAATGGGGTTGTCATGATGCCTGACAAACCTTTCAGATGTTTCGTATTTCTGGGCATCAAAGTCAGCTGCCTTGAATGTATTTCTGCAGCAGACTGGGGAGCTCAATTAGAAACAAAAAGCAAGTAAGCAGTTGACCCAAAGGCAGCGCTTACGTTGAGCAGATCCCAGGAGACTGGCTGAAGAGGCTTATTTTTCTCAGATTGAGGAATGAAGAGGAGGTGGGCAAGCAAATGGCGGCAGGGGTGGGGGTTGGCCCAGCCATGCTTTGCTAAAGCAGCAAGCCCATCCCCACCAACAGGGTGACTAGGAGTGTCCAGACACAGGGTAACTCTGTTGGCTTTTAACAGAGGGGTGCAGACTTCGTGGCCCCCTGACCTTCTCCTGGTCTTTGGAGATTCCATCCTTGTGACTTGCTTGGTCCCCTGCTTAGCCTGATGAAGGATGATTTTATTTATGGATGAGTTGAAGGGAGGGTGGATGTTCAGAGAGCTTTCTTTTCTTTTTATTTTCAGGGGAGTGGGTACCAGACTGGGAGAGATTCTCCCCTCCCATGTGATCCTGGAGGAGGTGTTTCTTGGGGGCAATGGAAGCAGTCAAGAAAAGCCCCCCACTTCCAAAGTGCTTTCTCAGCCCCTAGCTCAGTAGATTCTAGCCACCATCCAGGTGCCTGAATGGGGTGAGCCACAGGCAGCAGACATGGCAGGGTGCCAGGGACCCAAGGGCAGGCCCTGGATTTGCATGTAATTTGCATATAGATTTGCATGCTCACCTCGCCAGGCCAGGAGCCTTGGGTAGCATCTTGATAGCATCTTGATCTTGGCCTCAGTAGAAGCCAGGCAGTGACTTCTTTCCTTGGGTGGAGTGGGAGTGGGGCAAGAGTGTGGAGAAGGAGGGTGTTTTCAGGGGTGCTTCTTTCTTCCAAGTTTTAGCCCCCCAGGGGTTTAGCACTGAGTCCTCCTCCTGGCAAGGCAGACCCTCTAGCTTGCAACGGGGATGGAATGTGTGGCAGTGGCAGAGATGCCTGAAGGCGGACCAGACTTGGGCTGTGGGTTGTCCCACCTGAGCTGCAGAAAGGAGAGAGGGGCGCACCAGCCATGGGAATCCAGCGCCAACATTCGCCTTCTGGTGTGCGCACCCTCAGGATGGAGGCAGCTTAGGGCTGTGGTCAGTAGGTGGAGAAGCTGCAGCTGATGGGCAGGGAATATCAAGTGAGACAAAATGCCCTTTCACCCTCTTGGTTTGTCAGTGTCCAGTCTGGGAGGGGGTTGTGGCCTCTGAGAGGAAGAGGCCCCCGCTTCTTCTCCCTTCGTTAAGGTGCCTGCTGTCACATGCAGCGGTTGGAGTGGGGGGCAGTAGGAAGGCAGGCGCTGTGGTCAGAGGACTGATGAATAAAGAGCTGGGAGTAATGCTTGAAGAGCCAACAGTTTGTGGCAGCTACTGTGCTCCTTCCCAGAGAGCCAGCTGGGATGTCCAAGGTAGGGAGGTGGCTTCGAGAATTATTTTGTCTGCACCTCCAGGGCCTTGGGCAAACCCACCCTGGCAGGTGCAGCTCCAAGGCCTCCCAGAGTGCTTTTCTGCACATCTAATGATCTGGGAGGGGCTTCCCAGGTGGCTCAGTGGTAAAGAATGTGCCTGCCATCGCAGGAGATGAGGTTCGATTCCTGGGTTGGGAAGTTGGGAAGATCCCCTGGAGGAGGAAATGGCAACCCACTCCAGTATTCTTGCCTGGAGAATCCCATGGACAGAGGAGCCTGGCAGGCTGCAGTTGTGGGGTTGCAAAGAGTCAGACGCTGGCAGTGATCTGGGAGGGCTCTGGTCCCACAGATATTTCTGAAGAATGTGGGGGTGTAGCCTCAGGGGATGGCTAGAGGGAGAGAAGGCCAGTGGGCAGAGCTTCAAGCTCCCCTCCCTCAATTCTTCCAACCAGAGCATTTTGTATATTAGAATTGTAAAGAAAAATGAGATTGCAACTTGATGGTGTCGTGGATATTCTGAGTCAAGGCAAACCCTTCATTCACATCCTGGTTCTGCCCTTAATAGGGGACATTTGGCCTCTGAGCCTTACTTTCTCCAGCTCTGAAATGGGATTAAAGGAGATGATGTATACAGCATAGCTAGAATATAGCTGATTCTCAATAAAGCTTAGATCTCTTCTTTTTTTCTGGACTACTCACTCCCACCCCACCACTGCTGTTCTTTAGTCACTAAGTCAAGTCTGACTCTTCTGTAGCCCGCCAGGCTCCTCTGTCCATGAGATTTCTCAGCTAAGAATACTGGAGTGGGTTGCCATTTCCTTCTCCAGGGGATCTGGGAATCTTTCCCACCCAGGGATCAAACCCACATCTCCTGCTTGATTATTAGGTTCTGTCAGTTGTACTAATGAGCCACAGTTCTGGCCAAGCCAACTGACTTAGACTTTGTAGCAGTAAGAAGACTGAGTGGTGTCCAGGGCAGGGAACGTCACAGCCTCCTCCTATCATCTATCAGTTGGGTAGCCGGGAGGATCCATCCTCAGCCAGGTAGCTGGGGCCATGCAGGCACCTGGGTTTCCCTAGGAGACGGGTGTCCAGCACACTCCCATTCCCCAGCCACAACTACTGGCAGCTGTGGAAAAGGTGAGGGCACAGGTGGGCTCCAGATTTGGATTTGAGGGTGAGGCAAAGGCCAGTCTCATATTTGCCTGAGGAAGGTTGGGGTTGGCTGATAAATCTCGACTGTGATTGGACAGAGTAAGAACTAGCCTGGATTTAATGCCATGCTGCTGCTGCTAAGTAGCTTCAGTCGTGTCCGACTCTTTGCGACCCCGGAGACGGCAGCCCACCAGGCTCCCCTGTCCCTGGGATTCTCCAGGCAAGAACACTGGAGTGGGTCGCCATTTCCTTCTCCAATGCATGAAAGTGAAAAGTGAAAGTGAAGTTGCTCAGTCGTGTCTGACTCCTAGCGACCCCATGGACTGCAGCCTTCCAGGCTCCTCCTTCCATGGGATTTGCCAGGCAATAAACCTGTGTAAATGTGCTGCTCAGGGTGAGCACCTCCCCCTCCACCTTGTAGCTGGATGGATTTCGCTGTTTTCAGGTAGTTTCATGTAGAGAGAACACAACTGACAGCTCTAGACCTTGGGGATCCCCAGACCACTCCTCCCTCCATAACCCATCCAGTCACCAGGAGGCAGCCGGTGAGCCAGAGGTCAGGTGCTGCTCGTGGCAGGCTGTGGCCTGCGGGCTCGCGAGTGGGGGTGGTGCTGTGGCACAGCCGGTGTGCCCTGTTTAACAGATGTTTGTCCCACGCTACTTTAGCGTGAATAGCATTAGCCTTGGGCACCACCCCTGCCGTTCAGCTGCCCTCCCCTCATCCGTTCAGCCACCTCCTGCCCCACTTCCCTATGCCCTTGCTCTCCTTGATGCTTGTGTTGACGGTTTCCAAGGTCACCATCTTCATTAAGAACAGTTATTCAAAGGCTAGTTGCATCTGTTACACTCTGTGTGTGTCTGTGAAGAAGCATTAATCGTAAGCCTAGAAAACTATGCTCAGTCTAATTTAGGCACGTTACCTAATAGTTCATGTGCCTCTACTTCCTAATCTGTAAAATGGGCAAAATAATCCCAGTCCTGACCATCCCCCCAGGGTTGGTTGTTATTGCCTGGGCACAGGAAGGATGAAAGCCATACAATTGTAGAGCCTGTGACAATGCCTTGAAAGCTGACGAGGGCCACATATAAACACACGCGTGTGAAAAACCACAGCAGACCAGTTTTAGCCTTATAAATGCTCTGCCGAAACGTGAGGTATAATTACTGTCATCTCATCATTCAGGAACAGCGAAGGTCTCACAGCTATGTGTGGCTGTCTCCCCCTTCCTGGGCGCCCCACATATGGAGAATTTTCTAGCCTTTTCATCAGTGTGGGGAACAGCCAATGTGACCCAGCAGGGCTGGCAACTATCTTCATGGAGCAGTCTTGGCAGATTCCCTGTGGCCCCAGTGCCCCGGGGGTGTGGAAGGAGCTTACCTCTCCTCCATCCCTAGGTGCTTAGATGTCTGTTTACTCCATAGTCCTCTGGACGTTTCCTTGAGGGTATTTTCCCTGCTGGGAATCCATACTTTTGTGTGTGTGTGTGGGAAGGAGAGTAGGCACAGGGTCCCATCTTGTGGGACCTTGTTTGAGGTCCAGGCCCTGAGCTGACTCATTGGAAAAGACTGCGGTGCTGGGAAAGATTGAGGGCAGGAGGAGAAAGGGGTGACAGAGGATGAGATGGTTGGATGGCATCACTGACTCAATGGACATGAGTGTGAGCAGACTCTGGGAAATGGTGGACTGGGCCTGGTGTGCTGCAGTCCATGCGGTCGCGAAGCATCGGATACGACTGAGCGACTGAACAAAAACAGGCCTTGAGAACCCAGCTGAGTCAGGGCCATGGTCACCTTGGATCTGGATCTAGAGTGGCCTCCTGGAGCCCTGGGTGAGGAGGACAGGGGACCTGCCTTGAAGGTGTGACTGCCGTGGGTCCAAGTCTTCCAGGTTGGATGTCACATTCAGAGATGCTGAATTCATCCCCTCATCAGCTGCCTGATCCCCTCTGCGCTTTCCCCCCAGCAGTGTTCTTCCTCTGCTCCAGCA
This sequence comes from Ovis canadensis, assembly GCF_042477335.2. Taxonomy (NCBI): domain Eukaryota; kingdom Metazoa; phylum Chordata; class Mammalia; order Artiodactyla; family Bovidae; genus Ovis; species Ovis canadensis. Next base: position 36,313,762 of record NC_091259.1, on the reverse strand, counting down.
CTTCCAGGCACAGGAAACTCCTTCCTTTCAAGGCACCCCATTCCCCGCCAGACGTCTCTGAGTCTACAGAGCTCACCCTTGTGATCAGCCAGTTCTGTCTTGGTCCTGACCTCCTCCTCACTGACTCTTGCTCCTACCTTTTAGGCCACATGGAGGCGGGATCTATGGATCCTCTCCTACTTGGCGACACACAGATGTCCTGCCCACCTGAGCCCTCTCCTCTAGGCAGCCAACCAGCAGCCCTGGCCCCTCTAACGCTCGCTCCTGTGCTGTGGCTTCCTTTCTCCATGATGCCTGCCATGCCTGGGTTGCTGGAGCAGCCAGAACTGCAAGATCGGTGGAGACAGGGCTTGGGTCCCAGCCAGGACTCTGGCCAGCTGTGTATCTGGGAGTGTATGACTCTCTAGGCCTCACTCTCCCCATCTGTAAATGGAGGAGATTGGACAAAATAATCTCTTAAGTCCCTCCAGCGTGAACAATCTAAATCTAGGAATCTCTGGGGACAACTGTGCTGTCTGAGCTGACTCCTGGGAAAGACCTTTCTGGCCATAAGGGGCCTTCTTTTGACAGGCCCTGTCTAGGAGGGGCTGGAAGATTAGAGTCTGTTTGACTGTCAGCTGTTGCTCATAACTCCTCCTGGAGTTCCATATGGAGCTGATGGTGAGGGGCCTTGTAGGTTGAAGGATCTTTACTGGATCTCAGAGCTTTCTGATTGCTGGTTATAGGATCTATGTTTGTGCTAAGAATCCTAAGGGGGAAAGAAAAAAACCCCATGTTTCTGATGGACAGAGGTGGCCACTTGGGCCTTGGGGCATTGCTTCTCATTGGGGTGGTACTGCTTTCTTAGGACTGTTCAGAAGTTGGAGGAGATACTTTGGGGTTGTTATAGTGAGGAGGGTAGGGAGTATATAGTGGGGGTGGGTGGGGAGGGATGATTAGGGATGAAATGTCTGATGCCTGGGGCGGTCCCAAATAATTCAGAATTGTCATCCCCCAGATGGCTCTCGTTCATCAGAAAACCCCCATGTAAGGATGATCACATCTTGGAGACATTCTGAGAGTAGAATGCAATGCTCCCGTAGAGAAACACAGCTGGTGGGTGTAAGGTCATTTGGAAATGCTGCTCTGCCAGCCCTGGCTGTGCTGCTGAGGAAATTACTTGATCTCTCGAAGACCCTGTTGTCTCAGCTGTAAAATGGGGTCTTGGGCAGTAGCTCCATTAGAGGGTGCTTATAGCGATTAAATGCACCATAATGCAAGGAAGGGGCTTCTCACAGCACCTGGCACACAATAAATGCTAAAAAAAAAAAAAAGCAACGGTGACCATGATGATGGTGAGTATAGACATGAAGCAGGTATGCCAGGTTTGGGGACGGAGGGTATGGGACTTGGTCCCAGCTGCACCATCCTGTCCCAGAAAAGTATCAATGCTCGGATGCTGTCCGGGGAGACTGGCCCTTCTCCGCCTCAGGGGCTAAGCTCAGGTTGTCTCCAAAGTGTGAATACAGCATGGGGGGCTTTCCGACGGTGGGCTGGACCTTGTCTCTCTGGTCCTTGCCTGAGTTTTGGATAGACATGGTGATTAAGCTGAGGCCCCATTGGTTGATCCTCTCTGAGATCTGTTTTTCCAACTATGGAACAAGAACAGAGTGAAGTCAAATGATACATCTCTTTTATGAAAACCTTTGTGTGGAGCTGCAGCGGAGTAATCAACCTTGCAAATTAATCCAAGAAACCTCAAGGGGCCACATCTGCATTAAAACAACAGCTCTGCGTGAGGCCGGAGGAGCTGCGGCAGATGTGGGTATGGCAATGGCCTGTCTGTCGATCACACCGTTATTATTTTATTAACTTGATCGCCAAATTAAGGAAATTAATGCAGGGCTAAGATATTGTCAGCCAAGCCCAGGAGAACGGCCTGTTGTTGGGAGAGTGGGTAGAAATCCAGTATGGCAGATCTATGGAGCATTATTGTGAGTGTAGACAGAGGACCACCTGCCTCAGAAATGGAGTTCCCTGGCCCTTTAACAGACGTGGTGGATCTGGTATCTAAGGATGCGCATGGTAACAAGCTCTCCAGGTGGTTCTGACACACAATAATGTTGGAGATACTGTCTGAAGTTGTCACCGTCATCATCATTGTTGGTGAGCGGTAAGTATTTGCTGAGGGATATTTATTCCACAAATACTTCCTGTCTGCTCACTCTCATGATAATACTTACAACAGCAGTGAACACTTAGGTGGTTACCTATACCACTTACATATTAACTCGTCTAATTCTAACAACCCCTGAAGTAGATATGGTCACCCCCATAATATAGATGAGAAAACCAAGGAGCAGAGAGAGGTGAGGTCATCTTGCCTGAGGTTACATTGCTTGTCAGGGGGGAGAGCAAAGGGCATCAGAGTCTGGGTGTTTAACCTCTGTGCTACGCGCCTGGTGCTGTGCTCGGCCCAGGGGACGGAGTGGTGACCGAGACAGCTCACAGTCCTGCAGGGAAGCCCTGCCCACTCCTCCTCTCCCCGCTCCTGTCCAGCCCCACTGCCTGTGCCCAGGTCTGGATACCCCTTGGGGGTTCTTGTCCATCTCTGGGTGTAGGGGGTGGCAGGCGGTAGGGGCCCCAGCATCAGCAGATGCTCCTGGATGAAATATGCAGTGAAAGAGATGGGTAAATATTGTAAAGGAAGAGAAAAAAACTAATGACACTTCTTCCGGTGGAGGTGGTGAGGCGTTAATATGTCAGTCCCCTCAGGTTGTCATTTATGATGATTGGAGATGATGACATGGGGACCATTCAGTGTGCACCTGGGAGGAAGCCTCAGCTGGCCAGACACCTCCATCCCAAGTCAGGCAGGTGGGGTGGGGGCCCCTGGGTGTCGACTGCACGCATGTCGAGTTTCCTTCGTCAAACTAATCCCGGTGGCCAGACAGCACAGGGCAGGAGGACGAGTTGATATGATGGATATTTAGGTTTCAGGGGTGACCCTGGGGCAGCCCAAATGCCTGGGGGCGATTTCTGGTTTAAAAATATTGCCGTGCTATTTCTACACTTCTAATCTCCCAGCCATTTGGAGCCTGTTTTATGAAATGCGGCATCGGGGTGGTGCTCAATGTTAACCGGCGGAGAAGATTAAATGGGTTTAAGTATGGGCGTCTGTCACATCACAACCAAGCCCATAACTTCCATTTTCTATTAAAAATCCATTTCCCCCTTTGACCAGAAAAAGCTTTGCTGTTGATCTGATCTCTCTCTCTTTATTTATGAAGTGTTTCCCCCTCCTCTCATTCTCTCTGTAAATCTGCCTGGTTCTGTCGGCAGAGGAAAGAAAGAGCTGGGGGAGATGGCTGAGATTTAAGGGGAAAGTCGGAGTTTCCTGTCCAAGGATTTGCTTTCCAAATTAGGACCGGCTTCCAGAGGAGAAATGAAAGAGAGAATTCTCATAAGGCCTCAAACTCTGAACTCTTCAGCGTCATGTTTCAAAAAATCTCAGGCTTGGGAGCCAGGCAGACCTTGACTGAGGGTTGGCTTGGTGGCCTCCTGGCTCTACTGTCTTTTTCCTCACTTGCAGGATGAGACTTGGGTCTCCCAGGTGGCTCAGTGGTAAAGAACCCACCTGCCAGTGCAGGAGATGGGGATTCGATCCCTGGGTCAGGAGGAGCCCCTGGAGGAGGAAATGGCAGCCTGCTCCAGGATTCTTGCCTGGGAAATCCCATGGACAGAGGAGCATGGCGGGCTCCAGTCTGGGGGGCTGCAAAGAGTTGGGCACGACTAAGTGACAATGTGCACGTGAGATGAGATCCACAGGGCCCACCTTGGACATCTGCGTGGGCATTCCATGAGAAAATGGGCATTCCGTGAGAAAATGCCCCTGAAGCACACAGTAGGCACTCAATCAGTGTTAGTCTCCTTTCTTTTGAGAACTGTGTACCATCAGCCAGAGGGAGCCTTCAGGGGAGTAGTGTACAGCCAAAATGAAATTAGAGAAAGGGCTGTGAGCCCTTCTGCAGACTCTGCCCTGGGTAAAGGGTTAACCCTTTCCTGCTCCTGTCTCCTGTGCAGGCTCTTGAATGGTGGTGGTGGTGGGGAGGGGGCGGGAACGTTCTCTGGAGTTTGATGCTTTTCACCACACCTAGGGTCCTGTTGAGCACATGGCTGGTGCTGGGTAAAGACCTGCTGAAGGAGTGTCTCCTGGCCCCAAGTCAGGAAGGACCTGGGAGAGGAGATTGTTGGAGGGCGCAGGAGTCGCCCGCAAATGCAGAGCTGCAGAGGGGAGCTGGGCCCCGGCCACCCTTTGCTGTATCTTTCATCTCCCTGGTCTTCTCGGAGAATCTCTGGGACTCCCATCCCTCCTGGTCCTGCATCCTCATTATGTGGAACCATTTCACATTCTGTCTCACCTGGAGGACAGGTAAGGTGGTACAGTCCTCCCCCTTTTGTGAATGAGGACATTGGAGGCTCAGAAAGGCGAAGTGGTTTACCTGAGGTCACACAGCACTTCAGGCATGAGCCCCAGGAGTGAAGACTTATCCCAGGTCTCTGACTATTGTCCCACACTTCTGTGCTCCCCAGAGCTGGCTGGGGCTCTGTCACTGCTCTGAAGATTCAAACAGGAGCCTGAGAAGGAGGGAAAACCAGCACCATCAAATCCTCTCCAGACTGTGAGGTGGGGTCAAGGCCCCCAGGCCCTCGCGACTCCCCTTCCCATGGCTGGTGCCTGAGTGTGCTCATTGCTGCTCACTGTGCCCGCCACCATCTGGGCACGTGGTGGAGACTTGAGGGAGTTGGTGCCTCAGTTTCCCCTTTATAGATTTGCTTACTCCTTTCTCTTGGCAGATGGGGTGAGGCTGAATTAATGTTTATTTAAGGGCTTCTGCATTCTGGGCTGACAGGTGCCTTGTGATGGTAAAATATGAACCCGACGTAAGTGCAAAATGCTATTGTTTTACACCTGAGGGTGATGCTTCATAATGGCAATGCACTGTCAGAGCCGTAAGCAGAAATGAATGGTTTGTCTAATCCTCCCCAGCTCCCCCAGACTCGGAAGACAGCGGCTCATATCCCAGGGTAGGAGAAATATGAGGCTACTCACCTTCTGCTATCAATCTGATGTTTCTTCAGCCCTGACAGGTGGCTGGACAATCCCAGTCCATTCATCAATTACATCCACCCATTTGTAGTTCCTGAGAACCTCACGTCCTTGGCTCTGGCAGGATCCAAGGCCCAGAGGGCAGGAAGGCTGTTGCTATTGTGGCTGATGGTCCTTCCAGAAGCCTGGAGCCAAGGGAAGCCCGGGCCAGGGGTTGTCTCTGCAGGCAGGGATGAGGAGACTAGGAATATGTATTTAGGGTAGGTTTGGGAGGGAAGAAAGGATGGGGAGCGATACCCAACCTGGAAAACCAGATTCTGTGGCTTGATTCCTCTTCTCTTCAGCATGTTTCATACAATAGAGCAGTTTCATTCTCAGGATCTGAAGTCAGGCAAAGTTGGGTCTCGGCCCACCTCCAACACTTACACTCTGGGTTACGCTGTATGAGTTAGTTAACTTCTTGGAGCCTTAATTTCCTTATCTGTGCAATGGGAATATTTCCCAGGTGGCACCTGGTAAAGAATCCACCTGCCAATGCAGGTTTGACCCCTGGGTGGGGAGGATCCCCTGGAGAAGAGGATGGCAACCCCCTCCAGTATTCTTGCCTGGGAAATCCCATGGACAGAGGAGCCTGGCAGACTACAGTCCATGCGGTCACAAAGAGTTGGACACTACTTAGCAACCAAACAACAACCATGGGAATTGTAACCTCACCTGGAGAGTCATGAGGTTAAGTGAGAGAACACCTATAACAGGTCTAGCACCCAGCCCGGCCTGCAGGTAGTGAGATCCGTGGCTGCTAGTGTTACTGCAGTTGGTCTTATCACTGAGGCTGTGTCACACAGATCCTTAAACATTTTCTTACCCGGCCCCTTAAATCAGACAGTTCCTGAGTTCCTCTCTGTCAGAGATCTTTCTCAGTTTCCTAAGTCCATTTGTCAGGCATAATGTAGAGTCTTTCTGTTTCTTGATGGATTTTGGCTTCCAAAACCCATAAAGCTGCCATGGTGAGTGTGTCTGATTAACTAGGTCGTCTCAGGAAGTGCCCAGAACCCCAGAGTGATGCTCCTGTTCCCACAGGCTGAGCGTCGTCTGAAGTGTTGAGTCTGCCAGGGCCCCCTCCCAGGATGTGTGTGTACGCACAGGTGTGCAGATGTATAAATCTTGGTGGTGGTCAGCTGAGTAGGGAAGTTGGTGGCCAGGTGTTTTTTTTTTTTTCCGGAACGGTATAAGCCCCCTCTTTATTGTTGCACTGGTTACCATCATCTGAGGGTTAAGAAATCAGAATCTGGACTCAGATTGCTTCATCTGCATCCTGAGCCCTTGGTTACCAGTCGTGCGATCTTGGGAAAGTCGCTTTAATCTCTCAGTGCCTTAGTTTCCTCATCTGTGAACTGGAATAATAACAGTATCTCCCTCAAAGAGTTGTTGGGAGGATGAAAAGAGGTCATACAAGTAAAGGGCTTACAACAGGGCCCAGCAGGAAGAAGGTGCTTAATGAATAATTGTTGATCAAATATCTGTAAAGAAACCTTTGGAAGGTGAGCAGGCTTCTGGGAATCTGGGGAGAGTGGATCAGAGAAGAAACTTCCTAAGCCATAGCCTGCTTACTTGCGAATGGTATAATTTCATGGCCTTGGAGAACACCCAAGCCCCTGTGAATTGGGGGACAGGCTTCTGAGGGTCCCTTTCCTCTTTCACAGAGCAGACTTGCTCAGTGGAGGCAGTGAGTAGTCCCCTCATCCCGTTGCTCCCCTGTAGCCAATAAGGGTGCAGTGCTGGGTGGGGAAAGCAAATGCATTTGCTGCTAAGAGGATGCCCCTGACACCACAGCAAGGAGCCCAGGGATGTGTTTTCCAGCTCTGCTGCTAATGGCTTCATCACGGCTTTTTATGAGCTGATGTGAATTGCTCTGACCAATGAGCCTTAATGGCCTTCCTCAACTAGCTGCCCGGTATATTCTCCCCGGAGGCTCGCTCAGAGTTAAGCTGAGAATATTAATATGGTCTGGATGCAGGCCCTCCCCCTCCTGATAAAGTTGTGGAAATTGAGGTCAAGTTGGGTCCCCTGCAACGTTCTTTAAACAAGCAGTAGAATCGTTTGGTTGCTCCTTGATCTTCCTGGTAGAGAAGGAGTGGCTTCCAGCTGGAGACCTGGGACTGGGCCCCTCTTCCTCTGGGTTTGCCTCCACCTGCTGAGAGGTGGCCCTTCCTAAGGAGGCAGGCTGCTTGGTAGGGAGGGAAGGTCCTGATTCCATCAGGCAGGGCTGTTACCCACAACGGCAGGCGAGACCGAGGTCCTGTGCTGGGCTGAGTGTTGCAGACAGCTGTCCTCCTTGTCAGGCGGCCTTGACGTTGTCAGGTAGCTGCTGTCGTGAGCATGTTCACCTGTGTGATCGAGTGTTGCAGCGGCGATGTGTCAGAGACTCATGGGGTCTTTGCAGTCTCATGGATCCTCCCTCCATTTCATGAGTGAAGGAACGGATGGTCAGAGAGGGGAAGTATATTCCATAGTCGGTCAGTGTCAGGGATGGTTTTAGAACCTGCGGGAGGTGGTGATATCTCTTATTCCTAAGCTTGGATTGATCTCCTCATGGTGCAACCAATCCTCATCCCATCCCTCGGGACAACACATTTTCCAAATTGAGCTCTGGAGGGGAAAGACGGCTCCCAGCGTCTTCTGCAGTCTTCTCTCATCCGGGCAGCATCCCACGTTGTGAGCCCTTCCTCTTAGAACATGGTCTCAGACCTTTTACCTTGTGGCTCTGGTATGTTAGAAAGTGTGCTAAGATCCTATGTAGAGCACTGGGTTCAGATTCCAATTCTATAGCTTATTAGCTCTGTCATCTCAGGCAAATCACGTAACTGTGCTTAGCCTCCAAAAGGGAATGATAAAAAAGAGGCCATATGTTTTGCCAAAAGTTTTACTTTATTTTAGGTTTGAAGGATTTGTTAACAAAGGAAACCACTCATTACATACAAATACATGACTTCAATATTTAATAGAGAATTATTTAACTTAATTTCAATGTACAGTCATTAAAAGAAAAGAGAAAGAGAAACAGTAGAGAACAGCATGTACAGGTTTCCCTGGTGGCTCAGTGTTAAAGAACCCACCTGGATCAGGGAGACTCCCCTGGAGAAGGAAATGGCCACCTACTCTAGTATTCTTGTCCGGGAAATCCCATGGACAGAGGAGCCTGGTGGGCTGTAGTCCATGAGGTCGCAAAGAGTCAACATGATTTAGCAGCTAAACAGCAATAACAACAGCAGCACTACACCACCAAATTGGGCCCACCAACATTCAGGCTTAAAACGGCATGCTGGGAAGTCCCAAGTAACAGCAATCTGGAGTCCCGATGAGGAAAAGGTCCTGGGCAACGTGTCCGCTCCACAGGTGAGACTACAACTTGCAGGGGGTTCCTGCTTATAATCCTGGGCCACAAACTGATGTCATCATCAGTTTGCACAAAAATGCAGCTCTGGCTCTCCGTTAACCTTTTTTACAACACTGTTTGTTTCACATTGTGAGTCATAAGATTTTGTTAGACCCCCCAAGAGGTTGGCCTGCCCTCCAAGTGCTCAAGAATTCCAAGACCCACACCCTTTCTTACCTAAAATGTTGCCTGACTAGTTGTGTTTCCAGGCAGGCACAGAATCCGGGCAGTGTCCAGGCAGGTCAGAGGCCTGCTCTCCAGCTTCTGAAGCCTGAACAAGACTTCCTCCATTTTAATTTCTGTAACACCGTGCCAGCCCCTCTCAGGATTATGAAGATGGACTGGGGGACTGGGTGTGAACATCTTTGCATCTAATAGGTGCTCAATAAACATCCCGTATCTAAGCAATGTCAGCATCTCTCATACTGTGGATGCCTGGGAGTGGACCATGGCTTTGGACTTGGCTTGGTGTGGAGAATGAGCCGTTTCAACATTTTGCAGTCCCTGTGCTAGGCTGGAAGCATCTGCAGGGTGGGAACTGTCTTTCTCATCCTTGCCAATGCCTGGTGTATAGTCAGTGCTTAGCAGTACTTACTGAATGGCTGGTGCTCCGACGTCTTATGAATGCGTGCCGGCCTTTGCAGGCTTTGTGGACCCTGAGGGTATCCTTAGCTTCACTAACTGGCCTCTCTGCTCTCCTCCTCTCTCCCCTCCCGCAGCCCGCCCTGAAGATGTCGGCACCAGCCTCTACTTTGTAAATGACTCCTTGCAGCAGGTGACCTTCTCCAGCTCCGTGGGGGTGGTGGTGCCCTGCCCGGCCGCGGGCTCCCCCAGCGCGGCCCTTCGATGGTACCTGGCCACGGGGGACGACATCTACGACGTGCCGCACATCCGGCACGTCCATGCCAACGGGACGCTGCAGCTCTACCCCTTCTCCCCCTCCGCCTTCAATAGCTTTATCCACGACAATGACTACTTCTGCACCGCGGAGAACGCTGCCGGCAAGATCCGGAGCCCCAACATCCGCGTCAAAGCAGGTAAAGGACCAGACACGGGCTCCCCTACGTGGCAGGAATGGGGAGCAGGCAGCATCCATTCTGAGGACGAGTATAACAGGGAAGAAGGCAGCCCTTCAAGGAAGGTTGTGTTGTTTAGCTCTGACACTTCTTGTGTGTTCTGAAGGCTTCCTAGGTGGCTCAGGGATAAAGAATCTGCTTGCAGTGCAGGAGCCACAGGAGCCTCAGGTTTGATCCCTGGGTCTGGAATATCCCCTGGAGGAGGAAATGACAACCCACTCCAGTTATGCTTTCCTGGAGAATCCCATGGACACAGGAGTCTGGCGGGCTACAGACCATGGTGTTGCAAACAGTCAGACATGACTGAGCAACTGAGCACTGTGTGTCCTTGGGCAGAGAACACACCTTTCTGAGCCTCAGCTTCCTCACCTGCAAAGCTGGTGTAAGCATCTACCCATTCATCACTATGTGTGTTGGTTCAATGAGAGAACACCTGTTTAAATTAAGTAATGTGTTCATTTTAGTACTCGATTCATGAAAAACATTCAGTAACTTCAAAAAAAAAAAACCCTTTATTGAAATAGAATATATAAAAAGAAATGTGCCTAAGTATATAGATTGATGAATTTTCACCAAGTTTAATATCCAGATGATGGTATCAGCATTTCAGAAGCCTGTTCGTGCCTTTTTTCAGTCACTCCACCCTTTGGGGAAACCACAGTCCTGACTTCTAACAAGATAGATGCTTGCTGTTGCTGCACTTTTTCTAACTGGAGTCCTATAGCACCTGTTCTCTTGAGTCTTTTGCTCACTGTTGTTTGTAGGGCTTAGCCCTGCTGCTGCTGCTGCTGCTAAGTCACTTCAGTCGTGTCCGACTCTTTGCAACCCCATAGACGGCAGCCCACCAGGCTCCCCCATCCCTGGGATTCTCCAGGCAAGAACACTGGAGTGGGTTGCCATTTCCTTCTCCAATGCATGAAAGTGAAAAGTGAAAGTGAGGTCGCTCAGTCCTGTCCGACTCCCAGCGACCCCATGGACTGTAGCCCACCAGGCTCTTCCATCCATGGGATTTTCCAGGCAAGAGTACAGGGTTTAGCCCTACTGCTGTGCAAAGTTATTGGTTGTTCATTCTCATTGCCGTGGAGTCTCGTCTGACCATCCTGCACTTTACCTATCCATTCCACTGCTGATGGACATCTGACTATAAGGTGTCTCATGAGGACAGACATTTAGGTAAAATCCATGATGGAAAACTTAGCAGTGAAGGATTTTGGTCTTGGGAAGAGTTGACGGAGGCAAGGAAGTGAGGGCTTTTCAACTGGTCTCTTTATAGAAACTAGAAAGTCTCATTTCTCTTTGTTAGGTCTGGAGACAAGACAGTGGCTTAGATTAGCCAGTCTCTACTAGGATGTCATGATATGCTGGTGTGTTCTAATCCATTGTGCAGTGTGCCGGAAATAGTAATAAAACACTGAGGTTTCGTGAATGATTCTTAGGCATTTTGGGTGGGAGAGGACAGGTAGTGTTCTAGCTAGCCCATTACAATGGCCCCCAGCCTTAGGTGCACCATATTTCCTGGTGATTGTTTTGGGCAGCAGAGAGAGGTTTTCAGGGAAGTCTTCTGGATCTGCCTGCCTAGGGATGGATCCTGCTCTGACTTCCTGGCCTAGCAAAGAGTCAGCCCCTCAAGAAAAGTTGTTTTATTCTTGGGACTCTTAGCAACTTACCTTAGGTGCAAAACACACCTTTCTGAGCCTCAGCTTTGCCTCTGCAAAGCTAATTGCCAGCACCTACCCCATTCGTAGGGCTTCCCTGCTGGCTCAAAGCTTAAAAGCGTCTGCCCGCAATGCGGGAGAGCCGGGTTCGATCCCTGGGTCTGATCCCTGGGTCGGGAAGATCCCCTGGAGAAGGAAATGGCAACCCACTTCAGTATTCTTGCCTGGAGAATTCCATGGACAGAGGAGCCTGGTGGGCTACAGTCTGTGGGGTTGTAAAGAGTCGGACACAACTGAGCGAATTCACTTCACTTCACCCCATTCATCACTGTGTGATGGTCCAGTGAGACAATGCTCAGTTGCATTGAGATCCTTCTGCCTTACAGCAGCCTCTCACATGTACGAAGTTCCAAGTAGTAGGAAATGGGTGTATACAGGGGGTGAGCTGGGTTGACAGTTTTCAATTAAAGAGCTGATCTTTACCCCATTGGTCTTTCCAAGTGGCTCAGTGGTAAAGAATCCGCCTGCCAATGCAGGAGATGTAAGAGATGTAGGTTTGATCCCTGGATTGGGAAGATGATCCCCTGGAGGAGGAAATGGCAGCCTGCACCAGTGTTCTTGCCTGGAAAATTCCATGGACAGAGGAGCCTGCTGGGCTACAGTCCATGAGACCACAAAGAGTTAGATACGACCAAGTAACTGAGCGCAGACTTCATCCTGCTGGTTTGTTTAGAGGAAGAGTCTGAGCTCTCAGCACCCCAGGGCCATGCTTAGCTATCTCCTCTGGGGCTCCACGTGGACCCTCTCTTTGGGGCCAGTACTCTTCCCCTAAGAGGGCCCAGGTGCTGGACTGGGAGCCCTGAGGCCATGGTTTGGAGGCCTGTTCTGGCCTCCACAGCCTGGAGGATTGAGCTAACAGCAAGCGATGCCCTATTTCCTGTTTACCTGAATGTTACTGGGTTAGATGTCAGTTTTCACAATAATCCTGTCTGGTGTTTCTTACAGTGAGGTGTCTAAGACAAAGGTTAAGCCACTTGCCCAAGGTCATCTCACCAGTTGATCCCAGAGGTGTAGCTGTAATGACAAGCAGCACTGCTTTAGTATTTTCCATGTGCCAGGCCTGCTCTATGCTGCTGGTATTGTTTCCTTTTATGAATGAGGAGAGGCTTCAGAATGATCATTAGCTCTTGTCCAGGGTTACAGCGCTGCTCAGAGATGGCGGCAGGGGTGGCTTGTTTGATGCTGCTAGCCATGGGCCTCTGCTAGCCATGGGCCTCTGCTGGCCCTGGGGGACTGCCCCAGCCCTTCCCCCTCCTCTCTGCTCCCTCTCTTTAGTCTCTCTGTGCTCTCCTCACATCCGCAGGCAGTGCCACGTCCAGCGCACAGAAGGGCGGGGGGACCATAGCCCCACAGAGCTGGGGGTGCCTCCCTCCACGCCACTCTCCTCCATTTCAACTGTGCGTCTTCCCATCACAGCCACGGGGAGGGAAAGAAAAAAGGCCAGGAGAGGACTGGACGGGGCTGGCCTGATGGGAAACGCAGCCAATTAAGAAGCTCTTGATGAAGCCACAGGGGCTGCAGGTGCACAGCCGGAGGGGTTGCTGGGCCCTGAGCATCACCCTGGCAACCATGGCAGGGAGAGCAGGAGGGCACGCTGCCCAGGTGCCTGCTGAGGGACAAGGTCGGGAGGCAGTGGGGCTCTGGCTGTACCAGCTCTGCTTGGCAGAGGAGACATGGAAGGATGGAGAAGGGCCCTGGGGAGAGGCCAAGCAGGGGAGGATCAGAGAGAGGCAGAGGCGGGCCCCTCAGCTCTACCCCAAGGCTGGTCCAGCCCACCCAGGGACCCGGACAGGCAGAGCACCTGCAGGTGACCGTGCCCCAGAAACCAGCCCTGGGACCGAGGCAGGAGGCCTCCACTGCACACGGTGCAGCAGGGGTCATCTGAAGGCAGGACCAGGATTGGAGGTCAGGCTGTAGGTGGTGTCAGGTCAGGAGAGAGAGCAGCAAGGTGCTTCTTTTGGGAGAATCTTGGAGATTGCCCATGTCACTGGCGTTCCACATTTTCAGAGATCTTCACTGTTTCAAATATTCTCTCTCATTGTTCTTATAAACCCCTGAGCCTTACAGAAAGTTGTGCATGTTAACTACGTTTTCCCAGGCTGCCTTTCACTTTGAAGTGGCATACAGAAACATCTGTTGTTAGATCGTGTCTCACGGTTCTTGTTTCGGCATGTGATGGTCACCGGGCCCCAAACCGTTACCACCCTGGGTCCGGGAATAACATAGAAAGTTGAGTGTGGTTTCCTTAGAGGCGTTCTTGTACTTTTCCTTATAAAGCACACATCCCCTTATTGAAATGATCCTATTGCAGGGTGGAGGTGCTGCCCTCCAGGCCTGTGCAACCTAATGCACTTTGTTAAAACTCACCAAAACTGGAAAGGCTAGAAGGTGGAGTTACGGTCTTGTAGAGGGAGGCTGGGTGTTTCTGAGGGAGAGTGGGGAGTGGAGGAGGTTGCTGGACAAGGCAGGAATGAGTTCCCTGGCAGGAACTTTTGGGTGGGCCAGGTGGGATGTGGGAGAAGAAGTGATGGTGGGTGAGGCCTGGGGCGCTGAGAATTGGCTTTCTCAGGTCCCCCACCCTGTCCCAGCCCAGCCTGTGACACCCTCTTCTTTCCGCCCTGCAATCTGTCTGCAGTTTTCAGGGAACCCTACACCGTCCGGGTGGAGGATCAAAGGTCGATGCGTGGTAGCGTGGCCGTCTTCAAGTGCCTCATCCCCTCTTCAGTGCAGGAATACGTTAGCGTTGTGTCCTGGGAGAAAGACACAGTCGCCATCGTCCCAGGTAAGAAAGGACCGGGGCGCTGCACAGGCAAGGGCGCAGAGGTGGGGTGCAAAATCAGAGGAGCCGAGTTGGTGGTTGAGCTCACCCAGCTCTTGAGGTTGGTTCTGGCGAGCAGTTTTTATTGTTCTGGTGATGCTTCGGCAAAAAAGTGTCTTCAGTCTTGGCTTGATGCGTCTCCGTGTGAGCTATTGAAAACCCATGTGCCAGTGGCCTGTGTGCGCGAAGGTCCCATAAGACACAGGCTGGTCCTGCTCCCCCGAAGGAGTGGGCTCACCTTCTTTCCTGACCACACTGATGGGTCTGTGATGGCCCATGGCCTTAGGGATGAAAGGCAAGGCTGAAAGACCTTACCTATGAAAGACTGTGGGGAGAGGAGGGATGAGAGGCTGGTATATGGTCCATGTTCCCAGGATTCTCAGGGGACCAGACTTGAGTGAGCATGCATGTGGGACTCTTATTTCATGAGCTAGACGTCCCTTCAGAATCCTAGCTGGCCTCATGCTGTGCCAGGAGTTGGAAAAAGGGGTTAATTCTGTGTTGTAGGGTCTCTTTGTTACAGGCACTGTGATTGCAGTCCCTTCATTGCTGGTTCCTTTTCCCTATGCAGAGTTGTCCCTTCCACAGGAAAACAGGTCTGGAAACCCCAAGAGAGGACCTCAGATCCTCAGAATACCTCCAGGCCTCCAGTTACAAAACCGTGGGGTTTTTCCATTGCTCCAACATTTCTCCCTGCATTGCTGTACATTGCAGAGGCCCTGCCACTTTTTCTTCCTTTCTCCATCAAGGGCCTTGGTTTTCCTTTCTGTCAAATGGAGGCACTTGACCAGATTGCTCGCTGAGTGCCCCTCCAGCACTGAGGGCTCATCTCTGGTGTATAGGAAATGGTTCTAGTTGCTTGAGTTCTGCAGGTGAGTTGGAGAAGACAGACTTCTGTTCATGACACCAGTAAAGCTGGGGTTCCTAATCTTGCTACACAGCTGAAGTCCAGGGGAGCTTTTTGAAAAAACACCAGTGCCTGGGCCCCATCCCAGATCAGAAACTCTAGGGGTAGAACCTGGACATGAGCAGTTTTAAACCTCCTCCTCCTAGAGTGGCTCCAAGGTGAAGCTGGGAGACCAGTGCTTCAGCATCTTGACAGCCAAGGTGGTATGATATTTTTTGAGACATTAATTTTTGTTTTGCCTTTGGAACTTTTTCCAGTCCCAAGCCAATGGGCAGGCCATTATATCTCCTGGTCTCAGATCTTGTACAGGAATCAGAAACTACTTGATGATATCTGGTCTTCCTGCCTTTTGTAAAACCATAAGTGAACAGAAAAGATTAGGATGGGTGTTCTGGCTGAGGAGGAGAGCCTCCGAGGGCAGTGAACAAGCAGGAGACAGATGCCAGAGGCAGGGTGGTGCTGTGGGCTGCTCAGTGGGTATGGCTGGAGGAAGTGGCTGGACTTCACAGGGTCCGCTGTGGGTGGCTCCATGGGGTCTGAGACTGAGGATAGGGTTCTTATATTCAAAGGAGGCATAAAGTACACAGCCTTTGACCCAGAGTGTTGATGCAGGCAGGGACAACAGGCTGGTGAGCACCAGAAGGACCCTGGACCTTGGTGCCTCCTGGGGGAAGCCCCAGTAAGGATGGAGATTGAATGTCCTGTCTCTCCAGTAGTCACATGGAAGGATGATCTAAAGAATATAAAGAAATGTGGTATTTTCTCATAGACATGAATTTATAGACCAAGAATTATATTCATTAAGATAATAATAATTTTTGAGTGTTTACTATATGCTCAGCACTGGGCTAAGAAACTTTTATATATGACCTCATTTTATTCTCACAAAAAGCCTGTAAGTGTATTTTTTTCCCCTTCACTTTTCTGAAGAGGAAACTGAGGCTCCAAGAAGTAAAGAGACTTTGGGTTATACATCTTATCATGCAGAGGGCAGGGCTGAACCCAGGATAGCCTGTGCCCTGAACCCCACATGGAACTGCCTCCTGGCACCCATACAAATGTATCCAAGAAGAGTTACTCTGAGTACAACAGAGGCTTGTGTGCTGTAAACAAGGGGGATCCTGGCCTCAGGAAGGTGAAAAAGTCAGTGCTGGTATTTGGGAAAGGTTCATAGAACTGAGTGAAGTGTAATGACCAAGAGCTCAGAATCTAGGATCAGACTGCCAGAGCTTGAAACTCAACCCTCTGGGTAACTTTTACCTCCACGGTGGCTCATTTCCCCCAACAATAATAAAATGGGGTGATGATTGACCCACTTCACAAGGATCAAGTAAGAATGAAAGTAGCTCATGTGTCAGATGTTTCAAATACTGCCTGCCACACACCGAGGAAGGGTTGGGACTGTGATGATAATTATAAGGGGACGAGAGCGTTCTCCTCTCTGTCCTGCTGCTTCCTGTTGTGGGGTGTATATTTCTGTGTATCAGGGTCTGTGTGCCCCACCAGACTGTGTTTCCCAAGGGTGGAACCTGGGTTGTTTTCATGCACACACCCCTCTGGCTCCTAACACACCACCTTGCACCGCAGGACAAATGTCCCGTGGATATGTGAAGGGATGATTGGCAGGGTTCTGAAAGAATGTGGGAACTGCATGCACAGAGGCATTGGGATAGGCTGAGCGTGGGGGGCGTGAGGTAGGCAGACGCTCATCGCAGACAGGAGAGACGAAGGTTAACCTGGCTCCTGTGTGGAGGAGCTGGAGGCAGTGAGCTTCCCCCAGGCTCACTGTTGCTGGTGCTTCAGGGCTGTCTTTGATGTCAAGCCTGGGCTGGTGGCCCCAAAGGGCATAATTATCAGGGAAGTGGGCTAGACGCCAGTCTGCTGGGCTTTGTGCACATCGGTTCTACAGACCTCTTCCTTGCCTTGAGCCTCAGAGAAATCCCCCCCCACCCCCTGCCCAGTTCTCCAACTCCACCCAGCATCATTCTAGATCCTCTGTAGCTACGTTTTAGATCCAGGGATGGACTTCCCAAAGCACATGCAGCCAATTAGAACAGCCTCACAGAGGAATTCATGAGAACCAGAAAGAGTAGAGTTTTGCATCCTTCAGGCTCTGTAGATAAAGGGCCAGAACTTGGGTCTACCTGCCCCAGGCTTTAATTTTGGAAAATGCAAATTGCTTATTGATTTTTTCATGAAAACAGGATACTTTGCTATCCATACCACACTGGTGTGTGTGTGTGTGTGTCCATGTGTGTGCGCACGCGCTTCAGCTGGGATGTTGGACAGCGGCTTTTCATGGTGATGGGGGAGATATAATGATGGGGTTGCCTTGAGGTTAAGGATGCATTTCCTTAGCAGCTCGAGTGACTTTCCTCTGACACTTTGGGGCAGCTTCTGGAGCAGGGAAAATGGTGCTGACTTTGATCTCTGGGTCTGCAGGGCTGGTCTCAGATCCTTCAACCACAGGGCCAGTAGGTACAGGCGAGAGAGCAGAAGGAGGAACAAGAGGCTTGTGTGGGCCATTCAGGGCCCAGGAGACACCTCCCTTAGGAGGATGGGTGCTCTGGGAGGAAGGGGTGGTTGCAGACCCCTATAAATGAGGAGGGGGCCCTCCAAGGCCTCTCTGAGAGTGGTTGAAGGAATCAGAGGCCAGGGCCCTAAGCAAGCCCTATGGGTTGGTATTGGCTCATGGGTTGGCCTTTCCAGTTGTACCCACTGGGAGGGGCAGGTAAGCCTCCTGGAGCCACTGCTGAAACTCTGAGCCTCTTTGGGGCTGTGCTTTGCACAGATAGGTAGAGGCTGGAGAGACAGCCCAAACTGCTACCTTCCCCAACATGACCTACCACCCCGCCCATCTCTTCCTCCTCCTTCCTGGCCCCCCCCCCCCCCCCCCCCGAGCTGGTCAACTTCCTCCCATCAGGCTCTTCAGTGATGTATGTAAAATAACACAGAGCCTCTCACCTAGGAGCTGGCAGAGTGCTACCTCTTACTTCTCTCCTGGGAGACTTGGTCTGAAGTAAACTGGCTCTACAGAGTGTGTGGAGTCGGGGGTAATAGGGCAAAAGGCTGTGTGTAAACATAAATTAAAATTAAGACCTCCAGTGAAGCTGAGATGTGGTTTAATTTCCCATCTGCATGATCACCATTACAATGCATGTTACTGGATATAAAGATAAATCCGGCCCTGTTCCTAATAGCTTTTAATTTCCACCAGACCTGATTATATTGATGTGGGCTCCTTGTGGGAGTTTCCCAGCATGCTCTTCACCAGCATCCTGACTGGTTGTCTGGGCCCCAGTGGGGAGTTTTGGCCACGGCTCAGATGTGTGGACCAGATGTATCTGCCTGGCATAACATCTTAACTACTCATGGGATGCTTTTCTTTTACTATCAGACTTCTTTCCTTCTTTGTCTGTCTAACCTACCCATCTTTCAAAGTCTGGTTCAAATACCCTCTTTTTCCCCATGATGTCTTTCCTGATTTCTGCTAAGAATGGATTTAAAAATCATCCAGATTAACCTCCTTCCAGGGGATCCTTTTCTGAACTCCATCCGAAATTTATCAGTTCCTTGCTCAAGACGCTAATCGTATTTTGTCGTATAATATTTTAAAATCTGTGTTATCCCCACTATGAGAATGTCTAATCAGCAAGAGCGGGAACTGTGTTTCATTCAGACCCCTCCAGTATTCAGAGAAGATGATTAATGATGGTGATGAAATGACAGATTCTCTCTCTCTCCCCTGCTGGACTGCCCTGTGGCAGGCAGGAAGGAAGGAGACCTGCCTAAGGTCACATGGAAAAATGATACTTTACAAAATCTAGGCTTGACGGCATTTGATCTCTATTACACTGAGCTGCTTCAGAGCTACATTGAGAGAGACCACTTCTGTAGATTCCTTCTGTGACACTCTGCTGTTTAGGTGCAAAATTGGGGATCTCAGCTCTTGACTACTTAAGGGCTTGGAGAAAATGCGCTGGGATTGTCGCCTGTACTAATATGAAATAGATGGTATGCTCAAGGTGATTTAACGAGTGGGTGCTGGGCAGAGTCTCATGCCTTACGGAGGAATTAAGCTTAACTATGACCTGTTTCTTGCCTTCAGCAGCTCATATCTAGGGGTTTTAGTATCTTCCCAATAATAGATGATTTATCAGAGACTGGGGATTCTTTCTGATGATGTCTGCTCAGAAAGGTTCTTGAAGGAGAGGGAGGCCTTGGAGCAGAAATAGCATGTTGGGTAAGGTCACAATGTGGAAAGACAAGGAGAGGATGGGGTGACCTGAGGATGTGGCTGGAGGGTAAATAGAAGCAGTGAGAGAGAAGTCAGTCTGGAAAGGACATCTAACTCATAAAGGTTCTATCTAGTTCTAGAAAAAAAATGGCAGCCTGATAATAAAGACTAATGTTTATGGAGCACCTACTAAGTTTCCAGGCTCTGTTCTAAACATTTTATATGCTTAGCTCATTTAACCTTCACAGAAATCTGAAGCTGAGTAAATAAGCATTCTCCATTTTATAGATGAACAAACTAAGGCACAAGGAAGCTAATTGAATTGCCAAGTTAGTCAGCAGTAGAGCCACAATTTAAACTTTTGCATCCAGACTCCATTATTTGTGCTTCTGAACCCTTTACTGTGTTGTCTCATAAAAAATTAATATACAGAATATATATATATTTTAAAAACTGCTGCAAATCAACAAGAAAAAGACAACACAATAAAAAAAAAGGGTGACAGATACGAGCAGACAATTTACCGAAGAGGGAGAGGCAGGGGAATGTGGCAGAAAGAAGTCAGGCTGTGGAGTCTGCTAGTTCTAATCTGTGACCTGGAGCAACTTACTTACAAAGCTTCAGTTCTTTGACCTATGAAATGGGGACCATGAAACCTACTGTATATGGAATCCTTTAGATGAACATTAGACCTCTGACAAGACTTGGATTCTCAGATGGAAAGAGAGTGGGCTAAGCTCAGAAGGGAAATTGCCCACCCAGCTTCATGATGTGGTCCAACCATGGGCCATGGTACCTTCTCTGGGTACCGGGCTGGAGACAGGACACAGGTCAGCCGGGGATGCAGCCTCCCAGAGGATCTGTGATACTGGGATCACTGGAGAATGGTTTCCCCTGAACATGATCTTGAGAAAGCTGTAAATAGCTGGGGCCAGGTGGATGACCACTGCAGTGCTTTTAACTCAAATAGGCCATCATGATATCTGGGCAGAATGAGAGAAACAAAACGGCTGTTGTTTTATTAATCTCTGTATCGCTTATGCCTTGCATGGTGCCGGATCAGAATGATGTTGAGGAAAGAAGGAAGGCGTGTGGTGGTATCAGCACAGCAAAGATCAGCCCCACAAACTACCTGGGTCTCATCCACTGAGTCTCGAACCCTGGCTCAGGAATAACACTAAGCAGTTTATAAGGTGCTTTTACACGATCTCATTGACTCCTCAAAGGAACCCCATTCCTTTCTCCCTTTTACAGATGAGGAAAGAGATGCAGTGAGGTTCTGGGACTTGTATAATTAGAAGAAAAGTCAGAAGGAGGAGATAAACATGTATTAAGATATACTTTTATGCAGGGCCCTGGCACGTACCTGGATATCAGTTACATTTAATTTTCCTCTTAACCCTTTGAGAGAGGCGTGCTTACCCCCATTTTTAAGTACAAAGAAATGAGATTCAGAGAGGCCAAGCAGTTTGCTCCAGGGTACACAGCTTCTCAGTGGCAGAGCCTATGCTTAGACCCAGAGCTTTTTTCCCCAAAGCCCAAGCTCCATTTCGGTAACATACTTTAATGACTTCACCCTGAAGGCTGACCCAGGGACTCACGACAATTACTCTTTCTCTTGTCCAAGCAGTTGTAAGAGGAAAAGGCAACTGATCCTTTATTTTGTTGTTGTTGCTTATTGTTTGCTTTTATGGGGAAGGGAACATCGGATTCAGACTCCCTCATCTTCCTCTTCTGAGGGCAGAGAGAAAAATCCACCTTCAGTGCCTACTGCAGTCCCCAACCTTTTTGGCAAAAGGGACCATTTTTATGGAAGACGATTTTTCCATGGACTGGCGGTGGAGGGGGCATGGTTTTGGGATGATTCAAGCGTACTACATTTATTGTGCACTTTATTCCTATTATTATTACGTCAGCTTCACCTCAGATCAGCAGGCATTAGATCTCAGAGGTTGGGGGACCCTGCCTTAACAGACCCTTTGAAGGTTAGAGGTTACAGGGAACGATTTTGAAGCAGCCAAGGAATTCTCTCCTAAGTCAGATGGCCTAAGGTGAAATGATAATCACAGTGATAGTAATAGTAAGAAAATGAGCGGTCAGTGATTGAGAGCTTGTGTGATAAGTGCTCTTCATGAGTCACTCATTTCATCTTCATAAGTCAGTGCCCTGTGGAGGAGATGGCATGACTAGCTCCATTTTGCAGA
This sequence comes from Ovis canadensis, assembly GCF_042477335.2. Lineage (NCBI taxonomy): Eukaryota > Metazoa > Chordata > Mammalia > Artiodactyla > Bovidae > Ovis > Ovis canadensis. Next base: position 36,292,280 of record NC_091259.1, on the reverse strand, counting down.
TGAGCAGCCTGAGGCAGAGAAGCCAGTCCCCTGCCCAAGGCCATAGAGGGCATAGTAGGGCAGGATCTGAGCCCAGATGGTTCAATTTCAGCTCTTAGAGGTGACCTGGGTCACCTTGCACTGGACCCTGACGTCTGTGTCATCTTTCACTTATATATTGCTCTCAGGTTTATAAAGCCAGTTCACGGGCAGCATCTTACTGAATCCTTCCAACCCATCTGTGGGAGACACATTCTTAACCGCACTTAAGAAGCCAGGCTTGGGGAGAGCGGAGGGGCCCCTCCCGAGGTTACACAGCCAGGGATGGGTGCACCAGATCTCTGGTTTGATGCTCGCATCCCAGGAGCTCTTGAGGCTCCCACCTGGAGCGCATGCCCGCAGCTCCCCAGCACCCCTTCCTGTCTCCCTGCAGGCGGGCTGCTCTGCGTTTGCGTGCCAGTTGGTTGGCTCCAGAACCGTCAGCCGCAGCTCCTCAGTCAAGCAGAAATGTCTGTGTTCACAGGTGCCTCTGGCGGTGTGTGCATGTGTCGTATTTTGCTTTTCCATTTAGTTCGTGGCAGGTGCTGCATTTCCCGAGCACCCACTGGGTGAATTTCAGGAGATTTAAGACAATTGCAGATGAATGCTCTGCCCTGGGATCACGCCGTGGCAATGGACACAGAACAAGCAGCATTGTTTGCTTAAGTTGGCACCTCTGTAAGTTACCCTGAAATCAGAGCAGAATTCTTTATAGAAGGTTATCCTACACATAAATCATCATTAGACTACCTCATTTTTGTTTAATGCCTACCTAACTGTGCTGGAGTCTAAAAATGTGTGTTTAGTGAAGTCAAGGGTTGCAGGGAAATTATAGGGTTTTCAAAAACCCATTTGCTTTGCTGGTGCTCACATCAGAATCAATCTTGCCTTTAGTTCTCAATCTCATTGCAAACATGCAGTATGGCTCGCCGAATTCTGGCATTTAATGTAGGGTAGCATTTATTCAGAAGAAGCCAACGGTGCTTACAGAATGGTAGAGCTATGTATAGATGGCACTTCCTGCCAAGCCTGTGATTTTGAACTCTGTTGCGTATCAGTGAGACTTTGCCGCCAGAGCTGGAGCCACGTGGGACTGGCCAGAGCAGAGGCCAGCGGTGGGAGGAGAGCTGGCATTCATCACCCCACAAGCCTCACTGCACGAGCACATAGTAGGTGCTCAGACAATGACTGTTGAGTACCTGGAAAATGTTTAACCAGGAAGGTGACTGACCTTTGGATTAGGTTGTAAATGAAATGGTTTTTTTTTTTTTTTTTGGCCACACTGCGTACCATGTGGGATCTTAGTTCCCCAACCTGGGATTGAACCTGTGCCCCCTGCAGTGGAAGTACAGAGTCTTAAGCACTGGACCACCAGGGAAGTCCCTGAAATAGATTTAAATGATGGGAAAGATGTGGTCCTGTGGCTGCTAGAATAAAGCCTTTGTTGGCTCCTGGGATGCCTGACATCTGCCAGACCTACTTGCAGCCCCTTTGTGGTGCAGTGATGCTATGTAGCAAAGCTGAAAGGGTGTGGGCTCTGGCCTCCGAGATACTTGGGCTCAGATACTGTCTTGCTCCTTGCTTGCCATGTGACCTTAGTTAAGTCCTTTAACCTCTCTGAGCTTCAGTGTCCTCACATGAGAGCAAGAGAAATTGTGTACTTTTTCTATATAGGGAAAACATATTTTCCATGTATAGTTTATATTTTCCTATATAGACCTACCTCCTATATATAGATCCGTTCTCTATATGTAAGTTTTCCATTTTTCCTGGTTCTGAGCAGGCACATGATTAACTGTACCAGGATTAGTCATCTTCTTGAGACCCAGAAGATCTCTGTGAGGAATGAGATTCCAGGAGTGAGCATCCAGGTGTGAGCATTGTCTCGTGTGTATACAAAAGCGAGCATCCAGGGATGAGCAGCTTGGGGTGAGCAGACAAGGTTGAACAGCCAGGAATAAGTATGCAGAAGGATGGTCTTGGCTCTTATTACCCTGGAGGTCACTTAGCCTTCAGGGTGAAGGGCACAAGATTGGAAAGATCAGGAGACAACTCTCAGATGGGGGCAGAGGCAGGGTAAGTCCTTCGTTGTTACCCTGCATGGCTGACGCCTGCTCCCTAACATTTAACCTCGGCTTTTGTAGTCTGGGCTTCCCTTGTGGCTCAGCTGGTAAAGAATCTGCCTTCAATGCGGGAGTTGTGGGTTCCATCCCTGGGTTGGGAAGATCCCCCGGAGAAGGGAAATGCTACCTACTCCAGTATTCTGGCCTGGAGAATTCCGTGGGCTGTACAGTCCATGGGGTCCCAAAGAGTCGGACACGACTGAGCGACTTTCACTTTCACTTTGCCGTCTACCCAGCATCTTGCTGTGGGCAGAATCCTCAGGAGTCTAGGCATGAGTCTTTTGGAGCTGCCGAGCCTGCCTTTCGTAATGAAATAAATGCAAAGCCAGTCGGAAGTAGAACAACCCTCTGCCTTCCAGTACACGGGGCAGGGAGTATTCAGAGGCTTCCTGTAAATTGGGAATGTTTTCCTCTCACACATGGAGATTCCCCTCTTCCATTTCAAGGCCAGGGCTGGGATCCCCAAGAATCTGGACAGTCAGCCGGGAAACAGATGAGAGTGGGGGACAGAAGCCTCTGATGGCAAGTGGTAGAGTGTGCAGCCAGGCGTTGGGTAACCTTTGTCCTCTGTGCGGTGTTCCAATGGGCTCTTGGACTTTGTGAAGCAAAGGAATCCCTTCTGAGAGCATGTGGCAGGGGTCCCTCTTCGCTGCCTTTCAGAATGGGACGCAGAAAAGGGAAGGACTTCTATCTGGAATATTCCAGAGCTGTCTGTCCTGACACCGGCTGAGGGACGCAGCTGTGAGAAGTTCGAGGGGCTAGTTGTCCCCGTCAGGTCTACATGCAGGAGGAGGCACAGACTCTGTTGGACTGCTCCTGGTGGTCTCAGGGCCTACACTGACTTCATTCTCTGCATCTCTCTAGGTGGCTGTGTTGGCATCAGCAACAGTCAGGTGGTTGAATTTTCAGTTCATTATTTAATCTAGCAAATGTTTTTGAGCACTTCCTGTGCGCAAGATGCCGTGTTATATAGACAGTGATTCCCGAGGGTCTTTGCTTGAGGATCTCAGGGGATGTGAAGAAATTCCTCTTCCTGCACACCAAAGAAACTCATATTAATTAAAATAAATATGTGTGTGTATACAAATAATATGCACGGTATAACTTGTACAAGTTGAGTGTGCACACACATGTACTCACACACTCATCCTCACTTTTCCTTGCCTATGTGAAGGGGTGAGAGATTCACCTATATAGACCAGAAGCACCCCAGAGCAGGGGCCAGGGCAGACACCTTGGCCCACTGTCTATAGGACAGCGCATCGCCATGGGAGCATAAAGGTCAAAGGTGTGTCTGGGTGAGTGAGTGACTCTGGGCCTTTTCTCCTGAACAGAGAAAACAAATCCTTATTCCCTCCACGACTCCTCATTCAGCTCACAGTCTTCTGGGTTGGGCTGGGAGTGGTCCACGTGTTCTGAATTTCATGGACAGTTTTGAATGGATCGTGATTTAATGAGGCCTGTTTGGTCCAGGAAGGGTGAACGGAAGCTAGAATGATGTGGGGCATGATCTACTTATCTGCAGAGTGCTTGCTGTCTAACAGGTGGGATGAACTGGGGACACAGGTGAGCCCACCACGAGGCAGAGTGTGATGTGCAGACGCACGGCCTCTGGGGGCTCAGAGGCGGGCGCCCTGCCTTCTGTGATTAGCATAGGCGCCGTGCAGGGCGGCAATTCCCGTGGGTCATGGAGGATGGATGTTTTGGCAGGAGGAGCTCCTGCGGGGGAGACTGTTCTAGACCTGTCAGCTCTCAAGTTTAGAGTCGCCTGGGGAGATTTAAAAAAAAAACAAACACCAATGGCCAGCCCAACTCCTAACAGTCAAGTCAGGATCCTTGGGGAAGCCCCTGGCACCTGTATTTGTGAAAGCGCCCTGGGTGAATCTAGTGAGCAGCTGGGTTGCAAACCTCTGTTTAGGAGACCATGGTATGGGGGAGCGGATGTAAAATCCAGGAGCACCAAGAACAAGGCTGCACTCTTTGTGGGGAGAAGCCTAGTTTGGCCAGAGCTCAGAGTCCACGACAGAGTAGGGTGTGGTTGACGCTGCATTGAGTTGTGTGTAATTGAAGGGCAGTGGGGAGCCACTGAGGATTTTGATATGGAATATTCTGGAAGGACTTTTGGGAGTGAGTCTTCTATGATGAAGGATGTTCCTAGAGACACGGCGGTCATCCTTGCTCCGCCTCCTGGAACCGAGGTCAGCCCTTGAATTTCCTAGGAACGACCACTGGGCCTCCTTCAGGCTGATGGCTGTCCCTCACCCCACACTCTCCCTCTTTTTCCTGCCGTTCCCCAGGCGGCTATCCCATAACCCAGGGCACTGGCAAGGTGGACGCGGGAGCTTGCCAGCGAGGCCTGTGGGAGGAAAGGCCCCGTGATGTCACACCCAGAGTTTAAGCAGGATGGGGATCTGAGGCAGGCTCAACATTCTCTTTATAATACGTGTGAATGAATTTATATTGTGCTTTTAGAGTTTACAGTACACTTTTGTGTATGTTCACTTTGACTCAGCACAGTTCTGTGTAAAACAGATGTCCCGACTTACAGATGAGTACACAGAGGCTCGAGGCTTTCAGGAACCTTTCTCTGCAGCCTCTCTGATTTCTCTGTCCTTGGGAGAAGAAAACCTCTGGGACACAGTAGGGAGCACTTCGGGCCAGCATTTATTCAGCCACTGGCCTGCGGGCCAGACACTGTGCCAGGCGCTGTCACAGCGGTGACCTCATGTTTTAAAGACAGAATCTCTTTTCTGTTTTCTCACGGTCTGTGGCCTGGGAAGAATGGGAAGATACTTAGCTTCACCAGCAGCGATATGACTGGATAAATAAAACCACGGGACCACTGCTCCAGGTCTGTTTGGGGAGTATGCCTCATCAAGACCCTTTTGTGGTATCTCATTTTATTCTTGTGAGAGGTGGTATCACCTCCACTTTCAAATGAGGAAACTGAGGCTCAGAGAAACACCTTCCTCTGGCCAGGCAGCAGAGTCAGATGGCAAGGAAGGCCATGCTGCGTGGAGTGCATTGACGCTGCCCTGACTCCTCGCGTGGAGTTGTGGGGATAGTAAAACACACAACACCTGCCCTGCCACTATGAAGAGCAGGATGGAGTCCTTAAAAACTAAAAATAGAGTTAGCCTGTGATCCAGCAATCTCGCTCCTGGGCATATATCCAGAGAAGAATTAGAGTTCTAATTTGAAAAGATACATGTACCTCAAAGGTCATAGCACCACCATCACGAGGGTCAAGACATGGAGACAGCCTAAATGCCCGTCAGGAGATGATTGGTTTAAGACGGTTGTGTATGTAAGACACATACACACAGACACACACACACTCACTCACTCACTCACAGGAATATTGCTCAGCCATGAAAAAGAATGAAGTAATGCCGTTTGCAACAACGTGGATGGACCTAGAGATGATCACACTAAATGAAGTACGTCAGACGGAGGAGGACAAGTATTATATGCCATCATTTATATGTGGAATCTAAAAAGTAATACAAATGAACTTGTATACAAAACAGAAGTACACTCACAGACACAGAAGACAAACTTAAGGTTACTGAAGGGAGGATAGATGAGTAGTACGGGATTAATAGACATAAGCTGCTGCTGCTGCTAAGTCACTTCAGTCGTGTCCAACTCTGTGCGACCCCATAGACGCAGCCCGTCAGGCTCCCCGTCCCTGGGATTCTATAGGCCAAGAACACTGGAGTGGGTTGCCATTTCCTTCTCCAATGCATGAAAGTGAAGTCGCTCAGTCATGCCCAACTCTTAGCGACCCCATGGATTGCAGCCTACCAGGCTCCTCCATCCATGAGATTTTTCCAGGCAAGAGTACTGGAGTGGGTTGCCATTGCCTTCTCCGAGACACAAACTACCAAATATCAAATAGAATAAGCTAAGGATTTACCGGAAAACAGAGGGAACAATATTCAACATCTTGTAATAACCTACAATAGAAAATAATCTGAAAAATATATATAACTGAATCACTTTATTGTACACCTGAAACTATTACAATGTTAAAAAACAACTATACTTCAATTTAAAAATATCCGTATAGTGTCTGCTGTGTGCTAGGCACTATTCCAATTGTGCCTATCCAATTCAAATTATTCAGTTTGTATAAACTAACTTGTTTAGTCCTCCCAATATCATGTTACAGTAGGTAGAATGATCATCCCCATTTTAAAGTTGAAAGAAATGAGGCATATGTAGAGTTGAAGTAACAGGAGGTAGAATTAGAGGAAAGCTATGGCAAAGCTAGACAGCGTGCTAAAAAGCAAAGATCACTTTGCCAACAAAGGTCCATATAGTCAGGGCTTTACGTATAGTTGTGCGTGGTTGTGAGAGCTAGACCATAAAGAAGACAGAGCACTGAAGAATTGATGCTTCCAAACTGTGGTGCTGGAGAAGACTCTGGAGAGGCCCTTGGACTGCAAGGAGATCCAACCAGTCCATCCTAAAGGAGGTCAACCCTGAATATTCATGGGAAGGACTGATGCTGAAGGTCCAACACTTTAGCCACCTGCTCCAAGCAGTCAACTCACTGGAAAAGACCTCGATGCTGGGAAAGATTGGGGGCAACAGGAGAATAGGGTGACAGAGGATAAGATGGTTGGATGGCATCACCGATACAATGGACATGAACTTGGGCAAACTCTGGGAGATGGGGAGGGACATAGAAGCCTGGCATGCTGCAGTCCTTGGGGTCACAAAGAGTCGGACATGACTAGGCAACTGAAAAACAACAGTGACTCACCTAAGGCCACACGACTGGTAAGAAGTGGAGTGGAAACTCCATCCCAAGGCGCCTGGCCCCTGAGCCCACTCTTCACTTTTCAACCATGAAATCCAGGTCTCCTGTTTTTCTGTTCCAGGTTGTTCCCCTGGACTGGGTTAGGAGTCAGGAGGGAAAACACAAAAGGCAAGCTGCAGTCTGGGCCCTGGGTGTGCAGATCCGAGGCGACCTCATCTGGAGGGAGCATGTCCAGGTGTGACGACTACATCTGGAGGCCAGGTGTCCAGGTGTGACCCCTTTAAGGACCATTCTGCTCTCTGCCTCTTCCCTCTTTCTTTTGGATCATTTGTGTAATGGTCACCAACTCCCCTAGAGTCTGGTAAGGATCAGGCTGGAAAGATGGGCAGGGGCCTACGGTTTCAGTTCCAGCTCTCTCACAAAATGATTTTATGCTCCCTTACTGGATGTCAGTTTCCTCACCTGTAAGTGAAGGAGCTAAAATGGATGACCCCGTAGACCCCTTCCAGGTCGGTTCAATTTAACAAATTCTACTGAGCTCCACGTGCCCTCCATCAAACAGTGATAGGTCTGTGTCCTCCTGGGGAGACAGGCATGTTAAGAAATGAGCTCCAACACATATATTCCTTAAAGAAATTCTTGCACAGGTGCAAGACAGGAATTGTCACGGCAGCCGTGTTTGTGATAGCAAAACAACGGAAACCAATATGGATAAATTAAATCTGTTATATTCCAACAATGAAATACTATACTGCAAGGGAAACGCATGAACCAGAGCTTTACAAATCAACCTGGACATGTCATTGAAACATGCTGAATGGAAAAAGCACAGTGCAGAAGGAGGCGTACATTATGGTACCATTTGCATAAAGTTTGAAAACACGCAGAACAGTATCCCGTGTTGCTTCTGGCTACATGAATATGTAGCAAAAGTACCAAAACACGCAGGAGAATGATAAACACCATATTTAGGGCAGCGCTTACCTCTGACGAAGGAGGCAATGGGCTCACGGAGAGAAACATAACTGCTTTCAGAATGTCTTAGTTCTTAAAATGTTTCTTCTAAAACAGATCACAAGAAAATATTGTCAAAGGAAGCTTGGATATTTTCATATTATTTTCTTCCTTTTTCTGTAGGCATGATAGATTTCATTAGAGAAGTACCCATTTCAACATCATAGGCAAAATGCCAGGAGAGGGATGAGGTTACAGGCTGGGTGCCTCTGTGATAGTCTAGGTCTGGGGGATTGGGAGCAGAGAGCAGAAGTGGGTGGTGAAAGTGAGATTTGGGGGTTGATCCTGGGGGGCCTGAGTTGGTGGGATTGAGGAGGGGCAAGTACACAGCCCACATCTCAGCTATGCCCTCTGTGACCTAGTTCCTGCCCCCTCTGCCTGGGCCACCTTGGCCAGGCTTGGTGCTCAGCAGCTATTAAATAACAACAATGAAACGGTGTAAATTTAAGAGGTGGGGAGATGTGTCTGCCTTGAGATCCCACTGTAATCCATTTCCCGATTTAATGAGAGCCAGGAGACCCAGAGTGAGAAAAATTAAGAATACCAGGAGTATTCATAGGGCTGTGAGACCCCCTTGCTCTCTGAAGCTGGGAACCAAGGAGCATTCTGGCAGTCTTTCCTCTGTCCTTCTGTCCTGAGGGGCAGTTGATCAATGTCACAGGCCAGCTGGGTAGGGACAAGTGACTTGGGGGTGGAAGAGGGAAGTGCTGAGATAATTACCCATTTTGAGAAGTTTACTCCCAATTCCAGCTCAAATTACAAGAGAAGGCTGGGAGGCCAGGTCATGTCAACAGGGAAACCCGAGAGAGAAAAGTGATCTCCCAGTGCTCCTGGGGCCTGGAGAACATGGGGTGTGCTGGAGAGAGGGCAGGCAGGGATCAGCGGATGCTGCCTTCTAGAACACTGAGTTCTGTTCCAGTTTGCCTGGAAACAATGATTTCCCGTCCTGCCTTTCCTCTGCTTCCCCGACCCTCTTACGTACCCAAGTTCCCAGGTGGCACGTGCGGATGGTAGAATTGATGTGTCAGGGCTGGGAGGGGCCTTGGAAGCCCTGGAGCCCAGCCCCCTGCTCATGATATAGATGCCCTTGGTAGCCTTGAAGGAGCTGAGACCCAGTCCTCAAGAAGCATCCCACTGCAGGATGAGGGCAGATGTCATCCTCAACAAGGTGGATCTCGGGTGAGATTCCCCAAGGTCTGCAAGGGTTGCAAGATGGTCTAGCGTGTGTGTGTATCAGGGTGTGTGCGCAGGACAGCGTCTGTACCTTGTTTATCATAAGCAGGCAGATAACAGACGTGTTCCTGAAAAGTGAGGTCTCAATTCTCCTCTGAATACGGAGGAGTGCTCTTTTTAGGAAAAACCTTGAGGTGATGTTGGCAAGCAAGGGAAGAGTTGGGCAGCCTCTGCTGATAGGAGGAGACACCAGGACAGCCTTTCTGGGAAGCAATTTGGCAGTAGGTAGCTGAAGCCGTAAATGTCCATATCCTTTGGGCTCTATCCTTGAAAAGTAACCAAAGATGGCAATGAAGATTTCTGTTAACTGCTGTGTTATTTACAAAAGTGAAAAAAAAAATCCTACATATCCAGTGATAGGAGAATGATTAAATAATTAATCATACAATAATAGAAGTGAAACACTCTAATATATTTTCAATTACATGAAAAAAGATCAGAATATGATCTTAAGTTGCAAACACATTATATACGTATGGCAGGATCCCAACTGGTTAAAAAATACACACACAAACACATACATTCACACTTATATCTTAGATGGATATCTTGACCTACTTCAAAGCTGTTAGTGATTGCTATGGTTCTTTCTGGGTGGTGAGATTAGGAGTGATTTCTGTTTTCTCTTTTATAGTTTTCTACACTCTGCAAGTACATTTTGAGAAGATTAAATGTGAAGTGGTTTTGAAAAGCCATATTTAAGTATAGGTACCTTGCAAAGTAGCTGCTGCTCTCGCTAATTTAGGAAGTTCCTCCTTTATAAGTTCCTTCTTAGGTTGGGCTAAAATCTTCTTTCATGAAATTCATCCCTTAGGTCCTCACCCAGTCCCTTGCCCCCCCCCCCCAAACTTCCACAGAATTGCACAGTTTCCTTCTCTCTCTGTAGTACTCTCTGTAACAGGACAGCTGCCATCCTCTCCTGTCTATCCTCCATTCCCCCGGTGTCCCATCCCCCTGGCTCATGCAGCCTATTTCTGCAGCAGGCCCTTGTGTATTTGATCTGATCTCATCGCATCCTGGGTACCACCTCTGGTCAAACTCCAGTTTGTCAATGTCTTTCTCAAAACCCACACTCAGAGTGAGTGCCCTGCACCACAGATGGTAGGAACAGAGGGTTCAATGACACCCTCGCCCCCTCCTTGGTTGGAACATGCTGTCTCCGCTAGTACAGCCTGGAGTCTCCCTTTTTATTATCCACTCATGATGTTGGCTGCTTCTGAGCCTCCTGGCCCTCAATAGCCCTGGGCCCTTTAACCTGAATTTCTCAACTTCCTCATTTCTAATATAGGAGTAATAATATTACTCCACAACCCAGATATCATTCCAATGGTCCCTCCTCCTAAAGCTCTGAAAGTTGTCTCTAATTTTAATTCCACACCCTTAGGAATGTCCTGTGTCCTTCCCAAGATGTCTACAAATTCTGGGAAGGTTTATGGTCTCATAGAATCACTGACTCCTGCTCCCCAACTATTCTGAATCTCCGTTCTTTGCCCTTTGTTTCAGGGATACTCTGTCCTGCTGCTGACCAGATGTAGCCTCGACTTCCTAATTTTCACAAAAGTCCCACCCTCACATAGGTCCGCATGTATCTTGTAGACCTTTCTAGGAACTTTTGGGTGACGGACTGCAGAAATGTACTGCACTCCCTAAGGGTTCATTGGGCACCTGCCATGTTAAGCGGCCTTCCTCCTGTCCCTAGCTCTGAACCTCCAGTCCCATCTCTGAGAGGAGCTCAGCATCATTTTTCCCTTTTCAACTTCCTAAATTAACCTTCTAACAGGGGATTCAGAGGGTCACTAGGACCTTTCACACAGGGAGTATGTTGATATTGATGTATATTAATACCTTTTTATTGTTTTAGTCACTAATTCATGTCCAACTCTTTGTGACCCCAGAGGAACTCTTTGCATCGGGTTCCTCTGTCCACAGAATTCTCCAGGCAAGAATATTGGAGTGGGTTGGCATTTCCTTCTCCAGGGGATCTTCCTGACCCAGGAATTGAATCCACGTCTCCTACATTTCAGGTGGATTCTTTACAACTAGCCACCAGGGAAGCCCATATTAATACCTTTAAAAGTGAGAAAACCCAGGAGAGCTGATTTGCTTCCCTTTCCCTCCTCTGATGCTTCACCAAAGAGCAGGGCACTCCTGCTCCCAGGACAAAGGGCCTTTCCCCCAGGTGGTAGGGGGTGTAACAGAGACTCCAGACATATTGGTGGCTGTGGTTTTGGTGAGAAGCGTACAGGTGTGATGTCTCATCTTAATGATGGGTGGCCAACAGGCTGTCAGTCCGCGACCAGATGCTCCTTTGTTACCATGGTTTCAGCCCCAACACGCAGAGTCTTCCTACCCTACCTTGGGAGGGGAAAAATTTACAATCTGATTTTGTGACTTAATGAAAAGGGAATGTCAGAATTCCTCAAGAATGTTTAAAAAAAAAAATCAAGAACTCTTTAAAATGGCTCATTTTGAGATGTTATGGGGAGGGAGGTGGGAGGGGGGGGTTCATGTTTGGGAACGCATGTACACCCGTGGTGGATTCATGTCAGTGTATGGCAAAACCAATACAGTATTGTAAAGTAAAATAAAGTAAAAATTAAAATTTAAAAAAATAAAAATAAATTTAAAAAAAAGAAAAAGCAAGAGAATTTCAGAAAAATAAAATGGCTCATTTTGTGTTTCTGACTTGACCCTGCAGTTTGATTGTAGTCAAGAGGAGACTTTGTCTAGTTGGCATTCCTGAGCAAGTGGGACTCTTCCAAAGGCAGGAAGCTCTGATGTAGGGGAGAGAGGATACACTGGACGAAGCGGCAGACTGGGCCTGGGCCTCAGATGGGTCTCACTTGAGGCACTTACTTACCTCTTGGAACTTCCTCGTCTATTGGGTTGGCCAAAAAGTTCATTCACGTTTTTGTGTAATATTGAATGGAAAAATCCGAATGGATGTTTTGATCAACCTGTATAAAATGCTAATGGGAATTATTACTTTACTGGTGTTATTTCCTTGGCTATACCTACCTGATGCTGGAAAGATTGAAGGCAAAAGGAGAAGGGGACAGCAGAGGATGAGATGGTTAGATAGCCTCACTGGCTCAATACACATGAATCTGAGCAAACTCTGGGAGATAGTAGAGGACAGAGGAGCCTGGTGTGCTACAGTCCAGGAGGCCACACCTGTGACTTAGCGAGTGAATAATACCTGCCTTAGCCAGGAGCCCCAGTCAGCTCCTAATACTTCCCTGGGGAATCTGCCTCTTTCCTTTAGGGCACCTCTTCCTTAAATCTCTCTTCTGTCGTAAATCAGCATTCACATAATCCATGGTCCCTCTCCCTGGTCTTATTTGTGTTATAGTTTTCCTTACCAGCCCTGGACAAATCTTTGGGGACTGCATAGAGAAAGAGGAATTAAACTCAAGTCCTGTCTAGTGACTTACAATAGAAGTTACTGAAGGCTTTTGAGGCTTTGTTTCCTTGGACAGACAGATCACAGAGTCTGGAGCCCTAGGGCAGTGCTTCCCAACTGTTTTCACTTTTCATCGTGAGTAGAACAAAGATAATATCGACCTGGCATATTGGGGCAAAAGAATAAGGTTGCCTATTAGGGAAGTGACTGGTTCTCACGGCTAGTAGTGAGGCTGTACCTGCCTGGGACCCGCCCTGACTCATCTTGAGCTGAGGAGCTCTGCACACAGGTTAGCCACCTGTGAAGTCACGAGGAGACCGTGGGGGAATGTAGTGGGTAGGAAGGTACCTGTAGGTGGAGGTGGGGGGGTCAGTTTGGAAGCTGTGATTTTCAGTGGGCAAGAAAGTGCCCTGACAGTGCAGAGCAGCCCTGGTAGCTTCCCCGCCGGCCCCTTCTCTTTTTCTTCCTCCTCTGTCTCTACATGACTCCTCCCAAAGGGACTTTAATTATAAAGTCAATGTTTTCAAGAATAGCTAAAAGGAGGTGAGCCAGCGAGCTGTCACTGGCAGCTTTCAAATCCTTGTTTCTTCTGCCAGTGGTGGAAAGGAACCATCCTGGCCCATGGTCCTTCCTTCAGCTACCTTCTAGGAAGGTGTGTGTGTGTTGATCCATACACTCACCCATCCGTCTCCACCGCACCCTCTGGATCTGGGTCCTGGGTCTTGGCCCTCAATATAGTCATAGCTCAGGTGACAGTCAGGGGAATCTTCCCTTCTCAAGGGGAACTCTCGACATGAAGGTGGGGAAGATCAAGGAGCTGGCTGTTGAGGGGAAAGGGTGATGGAGGCAGAGTGACGGCAGCGAGCTGCATTAATTCCCTGGTGTCAGATTTAATGAAGGGCTGCCTTCTGTGCCGCCTCAGAAAGGCACATCATGGCGTGATCGGTGCTGGATGCACGCACAGCTCCAATTAAGAGTTTCTGCATCTTGCAGGGCCTGGGGTGCCTTTGAATCTCTAGACTAGGGGACTTTGCCCCCCTCCCCCTTCCAGGCATGCACAGCCCTCATCCAAAAGTCAGGGATCTTTGATTCTCTTAAAGGGAAAGGACTCCAGGATCTTTTTTAGCTGTGCACATGTGTCTTTGGTGACCCTTTCCTTCTCTCATCTCCCTTAGCTGTCCTTAGGCAAAGCCCCAGCCTCTCCTTTGCAAACAGTGCCTATTCACTTGGCCTCCAGTGACTGAATCCTACAATCACAGAGGCTTGGCACTGGGAGGGGACCTGGCAGAGTCCCATAATCAGTGATAGTTGGGACTTAGAACCAGGCTCTCTGAGGCCATCTCCCTGGTTTGCATCTCTTCTGGCAGCACGCAGAGTGAGCCACAGCTGCATCTAAGCCCCACTAAGTCACAGGTCCCAGCTGCCAGTTCAAAGCGATGCCCACAACCATGGTAACTTAGCCACATATCACACTTGACAACAAAAGTGTACGCTCCCCATCTTATGTTGTGCGTGCTGCACTGAAAGCCAGCACTTGCTTACACTTGCGTTTGAGTCCCAACTCAGCCACTAACTAATATGTGACCTTGGGCAACTTCTAGTGCTTATCTTCTCGAAGCCTCCTTGTCTCGTTTGAAAATCAAGAATAATAACACTTATTGCACAAGTTCATGACAGAGTAGACTCTCATTTTGTGGATAAAGGATAAGGATCTGAGATGAAGTGACATGCCCCCAACAGAGTGGCAGTGAGTGGCAAAGTGGGAACCAGAGCGCAGGGCTCCTCTGTACTATGTTTGCACCACCTTTTGCTACAGTGACGCTGCCATCCTCCTCCTCCTCCTCCAGCATCCTCATCGTCATCTCAGCTACCATGTGTTGAGACTTTGCTTTGGTCCAAACCCTCTGCTGAGCGCTTTATGGATTTCATACCATTCAAATCTGACTACAAGAGGGAGATAGGTTTTAAATGTATTCCCATTTCACAGTTGAGGAAACAGAGGCTCGGTGTGGCTGCATGGCCTGGGGTGAAGAGCTATTGAGTGCTCTCTGCAGTATTTGCAACCAGGCCCGCTGGACTCCCCACCCATGCCATCACTCCTGTGTCCCCACCCCTCCTGCCACCATCCTGGGGTCACAGCGCTCCTGGGACAGCTGTGGGCTGAGTGACAGGACAGGCTTAGGGACTGGCTCTTGCTGGCTCATGTATCAGGCTCTGTGTTAGCCCAGGGTGGAGAGGTTGGGAGGGGGGACCTGTCTGGTCCTCCTGGTGTCCTTGCTTCTCCACTGGCCCCACATGACAATACCATTCCTGACTTCAGATCTTGCAGCATTTCCCAATAGGGACAGAAATAGGCATTGTCTCCCCTGTTGTCAGAGTAGAAAATTGAGGCCCAGAGAGAAACAGCAGGCTCTCACACAGAGGCTCTAGCAAATCCCAACCTGTGGGTTGCCAGACCCCGCCATCTCCCCAGGCCGCTCTGCTGGAGAGTCCTGGTCCTGGTGAGCAGCCCCAAAAGACACATTCTCTGCCTAATACTCAAAGAAATCTTTGTTCTAGTGACCTGCTTGTGGTGTGCTTCTTCCATGTGTCCTGGCCCTGAGGGGTTGGGAGTAAGCCCCCTGAAAGAGCTGGCACCTATCCGCCCCCTGCCCCACAACCAGGGTTCACTCTCCTAACACTTCATCAGGTAAAATGCTGCTGTGAGATAACACTCAACATTATATGTGCCCCAATGCCTTCCTCTTTATTGATGGGACTGCTAATGAGACCCTAACGTGAGTCACTGGAGTAGACGAACACAAATCATCGTCCCGCCCTGTAGGTCTGGACTGACGAAGCTTTCCCCTTCTTGCTCAGCTGTGGTTTTGATGATGAACTTCTCTTAGCTTTTATGGGTGTGAGTTCAGGCCCCTGAGGATTCAGTGAAAGAGGTCTCCAGGAATCAGTGCTCCTACCTCCTCTACCCTGGAACTCAGACTTTTGATCAAAAAGAGAAAGCTTATGCTAGAAAAGGAGACTCTGCGTTCTGTAATACACGCTGGATCTTTTAAGTCACACGCGCGCACGCACACACACAGAAGAGGTTCGTGAACTGGTGGTGTTAAATAACAATTAGGTCAATAATGCCCTTTGCAAAAAACCTTTTAATAAACTGCATCCATTGATAATTAGCCCCTGTGAGAATCTTAGTCTGGGACAGCCATGATGGAAATTGGATCCAGACTCAGACCCAGTGCTGGGAGTTGAGACTCTGCTTTCCCAGGAAAAGCTTTCCCTGTTCAGCTCTTCTTGGGAAAGACAGAGTCACAGCTCTGGGTCAATTTCTGCAACTCTTTTTGCCTTGACCTTGAACATGGATGCTATCTTTTCCCAGTCTGGGTCTCCATTTTTCTCCCCAGGTGGCTTCAGGGATGGTCAGGAAAGCTGTGAATTGAGGACCTGTTTCTGGCTCTGTGGCTAAGGGCAGAGTTTGGCACCAAGAGAATCTCTGAAAGAGGAGTGCTTTCTGCTGCTTGTCCAGGGCTTCCCAAAGAAGTGGCGCCTTCTCTTCTTGCTGCTCTTCTGCCCAAGCCCAGAGATGGTGCCCAGGCATGTTACAGAGAGAAGTAGCTTGAGAGGGGTGAGAAACTGTCTGAAATAATTCCATCCTTCCCTGGAGACTTGGCGTGAATTTTATCTAATCACCATGGCAACAGATAAAAAAAAAAGAAAAAAGGTGTGAGCATATCGCCTTTGCTGTGATAATTCAGATTTATATATTCAGATCAGATTGGAGTTGGAGATTTTTTTTTTTAAGGGAGCAGATGCAGCAGAAGGTGTGACTGCAAATAATGTAGCACAAATGTTTGATGATCCTGCCCTTTAAGAAGTGGAACGCAGTTTCCTGCAGTTTTTCCAGAATATAATTATTCCATCAAACCCATTGCAATGAGGACTCATTACGGGCCTGGATAATGCAGAGTCACGTCCGTGCCAACAACACGCCTGCGCACACACAAACACACACAAACACGCATGCATGGGTAGCCCCAGCCCCCGCCCCCAGCCGCTGGCCTCCCCCAAACAGAAACCTCGGAAGGCGCCCAAAAAAAGGCACGAGGTCTCAGTAAGGGAAGGCTGTAACCGAAGGGCCGGGCAGGACAGCTCAGATTCTACCCCGGAAGGGAAGAGTCCCAGCTGATGTGGGGTGAAGGGCCCCCCCTTCTCCCTTCATCCCACCCACGTGAGCCTCCTGCCATTTTATAGCATGTAAACCCTCGGGGGGCAGGCACTGGGGCTGGATGATCTTGCTGAACCATGTCTGTCCAACCTGGGGGGTTAATTCAGGTATTTTCATAAAGTACGTGGTTCTGCACATTTGTTCAAGGTCCCATCTGGTCTGAACGGGTCTGCTGACTCCCAGGCCAGGCACTTTTCCGCTAAAGGCTTCATCTGGGATAAGGATCACCTCTTGCCTGGGAAATCCCACGGCCAGAGGAGCCTGGCGGGCTGCAGTACGTGGACGTGACTGAGTGATTAAACCACCATCACCACCAAGACCTGCGCTGTTTTCTTTCATCCTCATCTCGCTCCCTCTGGGGAAGACTGGCATGCATGCAGTGGCCCCCGTGCTTGGCAGCGTAGCCACACCCAGGAGACGTGTCATCAGTGTTTACTGGGCGTTATCTACCCCTTCTCTGCCTGACACATGTGCCCGCAGGTACCATCTTTCAGCAGCTGACAGTTTCTCTAGGTCTCATGGTCTCGAGCCATTGGAAGTTCCACTAATGGGATCACCTTCATAATCCACTGCCCTGGTGGAGACTCAGTCTTCCTCCCATTCTGCCGCAGGAGTAAAGACACCCCGCCCCCAGCCGTGTCCACCCCAGGCCCCACAAAGACACAGGCGTCTACCTGCCCAGGCCAGCCCTTGCCAGCTCCCCCCAGGAAAGAGTCA
This sequence comes from Ovis canadensis, assembly GCF_042477335.2. NCBI lineage: Eukaryota > Metazoa > Chordata > Mammalia > Artiodactyla > Bovidae > Ovis > Ovis canadensis. The sequence continues at coordinate 36,274,782 of NC_091259.1, read as the reverse complement.
GCGCAGTGCCGGGGCAGGCAGCAGGATGGGGGGAGTGGGAGGAGGGAGACGGAGCCCCTTAGGGCTTAGTGGGGGGTCCCCCCAGCTCTGCTCCCACTTCTTGCTGGGGGATGCATCCTCCATCATTCTCTCTCCTCCCCTGAACTGACATGTCCCAAATGAGAAACGCAGGCCCCAAAGGGTCACGGGGCTCTTTGGGTGCAAAGCGAGAATACAGACACAGGTGTTCCAGCCTCTGAGCTGTCATTCCTCGGTGCCTCTTGTCAACCACATCAAACCCTGATGTGTTAGACAGTGGCCAGGCACAGGCCTGTTGCCCTGTGTGCCATGTGCCCCCTCAGGGTCCCTACTGGCCTGGCTGTCCGCTATTGTGAAACCCACCAGAACTCAAGTTTGCACAGCCCCTTGGGGCTGTCTTTTCTAACACCTCCTGTTCAGCCATCCTTCTCAGAGAGTAACCTCAAGTCTCTTGGCTGGAAGGTGGGTTCTTTCCATCATTTGCTGTGGGTCACACGCCCTTCTTGCCCAGGGAGAGCTCCTGGCAGACCTGCCCTTCCTGCAATGCAGCTTAGCCTGGGTTCCGGTCCGTTCACAAGCCCCAGGAGTAGGCTGGGTCCATCCGTGTCTGGGCCTCAGCATCTTGCCAGGAAGGGTCCAGGTCGCCCACTGCCACCTCCCCAGCAGATGGGCTGGTTCTTCAGGCTACAGTCTGCTGCCCACCTGGTCCTGTTCTCTGCTGCCCTCTCAGCAGACACTCAGAAAGTTCCTTTTCCCATAATTTACCTGAGATGTTCAGGTGACAGGGTGCAGAGCACTCTAGACATGGGGCCAGTCCCTGCCCCCACCCCTCACAAGGAAGTAAAGCTGCTCAAGGATGGTTCACTCTCCCCGTGCTTGCCGCCCTCTGAATGGGAAGAGGCAGGCAGCAGATTGTTTGTGTTCGGTATGTAATTTATTTACCTGGGAAGGCACAGTTCCACGGCAGCATCTGGTTTCCAGCATGTTTTTAGGCTCTCATCCTGGCTCATGTCCCATCTGGCTCAGAGGAGACCAGGGAAATGGGGTGGGGGGTCTGGAGAAGGAACCCTTCGTTCTAGGCTTAATCTTTCCCCCTCCTACAAGCTTGGGGTGTGGGTCCCCTCTGGGAATGTGCCTGTTCCACCTACCTAGGGCAAGGCTGAGGAAGACCACAGAGCCCTCCCTCAGAGCCTGGCAGGACCCCCAGGGAATATGTGAGGGTTGGTCCTGGGCTATGGGAACACAGAGCTAACTGGAGCCAGATCTGACCTGCTCCACCCTGCCAGCGGCTGGGCAGACGCAGTGGGGCCCTGAGAAGTTACCGCCCATAGCACCCCTGCCTCTCCTGCTGCCGCCCGCAGTGGTGGGTGATGGTGATTGAGATGGACTGGGAAGGTGTAGTTGATGCAGGCCTTTCTCAGCCTCCCTGTGTGGCTGAGTCTCCCTGAGTGGGGGTTCAGAGGGGAATCCAAGTCTCAACGCACTTGGGGTGGACTCCAAGCGACACCGCCAGCCTGAATGGAGCCCCAGCCCTCCTCTCCTCCAAGCCCCATCCATCGACAAAGTGGACTGCGGACCAGAGAGGCCCCGGCCCTGTGACCTACACCAGCTGGATCCTGTCCTCTGCTCTGAGCTACTCCAGGAGCGTGCTGGTGGCTGGTGACCAGGGAGAGTCAGGTCTTGTGAAAAAGCTGGTGGAATCAGACTGTGTGGGTGGAGACAAGACTTTGAAGGACATGCTTCCAGCCTGCCTTCTAATGGGAGGTGTGATCAGAGGGGGAGGGGCAGGCCTACCTCCCTTGTGTACCCAGCTTCAGGGGGCAGGAATCATGGCGAGGATGGAGGTGCTTCAGTACCGACGTGGTTTTTCTAACAAAGTGCTCAAGCAGTGGCTCGGATTCCCTGGTAAGGCAGTGAGCTCACCACTACTGAGTGAGTCTATGGCAGAGCCAGGTGGTAACGCTAGTTACCATTTACTGAGTGCCTGCTATGGGCCAGGGGTTCTGGTTCTGTATTCACTGTCTCCGAATAACACGCTAGAGGTACCATTGTCCCCATGAGGCACTGGTGGCAGTAAGCTCAGAGAGGTTAAGTAATCTGCCCAGGATCACACAGCTTATAAATAAGCAGAGCAGACTTGTCCTGCGGAGCCTGTGCTCTTACTGGCACCTTATGGGGCTTGTGGAGGGGAAGCCTCTGGTGTGGGGGAAGGGGTCACCAGATGACCTCTAAGAACCTTCTCACTAAAGATGTGGTGGCTGACTTCACAGGGAAGTCATCTTTGCTTAGCCCTTTGCCTCTGCTCACCTGGCGTTTCAGTCTGACCTCAACACTGAGGCTCTCCTGGACCTTCAGGGCATGGCCACAGCAGCTTATAAGACTCTCTCCCACAGGGCGCTGTATTCCGGACACACTGCAGTGGTGTGAGTCAGGCCTCATCCTTCTCCCACGTTACCTGAGGGACCCGAGGTCCGAGGATTTGGGTGGTCTGTCCTAGACCCTGAGGCCCCAAGTTCCATGACTAGGAAGACCCCTGCCTCCTTGAGAGTTCAGCTTGCCCTCTGGCTGCCCTGGGGTGCCCGGCTCTCCTTCCTCGGGGCAGCTCAGTAGGGAGGGCTGTTTTTATTTGTTCAGGTATTTTTTCTGATGGGATGGGTTTTTGTGGAGCCATCTGGAGCTCCAGCCCTGCCCTTGGTGTTTGTGCCAATGGTGGGCTGAGGAGTGGGAAGAGGGCGGTGAGTGCTTATTGATCGACTGACCCCTGGGCACCGAGGTCACTGAAGTCCCCAGGCTGCTTGGCAGGGGTCCGTAAGTACACCCTGGCTAGGATTACATCAAGAAGTACCTAAAATCTGAGGAAACCCACTCCCGGGGCTGAGGGTTTGAGACTGATGAAAAGAGAAAAACTTCATTGCATCAGGGTTGTTACGGGGAGAAGGACTCTAGGTCGGGAAGGTCGGGGTCCAGAGGCAGGGGTCTCAGGAAGGAATAAGAGCCAACATAGCCTGTGGGTGTGGGATGGAGTGGGGTGGGGGAGGAAGGGAGGTGGGCAGAGAAGGCAACAGGGTGGCAGGGGGCCTGGCGTCGCAGCCCCGGGTGTGCGATATCCGGGTGGCCCTTGGCTTGGGTTTGTTTGCTCACTCATCTGTGACTCACTGTGCGCTCTCGGGAGTCACCACCCAGAGGTGAGATGCACCTAGCAGACCCACGGACTCTAAGCCAGGGTCGTGTGTCGAGATGGAGGCATGTCCGGGGTGCTTAGGGAGCCCCAACGAGAGAGGACGAGGGGACCAGGCCTGCCCAGGGATGGAGGTGCCAGGAGAGTCCTGACATTTCTGCTGAGTCCCGAGACAGAAGTAAGAGCTTGTCTGGTGAGGAGGGGACAGGACTGTGCAAGGGGCTGGAAGCAGAAGAGAGCGCCCTGTGGCCCCAGGTTGCCAGCAGCATGCTCAGAGCTGCCTGGGGACCTAAGGAGGAGGCAGCATGATCGGGCGTCTGTTTCAGAAAGATGCCCTGATGGCAGCGGGAGGGTGGCTTGGACCTTAGGAAAATGACCCCACTCCTGCGGGCTCCCTGCACCTCCCTGGGTACCACTGTGCTTCCCTCAACCTCCCGGCTCCCTGTGACAGGGCCAGGGGCACAGACAGGGAGCCCCAGAGCCCTCTGCCAGGGCACTTCTTCTCAGCCACACCGGACCCAGGTGGCCCTGGCTGCCTGACCTCTGGCCTGCTCCCCAAGGCCCACATCTGTAGTGCCTAACATGTCTGCAAAATGCTACAGTATGACAGCACAGATCCACTTCCGTAGTCCTTACTGTGGACCTGGCACTGTTCTAAGCACTTCACATATATTAATTAAATAACCAGAGTAATGGTATGAGGATGGTGCTCTTTTTTTTTTTGGCTGTGCCATTAAGCTTGCAGGATCTTCCCCAACCAGGGATCAAACTTGCACTCTGCGTTAGGTGTGTGGAGTTTTAACCACTGGACCACTAGGAAAGTCTGAAGAAGGTGCTCTTATTATCCTCACCTTACAAATGAAGACCCCTGAGGCACAGAGAAGTTAAAGGGCTGCCTGGGCCTCATGCCACTAAGCGGCCCAGTGGGGACCTGCCTCTAGGCAGTGGAGCTCAGAGTCTGCTTGCTTGGTTGACTTCGGATCATGAAACAGAAGATAAGCTCTTTAAGAACTAGCCTGTTGAAAGAGGAGGAAGATGCTGGGAGCCTGTCTTGCATGGGTGACATGAGTCTCTCTGGGGGCTGATGTCCGCAGCCACCAGCCCTGGTGAAAGGGATGCCCTCTGGCTCATGGGAGTGAAAGGGATACACGCTTAGGGCACCCAGGACGGCTCCGCCTGGTCAGTGCTGGTCCAACTCCACGTGAAGGACAGAGAGTGGCAGGGTTCCTGCTACCCCGTCCCTGTTCCCACATCCCACCCCGCCTTTTCCTTCAGGGAAGGAAGCCTCCCTGGGGTGGAGCAGCCCAGACTCCCTTGGTAGCCTGCCCTGGTTCTGTTTTCTGTTGTTTTTGTTTTCCAGTTAGGTTGGGTTTTTTTTTTTTTAATTGCCTCTTAAATGAAGTATGACATACAGAAAAGCACACAGACCTTAAGCGTATGGTTCAATGAATCCTTACAAAATGAACGCACCTGTGTAGCCACCCTCTAGATGCCCCTCCCCAGCACCCCAGAAGCCTCTCGTGTGTTCCTGCAGCTGGTCCCTCCACCGCCAAGGTGACCACCCTCCTGATGCCTGTCACCATGGATCAGCGTTGCGTGATCTTGAACTTCACGGGAAGGGAAGCACGTGTGTTCTCAGCCTGGGCTCTTGGACTCAGCATGCCGTCTAGGAGGTTCACCTGTGAATTGCATTGTCGTCCTGGTCTTTAATCACCCCGGCTGGCAGGCAGCTCCTGATCTTGCCCACCTATACCCGCTCTGGTTCCTCCACCCTCCGTGGGGTGGGGAGGTGAGGTTGGGCACAGGACCTGTTAGTCTCAGAGATGACCCGCCTTGATTCTGTGATGTCCTTTATTCTCATCTGTAGTTCTGAGACCTTGGTCTTACTTTTCTAATAGGAAACCACTGTCTAGAATCAAAACCAGGCCTTGAGGGCTGAGGCTCCATCTCTCAGCCTCTGGCTCAGGCCTGAATGGGAGGCACAGAGCAGGCATTGGGTGAGGTCGGTGTGGACTTTGTCCCCCTGGGGCCCTGGTTACCAGGGTGACTTGTGGCTGGATCTAGTTGAAGAGTGGAGGGAATACCCACCAGCCAAAGCCTGGTGGGATGCTGAGGGGAACTGAAGGATTGCAAAGGTCCCTTCCAGCTCAGAAATCCCAGGGATCCAGGTTTCTTATAAAGATAGTCTTTCTACAGAAGGAAAGATGCTAGTGTGTATCCTGAGGCCTCATCTGGCATCCCCGGGGCTTGTCAAAATGCAGAATCTCAGGCCCCACATGCCCTGCAGCATCGGCATCTGCATCTAATATGACTGGTTGCTGTAGCATATTGCAGTGTGATACGTTTTGCTTTAAGCAGCACATTGAGGTGGTCAAGAACTTGGACTCTGGAGCCAGGCTGTCTGGGTTTGGATACTGGCTCAGCCACTTACTGTGTGACCTTTGAGAAGGTGCTTAACCTCTCTGATCTTTCTATAAAATGAGGATAATGATAGTACATACCTCAAGAGGTTGTTGTGAGATTTCATTGAGATAACCCATGTGCAACACTAACCCGTATGTAAGACATGATTAGCCACACATATTATCTAGAGAAGCCAGGGTGCTGTTCACGAACCACACAACAGCCTTAGAGTAAGCAGTGTGATTACATTCGTTTTCCAGATGAGGAAACTGAGGCTGAGGAGCTGCCCTGTCCAGGAGGCAGAAGGAGCCAAAGTCTGAAAGAGGAGTTCTCTTCTCAGGTGGGGTAGAGTGGAGGGGTGGCCAGTAGCCACTTTCTGCTCACATAGGTTAGAGATGGGATTGATACATGGCAGGCCAGGAACAGGCTGCTGGTGTGCTGATGGGTAGTAAATTCTGCCTGTTAATCACGAAGGATTAGTTGTTAAGGATAAGCACAAGGTTTTTCTCTCCCAACAAGCTCTAACTTATATGAGAAAGAGGGAGGCAGAGGCCTCTTGGAAAAGAAGAGAGAGAATACTCAGAGGATCTGGGTTTCAGAAAGGACCTGCTCTCCCACAGAACCAGGCCAGGGGTCAAGTGCATGGTTATGCTGAAGAACAGGAGATACAGGGGTACTGAGCTCCACTCAAGCATCATGCATCTCAGGGGACTGGTGGGCCAATGGGCCTGTGAGCAGCTGGCTTCCTGGGGAGCCTGAGACGACCCAGGGCCCTGGTTGCACACAGGTGTGGTTGGAGATGTCCAGGGCTGAGGGGTCTCTGTGGGGCGTTGGTGCAGACAGGTCACCACCAGGCTCTGTGTCTGTTCCCGCAGACACGTGTGTGCCTGTCTGTGGTCCTCCTGCCCAGCATCCCCAGCTCCTAGCCCCCGTCTCTGGGCCTGGCTGTCTCCTGCCGCTCCCTCCCAGCCTCCATCTGCCTTCTGTTCTTTCTCACCACCTTCTCCCAGATCTGCTCCTCGCCTGCAGTACCTGAGGCTGTGTTGCACCGCGTGTTTGCTTGTCTGTCTCTTCTGCTGACTGTGAGTGCCTTGAGGGCAAGAGCCTGTGTCTTAGTTTCCTCTCTATTCGCTCATCCTGGCACAAGGCTTGGCACAAGGCAGGCTTTTTGATGCTGGCTGGCTGGATAAAGGGAAGAGTAGAGAGAGCATTTCCATAGATGCCCTCCCAGAAGGGACACTCAGAGACTGGGAGAGGCCACTTGCGGCCACAGTTCCCTGGTGTTCATCACTGTCGTCTGACTTGGGTCCCTTGGTGTGCCAAGGACAGATTCTAGACAGCAGTTCTCAGAGATAAGACCTGACCCTGCCCTCTCCCCAGTGGCCTTCTTCACCAGATATATTTCTCTGATCCAAATGTATTAACTCTAAAGATAGATTAGTAGCTGAGGGGTAAAACCAGCCCAAATACCACATGCATTTGTTGGTAAATGGAGTAACTAGGAACTCAGTTTACTGGGAGAATCCTGGGCATGACTGGATGTGTGCGCAGTGCAGGGGCCCCAGGGGCTTCCAGCTGCAGGGCCTCCCCGTGGCTCCCAGCAAGGAGTGGCTCACCCCGGGCACACTCCCCCCGGACACCTCTGCTCCCTACAAGCCCAGGGTGTCACCAGGTAGATGGGATCCCATTGCTTTTCAGAGCATTTGAGATTCCATGTTTGTGAGCAGGAGTGTGCCACAGCCAGACTTGAGGTGGGACCCCCACCATCCTCAGATGAGCCTCTGCCACGCCTGGATCCTCAGCTCTGTTGGTGAATCAGCTCCGTGTTTATTCCGTCGTCCTCAGATTTGGGGTCAGGAGTTCAGGTTCGAATCTAGGCTTTCCCTTGAATGTAGTGTATGACCTTGGGTTAGGGCATTCCGTTACCCATGCTTCTCTGAGACCCGCTTAGATCCCTGGGAACGCAGTATGAGAGGATGCCCTGTCACCTTACAGGCGGCCAGAGGACCCTCCAAAGGCCCATTGTCAGGGGGCCAGAGCCCAGGAGAGATGACGCCTTGTTTTGCTTCCTCCAGAGTAACCCCTTCGCAGTGTGGAAGCAGACGGTGACCATCCAGTAGAGAGAAAACCCAGTGGATGCCAGTGTGAACCCTGCCTCACCTTTCCACTCTTGTCCCCCTGTCCTGCCGTGAAGGTGATACAGGTCAACCAACTTTGCCTGAGATGTGGAGGAAGTATCAGGAACGAGCTTCTCCCAGGATGCAGCGTGCAGCTGGACAGAGGTTTTCGACCCTGCCTCACCTTTCCACTCTTGTCCCCCTGTCCCACCGTGAAGGTGATACAGGTCAGCCAACTTTGCCTGAGATGTGGAGGCAGGTATTAGGAACAAGCTTCTCCCAGGATGCAGCATGCAGCTGGACAGAGGTTTTCGGCATCAGCAATGCGGTCCACTGACTGTGGCTGGAGCTAGAGAACTCTCGGTGTTAGGCAAAGTGACCACTCATCCTGGTTTACCCACATTTCGTGGTTTAGTACTGAAAGCTCTCTGTCCCAGGAGCTATCCCTGAGACAGTTGGTCACCCTAGTGTTGAACAGCCCAAGTCTAAATTCCGACTAGGTATTTAGTGGTTGTACAACCTAGGGCAAGTGCTGTATGCTATCTATACCTCAGTTTCCTTGTGGATTGCACAGATCCATTTCCATGACTGGACTTTACTGGTGGCTCAGATGGTAAAGAATCCACCTAAGATTCAGGAGACTGTGTTTGATTCCTGGGTGGGGAAGATCCCCTGGAGAAAGGAATGGCAACTCACTCCAGGGTTCTTGCCTGGAAATCCCATGGACAGAGGAGCCTGGGGGGGCCACAGTCCATGGGGTCACAAAGAGTAGGACTTGACTGAGCAACTAACACTTTCACTTTCATTTCCATGATTAGATAAAATAGTCTATGAAAGGAGACTGATCCTCTCTTGCTATGGGTATTAGTAATTGTCCAGCTTCTTTCTGAATCTTCCCTGTGGCCAGGAGCCCCTGTCTCTCCTGTTCTCTCTTCACTTAGCTCTTTCAGCAATCTCTACTCACTGATTCTTCTGAACTCTGGTCCATATCACATGATCATGTGCCCTATTGTGGGGAAAGACGAATCAGTGTAGGAGTTGAGATATACCATCTCTCAGGGGACTGGCGCTGGGTCTGTGGTGAGGGGCCCAGGGGCTCTAGAATTAGAAACAAATGACTCTGCATATGTGATGACGGAGTCCCACCTTCTTACCCTGTTTTGGGGCCTCCCTGGTGGCTCGGCTGGTAAAGAATCCACCTGCAACGTGGGAGACCTGGGTTCAGTCCCTGGGTTGGATGGAGAATGGAACAGCAACCCACTCCAGTATTCTAGCCTGGAGAATTTCATGGGCTATACAGTCCATGGGGTCGCAGAGAGCCGGACACATCTGAGTGCCTTTCACTTTCACTTTTCCTCCTGTTTCTGGTCAATCTATCTTGCTCGTTGCCACCACCACGTGAGACCAGCAGTGTGGCCACCGCACGTGGTTGGGCAGCGCATCTCCAAGGGCACTGTTCCTTTGAGTTGTGCAGTGCACAAGCTGAATAACCACACACAGGGTCCAGTACATGCTGGGGTACAGGGGGAACTAAGGTTGACTTCAGCAAGAGAGCTTGCACTGTGTACAGTTGAGCCAGTTCCTCCCAGGCATGTCCTACTGACACCCAGGCTTTGTGGGATTAAAATCCTTTTGTCTGTGTTATCATGTTGTCCATCTCCAGGTCCCAGGAGAGTGTTCTCAAACTTATGTGTGCATCCGCATTGGCTGGAGAGTTTGTTAAAACACAGACTGGTGGATCCCAGCCTCAGAATATCTGAGTGGCCCTGGGGTGACATTTCTATCAATAGCTCAGGGGATGCTGGTGCTGCTGGTTGAGGGCCACCTTTGAGGACCACTGTCCTGGTCTGACAATTCGTAATAACCTGTGTGATGGGAGACAGGATTCTAGGATTCATATCTCTTTACTGCCTCCTCTTAGTGGCAGCAGTTTAAGCCTGTCACCTCACCTTGCTGTGCTTTAATTCTTTGATCAGTTAGGAGCAGAAATGCCTGCCTTCGGTACCCTGTGGTGGTGGTTGGAGGATCAGATGAGACAACATGTGTTCAAGAGCTGCGAGCTGTTTGCTAGCTGTGTAGTGTGGTTTTCAGCTGGGCTGCAGGTGTTTCCCCTCTGTCTTCTGGTGGAATCTTCTTCTAGTTGCCTCCTTTTAGGATGTAACAGCATACCTGTTCATCGCTTATCATAGAAGTTACCAAGATGTGGAATAAGGGACTGGTGGCACAGGGTGACTGCTGGCTGCATCCCTGGTAGCCATCCAAGTCACTTTCCCTAAACAGAGATATGATTATGTTGTTGGAAACCCTCAGACGGCACCTGTGTGGGGCTGCTGCAGGTCATGAAGGTTAGTCTGCAGGAGACGTGTCCTGAACTTCTCCTTTGGGGACCTTGAAAATCCTTGTAAAGCCAGGGAGAAACGCCCAGGACACCCAAGCCTTTGGACCTGGAATCTCAATGGAGAAACCGATAGACCATATTTTTATGAACACTCACGTAAGTACATTTTGTAGAGAGATTCTGAGCAGAGTACGAGGGACTAAATGTACACAGTCACGGGATAGCCCGTGAGGATGAAGTGTGATTGACACTGACGTGGTAGGACTAATACTGACATCACACAGAGGGCTCTGGCTGCTGCCGGGATCCAGGGGAAGACTTGAAAAGTAGTGAGGTAATTACTGCTAGACTCACAGAAATTCTTCCTAGGGAGGAAATGACCTGAAATGCAAAATAGGTTTCATCCTGTTTGGAAAACTGGGAAGATTCTAGCGAGAAAAGTACTGACGGGGCAGGAATTGCTGGGCTGCCGGCAGAAGGTGAGGAAGGAGCTCAGAGTGTGTGGGTGGTGAAGAAATGAACAGAAGCTATTTGAAACCATCCTGTTCTAGAACAATGCATAACACCTCCCTGTATATAGATGTATACTCACGCAGTCATTCACCGTAAACAGCTGTTGAGTAACCTACACTCGGCAGGTTGCAGGCAGCCACCATCTTTCACCCATGCAACCTGCAATCGCTTCCTAACTGATTTCGGTGCCTCCAATTTCTTTCCACCTCTATCTGAAATAGAGATCTGATCATATTGCTGCCTGACTTTAAACCTTTCATGACTCCTGGATGTCTAGGTAATAAATATCTCCACCCACTGGACTTCTCCCACTTCCCACTGACCATATCATCTCATGCCTCCCTGGATGCCCTCTAGTTGTTCCTGTTGCCTGGAAAGCTTCTTGATGTGAGAAGCCTAAGACATCTTTCATAAATCCTTCTTTGCATGCATCTCTCAATGAAGCCTTCCCAGGGGCCAGCAAATGAATCTGTTACAGTTACTGGATTGTAGAATGTCATTGATTCTGAGCAGGGCTACCATCCTTTTCATCATAATAAGCAGCATCTTATATGTATCCCAGCAGGCATGGCTTGGTTTCATTGAGTTAGACAAGGCTGTGGTCCTAGTGTGATTAGATTGACTAGTTTTCTGTGAATATGGTTTCAGTGTGTCTGCCCTCTGATGCCCTCTTGCAACACTTACCATCTTACTTGAGTTTCTCTTACCTTGGCGTGGGGTATCTCTTCACGGCTGCTCCAGCAAAGCACAACTGCTGCTCCTTACCTTGGACGAGGGGTATCTCCTTACCGCCACTGTTCCTGACCTTCAACGTGGGATGGCTCCTCTAGGCCCTCCTGTGCTGCGCAGCCACCACTCCTCGGGTTGCTCCTCCCGGCCGCCGGCCCTGGCCTTGGGCTCCGGGTGGCTCCTCAAGGTCACCGCCCCTGGCCTCGGGAGCGAGGTGGCTTCTCCTGGCCGCCACTGGCCTCGGACGCCGGGTAGCTCCTCTCGGCCACCGCCCCTGACCTCAGATGCGGGGTAGCTCCTCCCGGCCGCAGCCACTGACCTCGGACACAGGGTAGCTCCTCTCGGCCGCCGCCACTGACCTCGGACGCAGGGCAGCCCCTCTTGGCCGTTCCTGCACCGTCGCAGCCTGGCACTCTAGGCCGCTGCCCCTGACCTCGGATGTGGGGTAGCTCCTCTCGCCGGCGCTTAGTGAGCCAGCCCACAGCTGCCCACGCTTAGTGAGCCGGCCCGCAGTCGCCAACCCAAGATGGGCGGGTCATGGTGGAGAGGCCTGACAGAATGTGGTCCACTGGAGAAGGGAATGGCAAACCACTTCAGTATTCTTGCCTTGAGAACCCCATGAACAGTATCAAAAGGCAAAATGATAGGATACCAAAAGAGGAACTCCCCAGGTCATTAGGTGCCCAATATGCTACTGGAGATCAGTGGAGAAATAACTCTAGAAAGAATGAAGGGATGGAGCCAAAGCAAAAACAATACCCAGTTGTGGATGTGACTGGTGATAGAAGCAAGATCAATGCTGTAAAGAGCAATATTGCATAGGAACCTGGAATGTCAGGTCCATGAATCAAGGCAAACTGGAAGTGGTCAAACAAGAGATGGCAAGGGTGAACGTCGACATTCTAGGAATCAGTGAACTAAAATGGACTGGAATGGGTGAATTTAACTCAGATGACCATTACATCTACTACTGCGGGCAGGAATCCCTCAGAAGAAATGGAGTAGCCATCATGGTCAACAAAAGTGTCCGAAATGCAGTACTTGGATGCAATCTCAAAAACGACAGAATGATCTCTGTTCGTCTCCAAGGCAAACCATTCAGTATCACAGTTATCCAAGTCTATGCCCCAACCAGTAACGCTGAAGAAACTGAAGTTGAACGGTTTTATGAAGACCTACAAGATCTTTTAGAACTAACACCCAAAGAAGATGTCCTTTTCATTATAGGGGACTGGAATGCAAAAGTAGGAAGTCAAGAAACACCTGGAGTAACAGGCAAATTTGGCCTTGGAATGCAGAATGAAGCAGGGCAAAGACTAATAGAGTTTTGCCAAGAAAATGCACTGGTCATAGCAAATGCCCTCTTCGAACAACACGTGAGAAGACTCTACACATGGACATCACCAGATGGTCAACACTGAAATCAGATTGAGTATATTCTTTGCAGCCAAAGATGGAGAAGCTCTATACAGTCAACAAAAACAAGACTGGGAGCTGACTGTGGCTCAGATCATGAACCCCTTATTGCCAAATTCAGACTTAAATTGAAGAAAGTAGGGAAAACCACTAGACCATTCAGGTATGACCAAAATCAAATCCCTTATGATGATACAGTGGAAGTGAGAAATAGATTTAACGGTCTAGATCTGATAGATAGGGTGCCTGATGGACTATGAAATGAGGTTCGTGACATTGTACAGGAGACAGAGATCAAGACCATCCCCATGGAAAAGAAATGAAAAAAAGCAAAATGGCTGTCTGGGGAGGCCTTACAAATGGCTGTGAAAAGAAGAGAAGTGAAAAGGAAAGATATAAGCATCTGAATGCAGAGTTCCAAAGAATAGCAAGAAGAAATAAGAAAGCCACCTTCAGCGATCAATGCAAAGAAATAGAGGAAAAGAACAGAATGGGAAAGACTAGAGATCTCTTCAAGAAAATTAGAGATACCAAGGGAACATTTCATGCAAAGATGGGCTCAATAAAGGACAGAAATGGTCTGGACCTAACAGAAGGAGAAGATATTAAGAAGAGGTGGCAAGAATACACAGAAGAACTGTACAAAAAAGATCTTCATGACCCAGATAGTCATGATGATGTGATCACTAATCTAGAGCCAGACATCCTGGAATGTGAAGTCAAGTGGGCCTTAGAAAGCATCACTACGAACAAAGCTAGTGGAGATGATAAAATTCCAGTTGAGCTGTTTCAAATCCTGAAAGATGATGCTGTGAAAGTGCTGCACTCAGTATGCCAGCAAGTTTGGAAAACTCAGCAGTGGCCACAGGACTGGAAAAGGTCAGTTTTCATTCCAATTCCAAAGAAAGGCAATGCCAAAGAATGCTCAAACTACCGCACAATTGCACTCATCTCACATGCTAGTAAAGTCATGCTCAAAATTCTCCAAGCCAGACTTCAGCAATACGTGAACCATGAACTCCCTGACGTTCACACTGGTTTTAGAAAAGGCAGAGGAACCAGAGATCAAATTGCCAACATCCACTGGATCATGGAAAAAGCAAGAAAGTTCCAGAAAAAACATCTATTTCTGCTTTATTGACTATGCCAAAGCCTTTGACTGTGTGGATCACAATAAACTGTGGAAAACTCTGAAAGAGATGGGAATACCAGACCACCTAACCTGCCTCTTGAGGACTCTGTATGCAGGTCAGAAAGCAGCAGTTAGAACTGGACATGGAACAACAGACTGGTTCCAAATAGGAAAAGGAGTATGTCAAGGCTGTATATTGTCACCCTGCTTATCTAACTTCTATGCAGAGTACATCATGAGAAATGCTGGACTGGAAGAAGCAGCAGCTGGAATCAAGATTGCCGGGAGAAATATCAATAACCTCAGATATGCAGATGACACCACCCTTATGGCAGAAAGTGAAGAGGAGCTAAAAAGCCCCTTGATGAAAGTGAAAGAGGAGAGTGACAAAGTTGGCTTAAAGCTCAACATTCAGAAAACGAAGATCATGGCATCTGGTCCCATCACTTCATGGGAAATAGATGGAGAAACAGTAGAAACAGTGTCAGACTTTATTTTTGGGGGGCTCCAAAATCACTGCAGATGGTGACTGCAGCCATGGAATTAAGACGCTTACTCCTTGGAAGGAAAGTTATGACCAACCTAGATAATATATTCAAAAGCAGAGACATTACTTTGCCTACTAAGGTCCGTCTAGTCAAGGCTATGGTTTTTCCTGTGGTCCTGTATGGATGTGAGAGTTGGACTGTGAAGAAGGCTGAGCACCAAATAATTGATACGTTTGAACGGTGGTGTTGGAGAAGACTCTTGAGAGTCCCTTGGACTGCAAGGAGATCCGACTAGTCCATTCTGAAGGAGATCAGCCCTGGGATTTCTTTGGAAGGAATGATGCTAAAGCTGAAGCTCCAGTACTTTGGCCACCTCATGTGAAGAGTTGACTAATTGGAAAAGACTATGATGCTGGGAGAGATTGGGGGCAGGAGGAGAAGGGGACAACCCAGGATGAGATGGCTGGATGGCATCACGGACTCGATGGACGTGAGTCTGAGTGAACTCCACGAGATGGTGATGGACAGGGAGGCCTGGTGTGCTGCAATTCATGGGGTCGCAAAGAGTCGTACACGAATGAGCGACTGAACTGAACTATATGTATCCACCATAGTACCATGTATCCCAGATACTAGAACTTCCTCATGTGGACTAGCAAGCCTCCTAGAATGGTAGTTTTCTGTGCTGTAAGCTCAAAGTTGCCTGTTCTAGTCACAGAAAGCATCATCCTGTGATCTGCTTTGGGAGTGGCTGACTTGCCTAGTGCCTGGCACATAGTGGGCGCTCAGTGTATGCTTGTGGACCCACCTCTATGGGGACATAAAATGAAGCAGACACAGAACTTGGCCATTGTTCCCTACTTTCCACCTTGAAATCCTGAAAGACTTTTTACACCTATTCTTTCTTTTTCATCATAGCATCACTGGAAAGGAAAAAAATAACAGGAAATGATTTTTTTTTTCTAATTTAAAACTGGGGAACTTGAGGCTCAGGAAAATTTAAAGCAACTCATCCAAAACCAAGAGCAGAGGTTGAACTTCCTGATTCAGAAGAGAGTGTTCTTTCTCAGCTCGCCAGGGTCACCCCCTTAAAGCAGTGGATATTAAAGAAACAGCACATCTCTGGCAGGAGTCCAGCAACTATGCCATGTACAGTGTTTTACGGGTTCCTACTGTGTGCCAGGGGCTCAACACACAGGATCTCATTTATCCCTCACAACAGCTCTCCGAGCTAGGTCTTTTGCCTCCGTTTCCCAGATCAGGAACCTTAAGGGGAAGGAGACAAATAACTTGCCCACATTTTCAAAAGCTCAGTGAAGTGGGCTGTGCACCTGAGCGACCGTGGTTGTGGTTCTGCCCTCTCACGTTATAGATGTCCTCTGCATTACTGCCAAAGCCATTCACTCACTGGTAAAATCAAGGGATGAAGCCAGTGGTCCTGTGATGCTTTGGAAGTATGGGAGTTGGGTGGTGTGGGGGGAGTAGGGGAGTAGGAAAGAGAGAAGGGAGGTGTTTTAGCTGCAGTATGACTGGCACTGGAAGAAGTTACTGGCATTCAGAGGTCGGGCCGAGGATGCCCAACCCAGTGTAGAGTTGACTCAGCCCTAATACTGCAGCCTTCCCGTGGTAGCCAGCCTCTGGGATGGCCCCCAAGTCCTCCCCTCCCCGTATCCACACCCTTGTGTCATGCCCTCCCACTTTGTACCTGGGTGGCAACATGTGACAAGAGTATGAGGTCCCTTCCGAGACTGTTGTTGTTTTGGTTTGGTTTTTTGCCCTTCCGGGTCTTCACTGTGCTGTGTGGGCTCTAGTGCCTTGACCAAGGATCAAACCTGGATCCCCTGCGTTGGGAGCTTGGAGTCTTAACCACTGGACCACTAGGGAAGTCCCACTGGGGTTGGGTCTTAAATGACTGTGGCTTTTGACTTCATCTCTGCCTGTGGGTCACTGGCTCTGGGGAAGGGCCACCAGCCAGTTGCGAGTGGCCATAGGAAGAGGCCCACGTGGTGAAGAACTGAAGCCTCTAGCCCACAGCCAGAAGGCCTGGCCAACCACAGGAGCCAGAATCACCCAGCCTGGCCACTCCCGACTCCTGGCCTCACAGACTGTGTGTAGTTTAGATGGTTGTGGTCTTAAGCTGCTCAGTCTGGGGGTGGTTTGTTATGCAGCATGCGTGAATGTTCAGTCACTTCAGTTGTGCCTGACTCTTTGCGACCCCATGGACTGTGTATAGCCCGCCAGACTCCTCTGTCCATGGGATTCTTCAGGCAAGAGTACTGGGAGTGGGTTGCCATCCCCTCCTTCAGGGAATCTTCCCAACCCAGGAATCAAACCTGCGTCTCCTGCATCTCCTGCATCGCGAGCAAATTCTTTACCCACTGAGCCACCTAGCAAGCCCTTGTCATGCAGCAGTGGGTACCCAATACAGCCCTGTTAAGAGACACTGCCAGTCTGTGATTTCCGGGAGGGCTCTAAGGAGCCCTATGGTTGGGGTTGGATTCCGATTAACAATAGTGATGTTACTGTAGGAGTGTGGGTCCCTGATTGCTCACAGTAGGAGCTGTGTTTGCTCCTGCGTAGCTGGTCTTTGGGCCTCCTGGCTCCTCCCTTGGTCTTGCCCGAGTGTGTCCTCCTGTGTGCCCCTCCCTGGGAGCTCCGGAGTTGGAGAGAAGCCTGGGTGTGGGAACAACCCGGCTGCTGTCTCCTCAGTGGTGACAGTGACAGGACACGCTGGGCACAGCTCCATTGCCAACACAGTCTCTGCTTTATTACAGCCCCTCTTGTTTTTCAGAACCTCTTTCATTTTGTATGAGGGGACAGATGTGAGGGCCTTGCAGGCTCACACAGGCTGCCGTTCTGGGAAAAGGAAAAAGAGAGTTTGTGTTCCCCTCACTTCCTATGGAGGTCCAGGCTTCTTCTTGCTTTATTTTTTTTCATGTGTTTTTTAAACGGGTGATTGTTCCCCTCTTGGACACAGATGTATACACACAGCCACCACTCTCTCCAGGGACAGGTGTCTTGGATCTGCCCCTTTCACTTGTGTGACCTTGAGTAAATGTTGCGTCTTCTCTGAGCTTTAGTTCTTTCATTTATAAAATGAGGATAGTCCTACCTGCCCTGTGCGCTTCAGAATAAGATAATGAATGTGGAGGTCTTCTAGAAACTACCGCAGTGGCTCTTGGGGCTTCCCCCATGGCTCAGACAATAAAGCGTCTGCCTGCAATGCAGCAGACCCACGTTTGACCCCTGGGTTGGGAAGATCCCCTGGAGAAGGAAAAGACAGGCCACTCCAGTACTCTTGCCTGGAAAATCCCATGGACGGAGGAGCCTGGTAGGCTACAGTCCATGGGGTTGCAAAGAGTCAGACACAACTGAGCGACTTCACTTTCTTTCTTTCATAGTGCTTCTGCTTCTGGTGTTCTCACAACCTGGACACAGCGCTTGGCCCGTCCAGGCAGAGTTCTCTTGGTTGGCCTCCTTCCTCCCTGGCCTCCCGGTGGTGGCGGTGGGTGGGAGCACCCAGGAAGGGACACACTGTGGGACCGAGACAGTCCATCTCCCCAACCCTCTGCCTCCCCAGATACGCACTGTGGTTCTGGACTCTTCGGAGGAGCCCCCTGTGTGGAGTGAGGAGGGGCAGTGAGTGCTTTGGCAACATGACCTGATTCCCATTAAATAGCCAAGGCCCCTGGCTTTCTTACGCAAAGGTGACCAGCCACCCAGAGAGGCCACAGCAGCAGGTCCACCAGACTTTGCGGATTGCCATGTCTGAGTCCCTGCCCTCCCAAACTCAGTCCCAGCCTTGCCCTCCTCAGACATGTTCTCTCACACACAGATCATTTACTCACAAAAGTTATGGAACAAAACAGTCACGTGCCTGCCCTCATGGAGCTTACAGAAGAGAACAGGAAATGGATGTTAACCAAAGGTGGCTCAGCTGGTAAAGAATCCCCCTGCAATGCTGGAGACCTGGGTCCCAACCCTGGATTGGGAAGATCTCCTGCAGATAGGAATGGCAACCCACTCTAGTATTCTTGCCTGGAGAATTTCACGCACAGAGGAGCCTGGCAGGCTAGAGTCCATGGGGTTGCAAACAGCTGGACACATCTTAGCAACTAACTTTTAACTTTCACTTTTTCAAACACAAGTCCTGAGTAGAAAGAGTTCATGGGGAGAGGAGTGGAGGGGTGGGGGTCCCAGGAGACTTTTCTGTAGACCTGCTTTTGAGGCAGAGGCTTCAAAGATGAGTAGGAGTTGGCCAGAAGGAATGAGAGGAAGAGTCCAAGGCTGGCCCACTGAGAGCTTGGGACTGGCTAGGAATGGGGGAGCTAGGGCTGGGGAGGTGAGTTCAGGAGGTGAGAGAAACCAGGGTGAGGGGGAGAGGCAAGCAAGACTTTCTGGAGATCTCAGGTATTTCAGAGATTTAGGGGGACCCCACCTGGCCTTTCCTCTCTCTATACCTTTCCCAGCTGTGTTCCCCATCCCTCACATGGTGTTGCTTCTATCAACTGAAAAAGACGTACAACTTGGGAGTTGCGAGTTAAGTTTTATTTGGGGCAAAATGAGGACTGTAGCCCAGGAGGCAGCATCTCAGATAGCTCTGAGAGACTGCTCCAAAGTGGCAGTGGGGGGAAGTCAATATATAAGGTTTTGGTGAAGGGGGAGTTCAATACCATGAAGCATTCATTTTACAAAAGGTTTTTTTTTTGTTAGTCATGAGGATCTGATGTCACCATGAAGGGATTTAGGGCTTCTCTAGATATCAGGAGATGCAAGGATTGAGATCATAAAATCTGTTCCTAAAAATATCCAACTATCTAAAGACCTGTCCCACCAGATTCCCTGGAGCACAGAGAGCCTCACTCCACCCTGCATTCCCTCAGGGATTGTTGAAAGTCAACTGCTATAGTAGCATGGGGTTCAGTCTCTGTAGAGGCAGATGGCAAACGCCTTTGTTGTTCAGTCATTGGCAATGCTCTTGGTACGTGCCAGTTTTTAGTTGACACGACCCCCTTGTGGTCATAAATCCAACCATACTTTGGGGGGCATTTCATGACCATTTTGTCCCGTGTTGCTGGGAAGGCTCATTCCCAGTTCTGAAGAAGGATTTTGTTGGTAGGCCACTCAATGTGCTGTGCTGGACTAGGTCTTAACAGTCAAAGATCTCTGGACTCCTGTCTTCTAGTTATGGTCCAGGAAAGTATTCCCTTTCATTGCATCTTCCCATACCTAGAGTTACACTATCGCAATCATTGATTGTATATTGAGCTATACATTTGATCAACTGCTTCAAGTCTAGTCATTACTATTTTCACTGGCGGCTCAGTCATGCATTTGGTAATACAAGAAGAAATAATCTTGTGAAACAAACAAAATACAAATGGTATAGTTAATACCATTAGTGAAATTAAAAGTAAATATTTTAGCCATGAGCCTCCCACACCAAACCAGTTTTTAAAAGATCATCAAGACTAGGGAATGGGTCACTTAAAGCAGAAGTCTGGTTTCTCATATGGTTCATCAAATGCGTTACATTAAAGGATTTATGAAAGTATAGTATGCACTTTGAATTATAGCACAGATATTTCCCTGAGATGCTGTAAGGTGTCAAGGGCCTTGCAGTTGTGTAGCACTGCCTTTCTCATAGAGATCTCAGAAGTCAATAGGCTAAATAGCCTGGTTAATATCATTTAAAGCTTATGAAAGTTGTTAAGGCTTTAATATGGTCAATTATATCCTCTAACCCTATTGAAGACACACACACGCACACACACGCGCGTGCGCATGCGCACGCACACGCTGCTAAATGGTCATACCAGTAGAATACAGATCCTTGACCCACTGGGATCATATCAATGGTAGATTGGTTGGAATTACCTCTAATTTGTTAACATGTGCTTAGTCACTCAGTCGTGTCCAACTCTTTGTGACCCCGTGGACTGTAGCCCGCCAGGCTCCTCTGTCCATGGGATTCTCCAGGCAAGAACACCGGAGTGGGTTGCCATGCCCTCCTCCAGGGGATCTTCCCAACCCAGGGATCAAACCTAGGTCTCCCTCATTGCAGGCAGATTCTTTACCATCTGAGCCACCAGGGAAGCCCATGAGTACTGGAGTGGGCAGCCTATCTCTTCTCCAGGTGATCTTCCCAACCCAGGAATTGAACTGGGATCTCCTGCCTTGCAGGAGGAGTCTTTGCCAGCTGAGCTGCCAGGGAAGCCTGGTGGCTGTTCACTATGCTACATGTGAAGTTCTGCTCCCAATCTCCACACACTCCGCCTGGCACATTCCCACAGCGTCTGTCTCAGTGGATGGTGACTCCATCTGCACGGGCCAAATTCCTTGCTTTGTCCCTTATTTCGGGTCCACTCTGAAATCCGGCCGGGCTCTCCTTCAAGATACATCGAGATACTGGCCACTTCTCACAGCCTCCCTGATGTGGAATGTGAGCCTTGGGCACCTCTGACACTGGTGATCTTCTTCTTGCACTTGGCACAGCTGGATGTGTAGCACACATTGTAGCAGGGTGGGCAGAAGATGGCCCCTTTCTCCTCGAAGAAGCCACCCTTTTCCAGAACCTTCCCACACTGGCTGCACACAAACTCCTCAGGGGAGTATGCGTGGCCCAGCGCCACCAGGTAGTGGCTCCAGATGACCTTGTGGTGCTGGTGGCACGTGGGAGTCTTGCCATTGCTGCCACCGTCCCCACCATGGCCTCCAGCGGCAGCCTGCAGGATGGAGGTGCGGTTCTGCATAGGTGTGGGTGTGGCTGGCTGGGTGTGCCGGGTCAGCACTGTGCTGGTCTTGTCCAGGGCATAGCGCTCAGCAAATGCAGGGTCCACAGCCCAGGGTGGGTGGCTCTTGGGACTGGGGGTGGTAGGGCCAGGCCAGGGTTCCTGAGGTGTAGCTGAGGCTGGGGTTGGGGCTTCCGTCCTGGGCACCTGGCTTGATTTCTTCAGGTGCTCCTCATCTGGGTCTTGCATGAACTCGGTGCCCGTGAGGTGGGCGAGGATGCGGAAGGAACGGGACTGGCCTGTCCCAGGCCTTGCCCACCAGTCCTCCATGTCCTCCATCAGCCACTGCTTGCTGGCATCTGGAATCAGCGGTCAGAGCAGCTGTCCATTCTGCTGCGGGGTGCTGTCTGCAGGCAGGTTTGCCCCAAAGGGTTGGGCTGTCTTGTTGAGGGAGGCACTGGGTGCAACATGTATGACCTTAAATTCATGGGAATCCCAGGCTACACCTTCGTATCCATCACTGTAGATGTGAAGGCTATAAATTAGTACCACAAATCCACTGGGTTCCATACCAATCACTCTCTCTAAGGTAATAATGGGCATAGTTCATAAAACATCCAGCCTGTCTCGTAATGACCAGTTTGATCATTTTTAGTATGATTTAACCCTTCCCGACATAGAGGAGCTTTTAAACTTAAATGACCATAGCCTGGTATGTAGATCCACCCCATAACTGTGGGAGTTTTCCTTTTAATAGATGAGCTATTAATTTCTTTTATTGAGACTTAGCTGGTCACTCTGATTGAGTTTGAATGACCCTAAGAGAAAACGTAAATCTATGGCCAGCATCAGAGCAGGTCTTATTAATTGTCCAGGTGAGAGGATCCCATCTAGTAATATCATGAATAGGTAGAACAGGACTGAACATTCATCTAAAATAAATTTCCTAGGGGGTATCCAATCAGAGCCCTAGAAAACAGAAATCCACCAAGGTAATCCAGAAGTACTAGACACAGGTAATTGGCCACAACCCAACAATTGGATTGAATTTTAAACTAGCATAGAATCATGTCCATGATAGAAAACATTTGATTGGTAGGCACAGGTCCAAGGAATCAAGAAAACATAAATGATCATACAAGTCAGATCAGTATCTTGGGCAAGCTGTATGCTTCTGATGTCTTCTTCTTGTCCTGGTATAGTGTAGTTTTCTCTGTTTGAGCATTGTTTTAAGGTGAGTTTGAGGTAAGCAGGCCTCTCTATAGACCAGTCCAGCTTAGGGGTCTTTGAAAGAAGCAGTTAATCTGAATCAATTTCCCTTCAATTTCACTGGGCATGAACTAGTGAAGAGTACCTGATAGAAAGGTCTTTCCATCCAGGTTGGAGACAGTTCCTTAAATTATGTCTTCTTCCAGGGTTGGTTACAGGTCATATGTGAGGCATCTGATCTTCATCCAAAGACAGATTACTGAGATAAGCTTCAGAAACAATCCTAGAATGTCCTTTAATAATTCAATTAAATTTTACATTAATATACCCTAACAGCAAAGAACTATCCAGGAAATGAGTCTTAGTAGGTACAGACTTCCATTAACAAACTGGATTTAACATTCATTGAAACATCTCTTTCTCCCTAAAATCACTGTCATTTTTACCAAATAAACCAAATTAAGACTTGTTTGTAATATAGGTTTGGTCTCAATAAACTTGGCCTGATGATTTATATAACCATAGTTGATCATAGACTTTTTTGCTTTGCTGAGGCTTTTATAATCTCAGACTGAACTTTTAAAATAAAACCTTTCAGGGCTAGGAAAGTCATCCCAAAGGCTTATCACAGATTTTGCCTAACAGATCTAAGTAAGTTTCTCCCTTTTCAGGGTCTCCAAAATTCCTTGAGATTTCTGTACCTGTTAGTGAGATAACCTTCCTAACTTATTTGATAAAGTTACTGGAAACTAAGAGCTTCCAATCTCTGGAGGGTTCAGATAGAAAAGATAAATGTTTCAATTTGTTTATAAAATTTTACTGTCATAATTAGTTTGAGGGAAAGGTTTTTTTTTTTTTCTTACACTTGGAAAACACAGGTTCAAATCAGTCATTTTTTCAGATAGAAACCATGAAAGTTATAAGCATATTCACCAGTTCATTCAGTCCTTTTCTTAACCTTTGTGAAGTCATCAGGTTTTCCATTAGATTCCTTACCCAGCTCAGAAACTGGTATTTATCCAAAATTCTTTTTTATAAATCTTCTTGAAGAGGAAGCATTTTTGCAAAACTTGGTTAGTGCTATGACAATATTTTGAGATGGTAACTAGAATTATGCCTGATAACAGTTTACCTGAAAAGGCAACCCACTCCAGTACTCTTAGACCTGGAAAATCCCATGGACCGAGGAGCCTGGTAGGCCCCAGTGCATGGGGTTGCAAAGAGTCGGACACAACTGGGCGACTTCACTACACTATCAGAATTTTAGGTGCTGCCTACAGTTTCTAGGATATCTATATTAGTAACATTTACCATACAATATAACCCGAGGCATTTCTCACTTGACGATACTCCCCATTTACAGAATGAACCTAATTAGTAATATCCCTTTTAGGGATGTTTCAGGGGCCCTCTGAAGCACCCCAAAGTAAGCTATAAATCATCTTCATTAGAATGATCCGGGAAGTTTTGTCAACAAATATCAAAAAGGTTTAGGACACTCAGTCAGATAGGATCGTAGGTTATTGGAAAACAATATTCACTTAGCCAAAGTAACAATAAAGGATTTCAGAACAGATCATTTAAGAAATCAACTTAAATCTGTTATCAAAGGCAGTTCAGTTCAGATGCCTTATCAAAGGCATCTGAAGAAAAGATGTCCTCTTAACAGAGAGAAAAGCTAAATTCAAGTTTTTGCACCAGCTTACTTTATTCACAAGGTAAACTTAATTAACTTCATTTTAAACTTAGTCCTAAGTTTAAACCGTGTACAAAACTTTCCCCTTCACTGTTTGGTTCACTTTTCACAAGCCTTTTCACTTTCTGCATCCATTACTGTGTTCTTCCACCAAAAAAGCCACCTGTAAGTCAGGCTTACTTCCTTTTCTCTTCACAAAATGCAGTTCCATTCCTCATACCTTCTTTACTGAAAACACACTTCCTACTTTCCTTAAGCAACCAAGAACTGACTTTTATTATTAGTGTTTTATAGATTGGTGAGCATAAATACCAGTGATAATTTCTAAAACCTTTGCTTTCATAGAACATTTTAAGATGGCACCAAGCATCATTCATTTTTAATCTCAAACCTCTTTAGTTTCTCTGTAAGAGGAAATAAGTGTTCAGTAGTAAATGCTCCAAAATGTTATTTTATTTGGCAATGACTTAGCTACTCAACAGACTTCCAACACTTAGATTAGTATAACCCTTAGAAATTTAAGTTACCCCAATCTGGAGAGACTATTTTAGACAGACATTCCTAAAGCACAATTATTCTTAATAGTTCATCTAAAAGCTCATATCTCATTTACATTTGTTTTAGAAGTTTCTTCACTGGAGGTGATTTCCTTGCTGACAAACTTGTAACAGATATAATAATATTTAACTTATATTAAACCTAGGTATAATGAAAATATTCTGCTTAATGTTAATTACTCTTAGACATGTCTACATTAGTTAGATCAACAAACAAACATTAATATCATGTATTTAATATTGAATGTTTCCCAGTTCACGTGAACCTGAAATTCATTTAGGTTAATTTCTCTTGTATTTAGAATTATTTGATTTGTAAGTGCTTAAACTTTTTTTTTGAAGGCCCACTAGATTAGAGCTCATTTACTAACTGATCTCAGCAATCAGCAATATTATCCAAAAAAAAGACACACGCTGAGACATACATATATCCAAATAGACAGAGATCCTTTAGCTTTGTTTTTCAAACTTAGCTATGAACACTAGTTGTAAAAAATGGTTGGAGTAAGATTTTAAAAGGCTTTTTTCCCCTTTTGGTTTCAGGAATTAGAGATGGTTTAGATAAGTGATCCAGAGAGCTCTGGTCTAAAGTACAGAAGGAGGTATTTCCTCGGGGCAGGAATTCTTAAAGAGATAATTTTTTTCTTCAAGCTTTCTCTGGAGTCTAAAGAATATTGTGACCACATTGTCAAAAATATTTTTCTGTGACCATAGTTTTATAGCCAAAATTTAGACCAGATAGTGCCCAACTTGGCCCTGATAAAAAGGGCAGATTGGTCCCAGCAGGGATTGTTCCTCTGCGGAAGTGGGGGTCATAGTTTGATAAGACCCAGGCTGTTGATTACAGGAGGAAGTGCTGGATGTAAGAGAACTTCAGTCCATTTTCCTATCCTGTGTCAATAAAGATCTTATATTTTTAGGCCATTTTTCTTGTCATTGGGTCATAGCTATAGATGGACCAGTTTAAAAAAAATTTTTTTTTTCCCTAGGGGTTCCCAAGTGGAGTGTGGAATTAGAGTGAGCAATTCCCATATTACTCGAGCGGTTTGCACCAGATGTCTGTCCATTCAAACCAAACCAACAAACCAAAACGAACCAGAGCTTCACTAGCCAGGAGGCACACTCCAAATGAAACAAAAGGCAAAGAGATGCCCAGAAATCAAAAGCCTAGTGGCAAGAGTTCCCCCATAAGATGGTAAAGTGATGCCCAGAAATCAAAAGCCAAATGGCGTAAATGCCAAACGTGACTTCCCAGTTCCACTAGGTCTGTGACCTGGCAGCCTTTTTTAGTTCTGATATAGTTTCAAGCAATTTCTTGTTGGTTTCCTGCAAAGAAGTTACTCTATCATTTTGTTTTAGAAGCTTCATCTAGGATACCAGTCCAAGTAAGCATGGCAGCCTTTTCTAATTGTGCACACAAAAATATCAATTTTGGAGTATCAAAAGAACCCCAATTTGGCCATTTTAGGTTGAGATCTCTTTTAGTATAATTTCTGTAATTAACTAGGTACTTGCAAGTATGAGCTCTGTACATATTGTACATGAATCTGGCTAGAGTGTTAGTCAGAGGCTGGCTTTTTGACACCTCTTTGTTTCTGTTTTTGAGAGATTCTGCTTCACATTTTAAGCTGAATTTATTGGGGATAAAAATCACTAGCGAACTTGTGAAGTAGGCCCATGTGCTGTTTGTGAGCTTAACTCCTCCAGGAGTCATCCCAGAGTCATTTCAGCTGATCTTACGTGTCTCGGATTCTGCCTCCGGCAATTTAAGACCACTGTGACTGCTCAGGTTGCTGAATGGCCAGTTCTTATGTGCGACCCCCAGATGAGCAAGTATTTTAATTAATAGTGGGTTTCCCTATGGGACCACTGCACGGTATGAGGACTAGGTCTCTACCACTCCCGTAAATTTCTCAGTCATCTGAGGAAACTGAAACCGGCCACTCTCATATATTTTCCTCTCTTTTATCCTGACAAATTCTATAATGGCAGTCAAATTGAGGAAAAGTGTCAGATCAGCCTCTTAACTACTCAGCCAAGACCATTCAGTCCCCTACAATGAAGCAACCACGGCACCTTTCAACCAAGCCTGGGGTATTCCTCGATTTTTTTTTCCCCAGTCGAGCCCCCCTACCCAGTACTTTTCCGCTGGGTGGGCAATTCTCCTGGTATCACCTCAGGACCAAGCAAACCTGGGTGACAGCCTGTGCCTTTTGAGGATGTCCCAGCAGCTGCAAAGACTGGGTAGCAGCTCGAGGAGGCAGGAGAAGAGGTGACTTTTCCAGTTGGTCCCCTAAAAGGAAAGCCTCATACTCCAGAATCCCGAGACCTAGGGGGACTCTCTGCCTACCCCCTCCCCGGCTCCACATTTCCTTCCGGGACTTGTTGAGGACCCTGTACCAGACTGCTTTACCCTGAGGATCATTTGACTATAGGATTAGGGCAACAGTCATTGGCAGTTCATCTATAATCCTTTGGTATTGGGATGGCCAAAAAGTTCATTCAGGTTTTTCCATAGGTGCCGTATGGAAAAACCTGAACAAAATTTTTGGCCAACCCTAGAGTCAGCCAAACAGCCTGCTGCCACCTGAGTCCACCACCTGGGTGCTCAGAGGGAGAAGCGGTCCTTTGCTTGGAGCAGAGACCCACGAGGACACTTAGCCCCACCCGGGACCTCTAAGCCAGGGTGTGGGGTCCAGACCTCTGCTTCCCTTACCTTTCAGCAGTGATTTGTAGGAAGTCTACCTCGTGCTGGCACTGCATGGGTCTAGATGGGGAGCATTTTTAACCATGTTCAACCAGAGTTTCACAATATAGAGCTGGATAAGGCTCGCTGCTCTGATTGCCTGGACTTTGCAGGGCCAAGGAATTACTCCCGATGCCCCTGCTGCTGCTAAGTCACTTCAGTCGTGTCCAACTCTGTGCGACCTCATAGACGGCAACCCACCGGGCTCCCCTGTCCCTGGGATTCTCCAGGCAAGAACAGTGGAGTGGGTTGCCATTTCCTTCTCCTGATGCCCCATCCACTCCTTTTGAATTTCCCAGGGGCGTGGCCTTTGAGCCTCAGGCAAGTCAGCTGCTCCCTTCCCTCCCCACCCACCCCAGCCTGGCTGTCTCTGGGTCCCTACTCCTCCTTCCTGCCCCCACCTCTGCCACAGCCCTTCCTGTCCTCCTCTCTTGCCAGTTCACCCCCAATGATGAGATTCCTACTTAAAAATAAATCGCTGAGATCTTTAATTGCAGACTAAATAATTGCTTCATTTTATTTAAATGTGGCTCTTGGAGGCTCTGGGAACAATTAGAAGAAAACAGAGGGCAGTGCTGGGTGCAGGTTTTCAAGCATATAATTATTTTTTTTATTATTATCATACCGATGTTTGCAGGATCTGGAAAAAGAAAGTGTGTCCTTTCTTCTGAGTTAGTCATGCACAATTTACATGCAATAATAACAATAATAATGATAATAATAATTCCTGGCTTTCCCCGGATTTCGTACTTGGCTCCCAAGGAAGCGGAGGAGTCACTGTGCACTTTGCCGCAGGAGAGGGTGAGAGCAGCTCCAGCCGCCTCCCACAGACCCCGAGAAGGAACCCAGGCCCTGGCCCTTCCTGTTGGGGTACTGGGTTTGATGTGGGCTGGGCTGACCTAACACATAACGTTCTGAGAAGTTCTGGGCAAGTTCAGTACTCTATCCTCAGGGACCTTCACTGTGTCTAAAATTCTCCCATTCATTCTACATTCAGCGTTAAGAACTGGATGGGGCCCTAGAGGTCATGTACAGTCCTCTTTGTATGATGGAGGAAACTGGGGCCCTCAGATCACAAAGCTTATTAATAACAGAACCAAAAAGAGGCCTTTGTGTATGAAATATGAGAGCAGGGTCCTTAGGACCAGGCAGACCTAGAATTGAATTCCTGTCCTGCTTATCATGATATGTACTATCCTGGGCACATTTCTTTCTTTAAATTAGTTAAGAATATTGGGTTGGTGTCAAAATGGCTAAAGTTAAAAGAATTTTAATTTATGTTAAAATTCAAATTGGTTCAAGCAGTTTGAGGAATTAACAAAAATTTTTAAAATTTATTTTTAAAGTTTTATATAATTTTTAAAGGTTACACTCCATAGAGTGTCAGTTCAGTTCAGTTGCTCAGTCGTGTCCAACTCTTTGTGACCCCGTGAATCGCAGCACACCAGGCCTCCCTGTCCATCACCATCTCCCAGAGTTCACTCAGACTCACGTCCATCGAGTCCGTGATGCCATCCAGCCATCTCATCCTGGGTCGTCTCCTTCTCCTCCTGCCCGCAATCTCTCCCAGCATCAGAGTCTTTTCCAATGATATGGAGTGTATAACTCCCAAAATGTTGGCTGTATTCCTCATATTGTATAATACATCTTTATGCTGTGCTGTGCTTAGTTGCTCAGTCGTGTCCGACTCTTTGTAACCCCATGGACTGTAGTCTGTCAGGCTCCTCTGTCTATGAGGATTCTCCGGGCAAGAACACTAGAGTGGTTTGCCATGCCCTCCTCCAATAGCCTGTCTTATACCCAGTAGTCTGTATCTCACACTCCTAGATTGCCACCCCCACCCCCGCTGACAACTGTGCAGATTTCTTAATCTGGAAAGAATGAGAAATAATAATGCTTGCTTATTTTGAGGAATGAAGAATATAGTCTACGTGAAGGCTTCCAGCACAAGCCCTGCACATGGGAGATGCTTAATTGATGTTTGCCTTCTTTTCTCTTCTTTCCAGTATTCTTCAGTCTTTGAGTCAGCTGGACCAAGTATGCAACGATCCCTGGGAGGGTTAGCGGCTTTGACATTGGGGCTAGAAGCCAGTGAGGAGGAGAAAGAGGCCATTGAGCATGGAGGGTGCCTACTGAGAGGAAGAAGAGGATGGCACTCCATCCTGGCCTTGTGTGGGCTGTGTGGAGACCCCCTGTGTTCCTCCCCAAGTCCTGATGCTGTGTGTCAGCATCCTCACTGCTGTGTGTCCCGGCTGAGTCCTCCCGCCTCTAGGCTGGAAAAGTGGCCTGTCGGGCTGTTTAATCCACACTACTGAGCACCTACTGTGTGCCAGACACTAGAGATACTAATACTACAAAAGCAAGTAAGAGGGAGCTTTGACCTTCAAGGAGCTTGGAGGCTGCATTGACAGAGTCATGGATTGGTTGTGTTTACTGTGATGTTAAATGATCTGAAGAGGATCTTCAAGGAGCTGGGAGCCTGGGCAAACTGCCCAGACTCTGGGGTTCAGAAAAGCCATTTAGGGAAGCCTCACCTGAGTGGGGTCTTGAAGGATATGCAAGAGTTGGGTGAAGCAGGTTTGCAAGGAGAAGGGGCAGGCTGGATGTGTAGGTGATCTCGATGGTTCAGAATTATGCTTGTGTTCTGCGAGGCTCTGGGTGGCTGGTTTTCCAGTGTCCATGTTGGGGACACTGGGCCATCGGAAGGCAACACCTACCCTTCTCTGGAATCACAACTCAGCTAAAACAGAGGGCTGCATATTGTCTACTGGACTTGCTTTGCTAAAGTGGATATAAGAGGCCGTTCCATAATTAACTACCTTCCTAGGGTAGGACGAGGTAGGAGTCTTTTTTTTTCTTTTTAATGAGAGCTTTATTGAGATGAAGGGCTTCCCTGGTGGGTCAGACAGTAAAGAATCTGCCTGCAATGCAGGAGTCTCAGGTTTGATCCCTGGGTCGGGAAGGTCCCCTGGAGGAGG
The DNA here is from genome assembly GCF_042477335.2 of Ovis canadensis. NCBI lineage: Eukaryota > Metazoa > Chordata > Mammalia > Artiodactyla > Bovidae > Ovis > Ovis canadensis. The sequence continues at coordinate 36,244,533 of NC_091259.1, read as the reverse complement.
AAATGGCAACCCGCTCCAGTATTCTTGCCTGGAGAATTCCACGGACAGAGAAGCCTGGTGGACTACAGTCCATGGGGTCACAAAGAGTTGGCTACAACTGAGAGGCTAGTACTTTCACAATGATTGAGATGTAATTCACATATCATATAATTTACAGTTTATGATTATAAAGTGTACGGTTAAATGGTGTTAGTATATTCACAGATTTGTACAGCTGTCACCATCATCAATTTTAGAACATTTTCATCACCCTAAAAAGAAACACCTTCCCTGTTATTAATTATTCTCCATTCTTCCTCCCACCCACACCCTGACTTCAACAAATCCTGTTCTGTGCCTATATAGAATTGCCTATTCTGGACATTTCGCACAAATGGAATCATATAGTATGTGGCCTTTTGCATCTGGCTCTTTTCACTGAGGTTTTTTTTTTTGAGGTTCACCTATGATGTAGGCTTCCCTGGTGGTTCAGAGGTTAAAGCATCTGCCTGCAATACAGGAGACCTGAGTTCGATCCCTGGGTCGGGAAGATTCCCCTGGAGAAGGGAATGGCAACCCACTCCAGTATTCTTGCCTGGAGAATCCCATGGACGGAGGAACCTGATGGGCTACAGTCCACAGGGTCGCAAAGAGTCGGACACGACTGAGTGACTTCACTTCCACTGTGATGTCAGTGTTTTCTTGATCCATTCATCCATTGACGGACATTTGATTTGTTTCTGCTTTTTGGCTGTTGTGAAGAATACTGCTGTGAACATTTATATACAAGTTTGTATGTGGGTGTATGTTTTCATTCCTCTTGATAGATACCTGGGAGTGGAATTGCTGGGTCAAACAGTGATTCTTGATTTACCTCTTGAGAAACTGCAATACCATTCTCCAAAGTAGCCGTACCATTTTGCACTCCCACCAGCAGTGTCTGAAGGTTCCAATTTCTCCACATCCTTGCCAACTCTTGTTATTATCTGACTTTTTTTTATTATAGCTGTCTTGGTATCCTGTTGCTGCTGTAACAGATTACCAGCAACCTAGTGACTTAAAACAACACACATTTATTATCTTACAGTTTTGGAGGTCAGAGGTCTGAAATGGATCTCATGGGTCTAAAATCAAGGTGTTGGCAGGGCTGTATTTCTTTCTGGAGACTTTAGGGGAGAATCTGTCTCCTAACCCTTTCCAGCTTCTGGAGACCGTCCTGTATTTCTGAGTTCACGGCCCTGTCTGTCTTCAAAACCAGCAGTGGCCATCACTTTGACCTCTGCTGCTGTTATCACATCTTGTTTTCTGACTCCATCCCTCTTGCCTCTCTCTTAAACTTAAAGGAATTCTTGTGATGGCACTGGGCTCGTGTGGATAATCCAAGCTCCTCCCCCATCACAAGATCCTTGAGTTAATTGCATCTGCAATACTCCTTATGCCATCCAAGGTGACATATTCACAAGTTGCAGGGATTAAGATGACGGACATCTTTGGAGGACCATTATTCTGTCTAACGTCGATAATGGGTGTGAAGTGGTATCTCATGGTTTTAATTTCTAATTCCCTCCTGGCAAATGATGTTGGGCACCTTTTCACGTGCTTATTGGTCATTTGTATATTTTCTTTGAAGAAAGTAGGCACTAGTTTCTTAGATATGACACCCAAAGCACAAACAACAAAAGGAGAAACAGATAAATCAGATTTCATCAAATTAAAATGTTTTATGCTTCAAAGGACACTATCAAAAAGGGAAAAGACAACAAATAGAATGGGAGAAAATATTTGCAAATCATGCACTGGAAAGTGACTTATATCTAGCATATATAAAGAATTCTTACAACCGAATAATAAAAAGATAAATAACCCAATTAAAATATGGGCAAAGGGTGATGAAGATTTACTGCTATGTTTCCATCTAGGAGTTTTCTATTTTTAGGTCTTACGTTCAGGTCTTTGGTCTGAGTCAGGTTTTTTTGCATACGCTGTAAGGTAGGGGTCCAACTCCATTCTTTTGCATGTGGATATCCAGTTGTCCTAGCACCATTTGTTGACAAGATTATTCTTTCCCCAAATTGACTGATCTTGACTCCCTTACCAAAAAATCAATTGACCCTAATTGTGAGAGATTATAGAGATTATTTTATAGAGTCCTGTTTCTTTTCCACTCACCTGAATTTCTACACTTATGCCAGCACCACACTGTCTTGCTTCCTGTAGCTGTTTGTAAATTTTGAAATCAGGAATCGTGAATCCTCCAGCCTTGTTCTTTTTGAAGATTGTTTTGGTTAATCTGGGTTCCTCCCAATTCCTTATTAATTCTAAGATCAACTTGTGGATTTCTTAAAAAAAAAAAAGCCAATTGGAATTCTGATATGGACTGTGTTGAATATATAGAGCAATTTGGGGAATATTGCCATCTTAACAGTATTAAGTATTTCAGTCTATGAACAGGGGTATCTTTCAATTTAGTTAGGTCTTCTTTAATTTCTTTCAAGGATGTTTTGTACTTTTCAGAGTATACATTAGGTACCTCTTTTGTTAAATTTATTCCTAAGTATTTCATTCTTTCTGATGCTGCTGTTTATAGCTAGTTTGTGGAAATACAATGGGCTTTTGTGTATGTCTTTTTTTACCCTGCACCCTTGTTGAATTCATCTATTAGTTCTGATAATATTCAGTAGAAACCTTGGGATTTTCTCTGTATAGAATTATGTCATCTACACATAGAAGGTGTGTTGTGTATTCAGTTGCTCAGTTGTGTCCGACTCTTTATAGTCCCATGAACTGTTGCCCACCAGGCTCCTCTGTCCGTGGAATTTTCCAGGCAAGAATACTGGAGCAGGTGGCCATTTCCTACTCCAGGGGATCTTCCCAGCCCAGGGATTGAACCCACATCTCCTATGTCTCCTGCATTGGCAGATGGATTCTTTACCACTAGTGCCTGGGAAGCCCTAGAAGGAAATAGGAGGAGGAGAGTTTTATTTCTTCCTTCTTAATATGGTCGCTCTTTATCTTTTATCCTGCTTAATCGCCCTGGCTAGAACCTCTAGTACAATGTTGATAGATGTGGTGAGAGGCGACATCCTTGTCTTGCTCCTGACCTTAGGGGGAAGCATGTGCTCTTTCACCATTAATTATGAGGTTAACTAGATATTTTGGAGATCTTCTTTATTAGACTGAGGAAATTTCCCTCTATTTTTAGTTGGCTGAGTGTTTTAAATTTTGTCAAATGCTTTTTCTGTCAATTGAGATGATCATGTGGGTTTTGTCCTTTATTTGATTGATGTGGTATATTACATTAATTGATTTTCTAATGTTAAACTAGCATTGCATTCGTGGGATAAATCCCACCTGGTCATGGTATAGAATCATCTTTTATGTTTTTCTGGATTTTCTAATGTTAAACCAGCATTGCATTCGTGGGATAAATCCCACCTGGTCATGGTATAGAATCATCTTTTATGCCTTTCTGCACTCAGTTTGCTAGTATTAAGCAACTATTGTGATGTCAAGGTTCTCTGGGGAAAGCCTACTATCTGCTCCCTCTTCCCAGACCATCCCACAAAATCATCCTCAAGAACTCTCCTGCCCTTGGCTTCCCTTTCCTGTGTTGGCCCATGGACTGTTAACTGATGACGGTGGGAATGATAATCCCGAGTCCACCATCTTTAAGTGTTGGCTCAGATATTACCTTGGGTAGGAGGCCTTCGCAGTGGCTCCCCACCGCCCATCCCAGTAGGACTGCTAGCCCCCCGCTCACCTGTGCTCTCACGCGTCTTCACTCTTTATACATAACTTGCTGCAGGACGAGCCAGGACCAACTTCTCCAAGTGGACCGGGCTCTGCTTCAGATATGGACTGTGTCTAGACATGCTTGACGGGACTTTTGATCCCTGCCGACGTTTGCCTGGCTGTAATCCCTTACCTCATTGGGTTCTGATGTTCTACCATTAGAGAGAGAATTCCTTTGACTTAAGAATTTATCCCAAGTTAAAATGCAGATGCATCAGGAGAGGTGCACTAAGTCCCCCACATATGAATGAGTTCTCTTCTGAAAGCACATTCCTAAGTCCAATTTGTTTATAAGTCCTGCAACGTTAACCTGAGTACCCAACTGACACAATCGGCTCTATGGTACTGTACTGTAGGTTTATAATACTTTTTATACAAATAATACACAAACAAACACAAAAATAAACACTTTTAATCTTACAGTACCTTGAAAAGTGGAGCTTCCCTGGGGCCTCGGATGGTAAAGAATCTGCCTATAATTGCAGGAGACCCAAGTTCAATCCTTGGCTCAGGAAGGTCCCCTAGAGAAGGGCATGGCAACCCACTCCAGTATTCTTGCCTGGAGAATTCCATGGACAGAGGAGCCTGGTGGGCTACAGTTCACGGGGTCACAAAGAATGGGACATGACTGAGCGAGTAGCACTTTCACTTTTCACCTTGAAAAGTACAGTAGTACAGTACAGCAGCTGGCATACAGGGGTTGGCATCGCGTGAGCAGGCAAGAGGAGTTACTCACTGGAGGAAGAGGAAGAGGTGAGAGATGGGAGAGCTGAAGGGCTGGCAGCAACAGGAGATGCTGACGCTGGTGGTTGAACAGGTTGCTTTCTCTACTGCCCTCTTCCCTCCCTCAGTCCTGTGTTGTGGCTAGCGGGGTCCTATCCTGCCATCACAGCTTTTGCGGTGCTGCCTAGCTTACTTCATACATGGCTTTCACTTCGGACCTCACAGAGAAAAAGAGCTGAAGTCCTGGTCTTCTCCCTCCCAGAAGGCCCCTGAGTTCCTCCTGTGTGTGGCCCACCTTCCCACAGTCTGTACATCTGGAGAGGGGCAGCCATTCTCATACTCAGAGCAAACTTCCCGATGTACCCTTTGCTTGGGTCAGGAGCATCCCACGGCCTTATATCAGTAAATACAAAATATAATGTGAAATAAATATAAATAAGCCACCTAAGGGATTTTTCTACCCTAACAACAACAAATTGCTCTCAAGGTAATGCACCTCCTCTCCCTTCCCCAACACAGAAGAACTGGCTTATTGGTTTAAATACCACCTCCTAAAGCACCCAGGGGTGCCCAAGTCCATTTAATCCTCCCAACAGTGCTTATTGTTACGCTTCTAACAGATAAGGAGGCCGAGGCCCAAAGAAGCCGAGTAGGTTGCCAAGCTTTTGGAGCCAGAGCTCTGGGTCTCCATGGTGTCCTACCCTCACGAGGGGTAGTTTGTGTGGTGCAGTTCCTTCCAGGGGTGGTGCATCCAGGGAGGGTGGCCAGTCTGGCTGCAGGAGCCCAGGCTGAGGATGGCAGGCCTGGCTGGGTTTCTTCTGTTTCCTCAGTATGGACCCAGGGGCAGGGCAGCGAAGGTGTGGGGTGGTGGGTCAGGCCCAGCGGAGCAGCTCTGGGGCCTCGAGGCACCCTGGAGCAGAGAGAAGCCTGGATGGTGTGAAGCCCTGGGAGCTGGGACTGCTTCAAGGTGAGGTCTACTGTCTCTTGCCAGCTACCACCTACCGCCTCGTTTTAACTTTTAGCCTAACTGTGGCTCATTCCCTCTGCAGAGGCTCCAAAAACCTTGACATTCCACCTCCCACCCTCTGAAGCTGGGGTCTGGCACCAGCCCACTCTCAGGGAGGGTCTCCCCGACGTCTGTGGATCTCTCTGCCCCACGGCAGCAGGAGGGGTGTGCTTTTTGACTCCGCCGCCGCTGATCTGAACGCATGATCTGTTTTCCCTCTGGTGTGTGCAACAGTGCGGATCGGACAGGGAGCGGAAACAGGAAAGATAAGTGGGAAATAAATCACCCAACTTGATTTAGTCATAATAGTAAGGAGAGGGTGATTGCCGAGCCGCTATCAGGGCTGCAATCAGCGCTCCAGGGGCCGGAGATGGAGCTCTCTCTGCTCCGCACCGACCTTCTGAAGCGCCCCACAGAAGGAGGGGCTGCAGGCTCAGAGGTGGGGCAGGGGGCTGTCCTGGGCCCACTCTGAGCTTGCTGGGAGCCCCGTGGCACAGACAGGTGCCTGCTCTGCCCAATAAGCCTCTGCCCTCCAAGGGGGCAGACAAAGGGAACACAGCCATGTGAGGGCCCAGCCCCAGCCCACCTCCCGTCCATGAAGACCCCTGCCCAGTTCTGCTGGGGAAGCACTCTGCCTATTGAACTGCCCGGTGGGAGGCAGTCAGCGTTGGTGGGAGAGCAGGGGAAGTGCTGGCGCAGTCTAATTCCCCCTATGTTTAATGCTCTCCAGAACACAGCTTAGCTTCCTATTTTTCCAGGCAGGACTGGGCCAACTCTTCCAGCCTGGTCTTTGAGGCCGTCCAGGAAGGAGAAGTCACCCTATCTCTCTGCCTCTCCACGCCCTCCCACCACCACATCCCCATCCCGGAGTCTCGCCCCTTGGGATGAGCCCAGATCTAACCTGGGCCCTCCCACTGCATTTCCAGGCCTTGTCCCCTCTGTCTGCGTGGCTGCCACATTCCAGGGAGACAAGCCCTGTGTTCTCCCACATGCCCTGCATGGCCCTGGAGGAAACCTGGTATCAAGGGCCTGGGGAGGAGGGCAGTGATTCTAGAGGCCTGGGTGTCACAAGACAGCCTAGGTGACGCAGGAATATCTATTCCAATTCGCGAAGGGATATCTGCTCTGGCAAGTTATAAAATACCATTTCCACTGAGGCTGTGGAATTACTTACAGGAGCCACAATGAAACCAGACAACCTTTCAGTCAAGCTGCCTGTTGTTCCTGCTTCAAGGCTGGCAAAATAAATACTGAGCAAATAAAGTTAGTCGGCATCTGAGCATTTTAATGAATAAAGAGTAGCAGGCGGGCCTGGGGAGCAGGGAGCTGCCGCACATTCCCGGCCTGCAGACGGATGAGGCCCAGGTGACAGCGCCAGGCTGTGTCCCTCCCACCTCCCACCCTCAGTGGTGATGCCTGTGGACAGGCCAGCGGGACCAGGGTTCAGATAACCAGCCCCATGACCTCAGCACTGTATATCCAGCCTCTGAGAGATTCACACTCTCAACAGACTGGAAGGAGTCTTTGGAGTCTGTCTATTGCACTCCATAAGGCAAGGGTCAAGCAGGCTGAACTGCAGATGAGGTGCAGTGTGAGGGAAAAATGACAATAGGGCCTTAAGGGACTTTCAAAGTGGCATTTGTAGCAAGGACGAGGTGCAGGTGTGCAGATGGGGGCAGATGGTGTGGCATTCATGGGGGTTGGAGGGCAGGTAGCCCTGTCTGAGCAGAATGGCTGGGCTGGGAAAGAAGGACCTGGCCTGAGAGAGCCCAAGGTGGCACAGAGCCCTGAGCAGGTCACCAGGGGGGCACTGTGGGGAGATGCTCAGGTGAGCTTGCTGAACCACTGCAGGCCTCCCAGGGGGCCTGCAGAGACCTGGAGAGGGCCATAAGGGGAGAAAGAATAAGGTTTTGCTTTCCAAGGGAGAAGGCAGGAGACGGTGGCAGATGGTCCACAGAGGGGCTCAACAGCAGCCCCGGGCAAGCTTCTTGCACAGATGGGGTGCGGATGACTGTGGACGTGAAGCAAATGAAGAGTGGGCTGCCTGAAGACTGGCTGCACCAGACAGACACACCTCTTTCTTCTGAGAAGTACGGGTAGGTCAAAAGAGTGTCCTGGACCTAGGATGAGGATTTCAGTGTGGCACTTGTCATACCCTTTCATGGCACCCCCTGTGGACAAGCTGGACAGTATCCAGTGAGGAGCATTTGGACCAGGACCAAGACCATGGCGGATGGAGCCCCAATGGTTGAGATCAATCTGGAGGGAAAGCTCTGAAGACGTGGGGACCAGGATGTGTTTCCCATGTCCCCTCTGTCTGTGTGGCTGACACATTCAGGGAGATAAGCCCTGTGTTCTCCTGCATTCCCCGCATGGCTCTGGAGGAGCCCAGTGTTGAAGGACTAGGGAGGAGCGTAGTGGTTCTAGAAGCCTGGGCGTTAGAGAGAAGACAGCTGAGGTGATGCAGGAATATCTCTTCCAGTTCACTACGGGATATCAGGTCTGGCAAGTTATAAAATGACGTTTCCACCAAGGCTGTGGAATTATTTACAGGAGCCACAATGAAACCAGACAACCTTTTACGTGCTCCAAAATGTGTTTTCTGTTGCTTTGGTGAAGTCGTGGAGGACATACTAACTAAGGTTTGTGGGGACATCCCTGGTGGTCAGTGGTTAAGAATCCGCCTTGCAATGCAGGGGACACGGGTTTGATCCCTGGTCAGGGAATGAAGATTCCATATGCTGAGGAACAGCTAAGACAGAACACTGCAACTACAGAGGCACTGTAACCACATGTCACAACAAAAGATCCCGTGTGCTGCAATTAAGACCTGAGGAAGCCAAATAAATACATATTTTTAAGAAATGTTTGTGAATGGTATATAAAGCTACAAGAGGGTAACAAATACCTTGTATAATAGTGATAAAAAATAATAGCTCATACTGTATAGCACTATGTGCCAGGCTTTGTTCTAAACAGATTCCATGTGTTAACATTTAATTTTTGCAGCATCCCAGTGAGGTAGGCATAACATTATTACCATTTTACAGATAAGCAAACTGAGGATGAAAATTGAGGTAACCAGTTGCAGAACCAGGATTTATTCCAGGCTGTCTGACCTCAGACCCTATGCTCTTAACTCCTTGCTAAGATAGAAACATGATACAAAGCAATTTCAGTGGACTAAAATTATCGGCAGAACATGAGATGAAATCTAGTAGGAAAACATGGGAAGTACTGTTTCTAGAAGCAAAGGCTATTAAGACAGAATGGGGTGTCAGGCTTGTTACCAGCATGTCCGAAAAACTCTTAGGAAGAGTTTTTGTTGGCTGCATCTCAACCTAAATCAACAAGGCGACAAGGCTCCCAAGAGATCCCTGGGCAGTGACAGGCCGGTCAGTCCATAGCTGTGCACTCCAGGCTCGTGTTTGTAAAAGGATGTTGAGAAAATGAAGCAGGTCATGGAACAGACAGGCCATGGCAGAAAGGTAGGGGGTCAGGAGAGTACAGATAGCTCCGACTATAACCAACTGAATAAATGATGTCAGACACTGAGGGATGGTTAGAGTAACTGGAGACAGGTTACTCCAGTAACAGGGCTGGACTGGCTGCCCATCTCTAAAGGGAAGCCCCAGGACCCACAGCAGATGGTAAGGGAGGAGCATTTCAGCTCAGGACAAAGAAACACTTGCCAGCTCTTGCATTGTCTGGGGGAATAGCACCCACCTTGCTTAGCACAGTGCTTGATGCATTATACGTGTGCAAAAAGTGGTGGTGGTGATTGTGGTTATGATATCTAACTTCAGCGTGAGAATCCAGAATCTACCGCTGGTTGGGTGTATGGTTCCAGGCATACCCTTTCACCTCTGAGCCTCAGTCTCCTCATCTGTAAAATGGGGGTGATAAGGCCTTAATCAGACAATTGTTGAGGATGAAAATTCAATGAGTCTGTCTGTCTTGGGAGCCTAATTAAAAGCCTAATGTGTATAATAGGTGCTCTTCCCTGGTGGCTCAGATGATAAAGAATCTGCCTGCAACGTGGGAGAACTGCACAACTGCACTCATCTCACACGCTAACAAAGTAATGCTCAAAATTCTCCAAGCCAGGCTTCAGCAGTACATGAACCGTGAACTTCCTGATGTTCAAGCTGGTTTTAGAAAAAGCAGAGGAACCAGAGATCAAATTGCCAACATCTGCTGGATCATTGAAAGAGCAAGAGAGTTCCAAAAAAAAAACATCTATTTCTGCTTTATGGACTATGCCAAAGCCTTTGACTGTGTGGATCACAATAAACTGTGGAAAACTCTGAAAGAGATGGGAATACCAGAGCACCTGACCTGCCTCTTGAGAAACCTATATGCAGGTCAGGAAGCAACAGTTAGAACTGGACATGGAACAACAGACTGGTTCCAAATAGGAAAAGGAGTACGTCAAGGCTGTATATTGTCACCCTGCTTATTTAACTTCTATGCAGAGTACGTCATGAGAAACGCTGGACTAGAAGAAGCACCAGCTGGAATCAAGATTGCCGGGAGAAATATCAATAACCTCAGATATGCAGATGACACCACCCTTATGGCAGAAAGTGAAGAGGAGCTAAAAAGCCTCCTGATGAAAGTGAAAGAGGAGAGTGACAAAGTTGGCTTAAAGCTCAACATTCAGAAAACTAAGATCATGGCATCTGGTCCCATCACTTCATGGGAAATAGATGGGGAAACAGTGGAAACAGTGTCAGACTTTATTTTTGGGGGCTCCAAAATCACTGCAGATGGTGATTGCAGCCTTGAAATTAAAAGATGCTTACTCCTTGGAAGGAAAGTTATGACCAACCTAGATAGCATATTCAAAAGCAGAGACATTACCGACAAATATCCGTCTAGTCAAGGCTATGGTTTTCCCAGTGGTCATGTATGGGTGTCAGAGTTGGAGTGTGAAGAAAGCTGAGCACTGAAGAATTGATGCTTTTGAACTATGGTGTTGGAGAAGACTCTTAAGAGTCCCTTGGACTGCAAGGAGATCCAACCAGTCCTTCCTAAAGGAGATCAGTTCTGGGTGTTCATTGGAAGGACTGATGCTGAAGCTGAAACTCCAATACTTTGGCCACCTCATGCGAAGAGTTGACTCATTGGAAAAGACCCTGATGCTGGGAGGGATTGGGGGCAGGAGGAAAAGGGGATGACAGAGGATGCGATGGCTGAATGGCATCACCGACTCGATAGACATGAGTTTGGATGAACTCTGGGAGATGGTGATGGACAGGGAGGTCTGTCGTGCTGTGATTCATGGGGTCGCAAAGAGTCGGACACGACTGAGCAACTGAACTGAACTGAATTGAGTGACTGTAAATTTGAGGAACAGTAACTATAATAGGGGCCATTTCTTTCTTAAGCGCTTATTCTGTGTCAGGGGCCATGCTAAACGGCTGGAAAGCGCTCTCTCCTTTGATCCTCACAAGGTAAGTAAGGAAACTGGAATTCGCATGAAAGGAGAGCCTAAGTTTCAATCTAGGTCTGGCTTATTCAAGTGCATAACATCAACACCACTCTGCTGCCTCCCTGGGACTCAATGAATTACTCGGCACATGAGATGGAGGCAGAGTGGAGTTTGAAGGTTCAGGGGGTCTGCTCCAGGTTTCCCTCTTTATTCTAGCACTTTACTGTGCTTTATTAGAGCAGAGCCCTGGCGCGGGAAGCTCAGCCCACCTCCTGACTCAGCCCCTGGCTCCCCACCCCCGCCTCTGCCAGCCCCGCTGGGGGGAGTTCCTCTTTCAGCCTGTCTGACTCTATCTATCCAGGCACTTTGTCCTGCTAATTCCGAGAGTGGAGGGCGTGTGCACTCGTGATGCTGTTCAGCCCTAATTAGAAGTTCCTGACAGCTTGTTTGGGGCCCTGTCAGGCTCTCTGACTGGCCTTGCACCAATAAGTAAAAAGGAAAATTGCTGTCTGCCCCACACCTGGAGGCCTGGGTGTCATTCTGAGCGGTGTGTGCAGGCAGCGGGTGCTCACTGGCTGCTCCTGTTCTGGGACTCCTGTTCTGTGCTGACTCTGCATCAGCAGCCCAGGCGGGGCCTGTGTCCCTCCAGGGTCCACCCAGGGCTCCAGTGCCTGGACCAGGAGGGACCTATTGATTGAGACTTGATACAGCCTTGAAGGGGAGCGAGGCAGACTGCTGGGACTTTCGTATCCAGATTTTAAGTCCTCCATGTGAGTTCAGGGCCAGAAGGCCACAGAGCATAGGAGGCCTTTGTTTGAAATTTTATTTTTATTTTCATTGGAGTATAATTGCTGTATAGTGTTGTGTTAGTTTCTGCCCTACAGCATGAATCATCTCTAGGTACACGTATATCCCCTCCTTCTTGAGCTTCTCTTCCACCCCCCGTATAGATCATCACCCTCTAGGTCATCAGAGCACTGAGCTTAGCTTCTGTGCCATATAGCAGCTTCCCACAGGCTGTGTATTTTACACGGGGTAATGTACATGTGTGTATATATATATGTATATACTACTCTCTGAATTCGTCCCACCCTCTCCTGCCCCTCTGTGTCCGTAAGTTCATCTGTAGTGATGACGATGAACCTAGTCTCTCATACAGAGTGAAGTAACGCAGAAAGAGGAAAACAAGTAGTGTATATTGATGCATATATACAGAATCTAGAAAAATAGTACTGATTAACCTGTCTGCAGGGCAGGAATGGAGATGCAGATGTAGAGAATGGATGTGTAGACATTGAAGCAATGGGCTTGTAGCACAGGAGGCTTTTTTTCCTCGAGACCTATTACAGGTGGGCACAGTGGAAGGTGGGGTTGGATGCTAAATTTTTTTCAGCTATGAGAGAATGATCTAGCAGAGGCCTAACCCCCTGGACTTTTCTGCTTATTGACCTGCCTTGAAGAATGCCTTGAGAGTTAAACAGTTATCACACAAAGCTATGAAGCTGGACAACCTGGCTTCAAATCTCTGTGATAAAGTGTGTGCCTTTGGGCAAATCATTTCGTCCCTCTAGACTTAGTTTCATCATCTGTAAAATGGGAGTGATAATAGAGTTGGAAGGATTAAATTAAAAACTTCATAATAGTATCTGATTCCTAGTAGGCATTCTTCAGATGTCAGCTAGGAGTATTATTATTTTTACAATATAATGAAGCAGTTTGAATTCCAGCCATACTGCATATTAAATTTATGATCTTGGGCAAGAACTCTAACTCTGATCCCGAATTTATTTCTAAAAGTGAGTATAAAAACAGTACCCATCTCCTAGAGTTATTATGAAGATTAAATGAGATTATGTCCCTAAAACACTTAGCACAGCCCTCAAAATAGAAATCAGCAAATTATAGCCTATGGACCTAATTAGGCCCATCACCTGACACGTAAACCTTTTGTCTGAACACAGCCGTGCTCCTTCCTGTAAGGACTGTCTCTGCTGCTTTTGGGCTGCAATGGTAGAATTGAATCTGGCGGAGAAAGCAATGGCAATCCACTCCAGTACTCTTGCCTGGAGAATCCCATGGATGGAGGAGCCTGGTAGGCTGCAGTCCGTGGGGTCGAGAAGAGTTGGACACGACCGAGCGACTTCACTTTCACCTTTCACTTTCATGCATTGGAGAAGGAAATGGCAACCCACTCCAGTGTTCTTGCCTGGAGAATCCCAGGGACGGCGGAGCCTGGTGGGCTGCTGTCTATGGGGTTGCACAGAGTCGGACACGACTGAAGTGACTTAGCAGCAGCAGCAGCACAAAACTGAATATATTTCTTATCCTGCCCCATTATAGAAAAGGTTTACCAATCCCTGGCCTAGAACTTAGTAAGTGCTCATTTGGTGCCATTAAACTAGGTAATTAAGAATAGTGCATGGCTAGAGATTAGCCTTCCTTGGTGACTCAGTGTAAAGAATTCCCCTGCTAATGCAGAAGATGCAGGTTTGATCCCTGAGTCAGGAAGATCCCATGGAGAAGGAAGTGGCAACCCACTCCACTATTTTTGCCTGGGAAATCCCACCTGGAAAATCCCATGGATGGAGAAGCCTAGTAGGTTGCAGTCCATGGGGTCGCTAAGAGACTGAGTGACTTCACTTTCCCTTTTCACTTTCATGCATTGGAGAAGGAAATGGCAACCCACTCCAGTGTTCTTGCCTGGAGAATCCCAGAGGCAGAGGAGCCTAGTGGGCTGCTGTCTATGGGGTCGCACAGAGTCGGACACGACTGAAGCAACTTAGCAGCAGCAGCAGCATCAGTGCTAGCTGTTGTTATTGACAGGTAGTGTCATTGTAATCCTCGTGTTTACACGAGGATCCTCCTACTCTAAGATTTTCTAACCAGAGAAAGTTGTTTCCCCCAAAGGTCTTACATAGTGGAGGGGATTTTTTTTTGGCTGGGCAGGCTCTCTGTTGCTGAGTGCAGGCTTTCTCTACTTGAAAGAGCGGGCTTCTCTCTTTGCAGTGGCTTCTCGTTGCGGGGCACCAGCTCTAGGTGTTCGGGCTTCAGTAGTTGTGGCTCACAGGTTTGGTTGCTCTGTGGTACATGAACCCTTCCCAGACCAGGTATTGAACCTGTGTCCCCTACACTGGCAGGTGGATTCTGGACCACCAGGGACGTCCTAGGGATTTTTTTTTTTTTTTAAACGTTGATCTGACTTGCATTTTTAGAAAGGAAAACTGGTTGTGCTATTTAGGGTAGCTATATACCTTCCCCCTGAGTCATAGATTTTCTCTTTTAAGGGATATCAGTAATTTGGGAGTACTTTGAGATTAATCAATTAATCTCATTGATGAATTCTGTTAGTGAGGGGTCCCAAGAAAGCCCATGCTAGATTTCAGATAGCCAAAGCTGTCTGGATAATCCAAGGCCACTGCCTCTGGGCTTAGAACTTGGTACATGGTCCCCTCTACACAATTTGTTCTTCCAGTGGGGGGGCTTGTGAGGGGTCCTGGGAGCTGCCTCAGGGTCATTCAGGCTGGAAGAATCCTGCCCATTCACTGCAGTTCAGCGGACTCGGGGAGGGTCCTGGGGGTGTGTGTGTCTGGGAAGAGGCTGGGGCCAGTGCTGACCTCACACACAGCCAGGCTATTATCACTCAATTTTTTACGCTGTGTTCTGGACACTGCGCTGCCTACCAGCGGAGTGCGGCCGTTAAAATATTAATGTCTGGCGTGTGGCAAACATTTAAAAAATGCTAAGATGGGGAGAGCTGCTGAGCCGGCCTTGTTGACACACTGCCTCACCTGGGTGTTGTTTGCTAGGTAAATACCAAGGATTCCTCCCCAAAGTTGGAAACTGCTCTTCTGTCCTGGCCTCTCCCGTCCTCCTCTGACCTGATTGGTGGGGCAAGCTTGTTTCCTGCCCCAGCAGTGCCTCCTGGGGCGGTTCTTTGGGAACAAGCCACATAGTGTCAGTTACCAGGAGACTTTTGGAAGGGCTGGTGTCAGGGTGTTGTCGCTGGCAGCTCCCCGTGGTGGGGTGGGGCAGGGGGGGTGCCCTGAGACCAGCTCTGGACCAGGCACAGTGGGAGGTGGACATGGCCACTGCCAGCCAGGAATTCAGCTCATGAAGGGGTTGACACAATGCCCCAGTGCCTAGCCCACAGCAGAGCCAGGAAGGCAAGACGCCCACAGTGGGGTCTGAGCCTCCTGTGCTCAGAGCGGCCATCGCTGGCTCATCGGGACAGTCTGTTTAGCTGATCTCCAAGCAGCTCCACCTTCCTCCTACAGGAGGCCATCTCCAGTCAGCTGGAAGCAGCTGACATGAGACTAATTTGCTGTCCTCGGTAGAGGAAAGAGTGACAGCAGGGAAGTTCTGATGAAGTGCCAGAAGGGCTCCGGGGGGACAGAGCCCCTGGGAGGGGGAAAGACAGGGCTTCCTGGGGGAGGTGACCTGTGGGGTGGGGAAGAAGGACAGCACAGGTGGAGGGTGCATTCAGCAAAGGCTCAGAGGCAGGACTGCGCAGCGTGAGAGCAGAATTGGCAAGCAGCGTCCTTGGCTCTACCACAAGGCAGGGGCCAACCTGCCCAACCATCCTGGTGGTGGAAGCTCAGGGCTGTCTCTCATCTCTGGCTTTTCCCAGCAGAGTCTCTTTCACGGATCAAAACCTCAGGAGATCCTTTCTTCCTGCTTGGAGTTGAGTCTCCATCCAAACTAAACAGAAAAAGCAAATGACACAAACTCAGACTCTGGCACGTCTAGGATGGAGACGTCTGGCCTCGCCAATCATCTACCCAAGGGTTGGCAGACATTTTCTCTAAAGGATCAGAGAGTAAATATTTCAGGCTTTGCAGGCCATAAGGTCTCTATCACAACTCTTCATCTCTGCTATGCGGAGCAAAAACAGTTGAAGACAATCTGAACCAGCAAGCGTGGCCAGGTGCCCCCCAAAAACTTCATTTATGGACATCAAAATTTAATAATTTAATATCTAGAATTTTTTATGTATTTATTTTTCTGGCTGTGCTGGGTCTTCATTGCTGTGTGTGGGTTTTCTCTAGTTGTGGCGAGTGGGGGCTACTCTCTAGCTGCTGTGGAGCCCAGCCTTCTCGTGGTGGCGACTTCTCTTGTTGCAGAGCACAGCCTCTAGGGCAAGTGGGCTTCAGTAGAGGTGCACAGGCTTAGTTGCCCCATGGCATATGGGATCTCCCCAGACCAGGGACTGAATCTGTGTCTCCTACATTGGCAGGCAGATTCTTAACCACTGGACTGCAAGGGAAGTCCAATAATGTAATATTTGTGTGTGATGGAATATTATTCTTCTTTTGACTTTTTTTTTTTCCAACCATTTGAGCCACATAAAAACCATTTTAGCTCCCAGGTTGCAGCTGGGAGTGGGCAGAACTTGGACCCCTGATGTGCTTGGACCATCTTGTCTGAAACTTGATTAGCACCCTGCCTTCTGGCTCCTCTGGGCTGCCCCCCGCCCCACTCTTGTTCGGTGTGCTCACCTGTTCCCACAGGAGGGCTGGTTTTGCAGAGCTCCTGCCCTAATGTGGGGTAGAGAGGCTAGAGTTGAGTTGGCCGGGTTAGGCGTTTAAAAAGCAAAAGCCAGACCCCTTGTAGAGGGACAGCTCTCCAGGCTAGCGATGTCCTTTCCTAAGACCTCATTGGTCACAGTGGGGTCAAAGATGAGGAGATGAAGGCCCAGAGAGGGGAACTGATTTGCTCAAGGTTGCTCAGCTGGCTCATAGCACAGCTGGGACAGGACCCCTCCCCTCCAAGACTGGATTCTTTCCACTTGACATGAGATAAAAGTCTCCAGGTTAAGCATCCTCTTGTTCCCCAACTCTAGACTGTCAGGAAGTGACCCTGGCCTTTGCTATCATGATCGCTCATGCCTGCTTGCTTCATATTTCTGAGAAAAGAAGGCCACAACCAACGAGCCCCAGTGTCGGCGGTAAAGGAAGAAGTAAACCATGATAAATTGCTACTAATGCTGCTGGGTGACTGAGATAAAGGCTTGATTGTTTGGGCAGCATAAATCAACACCCCAAGCCGGATGGGAAATAAAGCAATAATTTAAATCTATTTTCAGGGTCTTGTAGGCTGAGCGACTGACCAGGAATTGATATCCGAGGATGGAATAATAGATAGGGGAGGGTTATAGATGGTTAAACCACACCAAGTGGATATGTCCGTACTCCCCCAGCTTGTCGCAAGCTCTGTGGGTGGGCTCCAGGCAGAACCATAACTCCTGTCTCTGCTCTGTAAAGACATCCCTCTGTAATCAGCCCACCTGCCTTCTTCCCCTGCCATCCCACCCACAGAAAAGCCTCTGCTCCTCCTCCAGGCATCCCTTCCTCATTACTCTTCATGCAGGGACTCTTGGTGAGGCCCTGTGCTGAGCACAGATTCGAAGATGCCCAAGACGAAATTAACGCTACAGGATCTAAGTTCCCTGAGGTCAAGGGCCGTGGCTGTCTAGTCTACCACTGTAGCTGCCCTGCCTGGGACTGTGCCTGGCATGTAGCAGATGCTCGATATATTTCTTGGTGGATAAGAGACTGGTCAAGCTGTGCCCCCAAAGTCACAATGAAGTACATTAACTACTCTACAGAGAATGCACTGTGGCAGGGGAGCCAAGAAGTGGTGAGGATACTGTTATTTCTGGGAAATCTTGGGAGGGGTGGGAAAGCTGAAAGTGGTGAAACCTGGGTTGAGTCTTGAGATAGGAGTGGAGGTGGTCAGGGGACCAGGGATGGGAGCAGGGCCCTCCAGGTGGAGGGAACAGCCTGTGCAAAGACCTGGAGAAGCTATCATTGCTAATTCTGAAACCAAACAATGTTGGGATCTTGAAGAAAGGTGATGCTAAGCCAGCGGGTTATGGTTTCCAATTCCAATTCATATTTCCCTACACAACTTTCTTTTCACCAAGCACTCGTCATGTGGTTTTCTTAGTTTGCGATAATCCAAGTGGGTGGCAGGTAGACACAGTTGCAAGGCGTGGTGTAATAGAAGGACACTTGGGCTGGTCAGGTCCCTAGGGTTCTAGTCCAGAGGCCCTATTATGTAGCTCTTTGGCCCTGGGCATGTCCCTTTGAACCTTTCTGGTTCTTCTTTCCCTCCTGTGGAAAATGGTGAGATCTGAAGGGTTCTATTAGATCAGCAAGGGTTCTTGCTGATGCTTTAAATCATTTCTGGACAGATACCACCTGCCGAGGCTAAAATGCTCTTTCAACCCCTAACTAAAGGTTAGGCACTTAGTAGACTTTAATAAATATCCAATGATGGCTTACTTAGGGCAGATTTCCCTGCCTTTCCAAAAAGGTAGAAAGATGAAGTTCCCCAAGATACACTGAAGCTATAGATGGTCTCTAGTCTTTATCCAAAGTGCAGTGATAATGAGGTAATAAATAAATACAGGTAACATTGCTGTGTACCATGTACCAGGCACTAGTCAAAGACCCTTAGATGCATTAGGTCAATTAATCCCAATAAGAACCCTAGGGGATAGGTGCTATCATTATTATCCCCACTTCACAGCCCCAGACAGATGGGCTAGCTTGTCCAGCACCATGTAGTTAGTAAGTGGTGAAGCCAGGTTTGGACCAGGCAGTCAGACCCAAGAGGCTGATCTGCCAACCTGGTTGCTGTGGCCATGCTAACCTGCCCCGCGACTGAGGGAGTTATTTTTCAGCCACTAAGTCATGTCCAACTCTTTCTGACCCCATGAACTGCAGCACACAAGGCTTCCCTGTCCTTTACCATCTCGCAGAGTTTGCTCAAACTCATGTCCATTGAGTCAGTGATGCTACCCAACCATCTCATCCTCTGTCGCCCTCTTCTCCTCCTGCCCTCAGTTTTTCCCAGCATCAGGGTCTATTCCAGTGAATAGGCTCTTTACATCAGGTGACCAAAGTATTTTGAGCTTCAGCTTCATCATCAGTCCTTCCAATGAGTGTTGAGGGTTGATTTCCTTTAAGGTTGACTGTTTTGATCTCCTTGCTGTCCAAGGGACTGCCAGAGAGACAGATGCAAAGATGAGTGGCCGGGGATGTGGGTCTAGGTACTGTAGTCAGCAGCAGAGTCTGAGACACTGGGAGATTCCACCTCCACCACCTCCATACGGGCACAGGCCGCTGATTCTACAAACAGGGGAGATGGATGGGCTCTACAATATCTGTCAAGGCCCAACAAGGGGGCACATCTGAGCCGGTGCCGGAGGTCGTAAATTTTTATGTTCATTATGTTTGTTTTGTTTGGTGTAATTAATGGATCTATTAAGCTTAATCAAGGTCTGACTTCTTTTATAACCATTATAAATCACCCCAAGTAGCTCTGGGAGGGGAGGCTGGTGTCATTTTGCAGGCCTCCCTGGGCAGGAGTGGTCATTCTCTGGAGTGAGGTCTCAGAAATGGGGTACTGGGCAGGGGGAGGGAGGAGTCTGGAATGGGTCTCCCAGAGACTGATTAGGGATAGGGTCAGACTATCAGCAGGGCATTGGGAGCAGAAGGGAAAGGAACCATGGGGAGACTGAGGCAGGGGGACTTGTGTGAGCCCTGCTCTAGGGAGCCTTCATCAATCATGTTTCTGAGTCTTGGGTCAGGCGTTTGCTGCAGAAAGGCATGTAAGCAACAGAATCTCACATTTAACCTCTTCATCCTACAAATGACTCCCTGAGTGATGCACACACTCCACACAGCCCAAGATGGGAGCTGGGTGCAGGGAGGCGAGAGGCAGGGAGAAGACAGAGGAGCCCGAGGAGGCACTGGAGGTGCTGAGCCGCCAGCCCAGAGCATGAAGCCGTGATCACGGTGTCTCTCATTCCATCTCTTTTCTGGTTTGGTGAGCAGTCACTGAGCATGATTGAGCAGGGTGGCAGAAGCTCATTCTTGGCTATCAGGATGAATGGATCCCTGGGATACCAGCAAGGATGCTATGGGTCTGCATGTGCTTTAGTAATAATAGTAAAGAAACTAACAAAATACCACTCTCCATCATTAAAATGCAGAAGCAGATAAAGAGCAGCTCCTGTGTAATTACCAAAAATTCTTATTTCCATAAGAAACCAGCACTTCATAAATGTTCCAACCTGAGCCTTTCTCTCCAGGGAAACTGGATTTCTATGAATATAGAAATTTGGTAATTGCCCCTGAAACTGCTTTTCTCTGTTAATGAATAGCAGGAGCTTGCTTTTGCTTACAGCCCCAAATGGACCGGTTTCCTTCCCCATCACTGGGTCACTGAGCACCCACCTCCCCCCCCCTCTTCCCCCCCTCCCCCACCATCACACTCATCACACCCATTAGGGCCTCAGGGCTTGGGTTTCAGGAGAAGTGATTTTTTTTTTTTTTTCCTCCAGGGAAAGAAGGGAGTGGGAGAGGGCCTGCCAGTCAGGAGCCTAGTTCTGCATTTTCCCAATTGCATTTGTATTTTTCCATACCATAGGTATACATTTTATTTCAGTGCAACATGCTTTCAAAAAATGAAATAAAATAAATGCACTATTAGATTAAAAATGTATAGCATTATATAGCTCATAATGCCATGGTAGATTTTAAACCTCTAAAAGCATATGCATTAAAGCAATTTTCTAAACTAATATAGCGAGAAGTCCACAAAAGCACTACAACATTTGATAATAGTTGCCATCTTCAGTTGAGGATAATGATGTTAACAAATGTAATGGGAGTAATGAGTGGAGATTCAAAAAGCTGCTTTTGTTTAATTTTTTGTAATGCAAATTAGTTTGGGAATGAAAGGGGGGTAATGGGGAGGGAAAAAAACCCTCCTATTTGAAATGAATCTTAATCCTAGCTAATGATAGGCCAGTAGTAAGCAGAAGCGGCTTCACTGTGGAACTGAACAATCCGGAGATGCAATTGTTAAGGTGATGAAGATGAAATTTAAAAAAAACCAACAACTGCAGAATCGAATCTTTTCTTGAGCCTGGAATTGCAGATGTTTGAATTTGGAAGCCTCCAGATAACATGGGTGTTATCCCTGGAGTTGTCTGTGCCAGAGACTGGAGACCTGTTCCTGGTGCATAGAAGGGTGTATGTGCATATGTGCTCAGCCGCTAAGTCATGTCTGACTCTTTGCCACCACGTGGACTGTAGCCCATCAGGCTCCTCTGTCCATGGGATCTCCCAGGCAAGAATACTGGAGTGGACTGCTGTTTCCTTTTCTCGACCCAGGGATCAAACTTGTGTCTCCTACGTCTCCATTGGCAGGAGACGTTTTACCATTTACCATTTACCATTGTACCACCTGGAAATCCCTGGATAGAAGGGAGGGGACTTCTAAACCTGGTTTTAGAAGCTGGGGCAGGGAGAAAGGGGTGATGAGTACAAGAAAAGTCCTGGGCCTTCACCCAGGCTGGCTTGCTCTGTGAGATCCTGAGTTATTTTAGCAAGCTCCACACTGGTTCCATTCAGGGACTTCAGTAAGCTGTTCTGCCCATCAGTTTTTCTCTTCTGTGAAATGGTGCAGCAACGGGTACTCATAGCACATTTTTGAGGGTTATGGGGTTCACATCTTAATTTCAAAAAGAAAGAAGGGTGGCACAAAGCAGAGCAGCCATAACTTCTTCCAACATGATTTTTCTTTGCCTTTGATTGAGCTCAGCCTGCCCCACAAGGCAGAAATCATAACTACGACTTTGATACACAAAGAAAAAAGTCTGTTCAAGAATGCCATCCTGGAGGGCTCCTCTGCGGTCACTCAAGGGTGCACTCAATGTTCTAGTTTTCTCTAGAGAAGGTAGGAGCAGCAAAGCTGGAGCCACTGGATACACTTCTCTAAGAGTCTGTGCATCTTGGGAGCAGGGGTGGATGTAGATGGAGAACAGCCCTCACTCACTGAGCTAGTGAAGATACCTTGTGGGTCAGCACTTGGCATGCTCTTTCTTTTGAGTGTGTTCCATTTCCCAATTAGATTGTCAACTCGTAGAGGCCAAGGATGATACTGTATCAATGGTGTTGTTCACGGGGCCCCATCCAGCTACTGGGCTCAGCCGACACTAACAGTGACTATTTACTGAACTTCTAAGTGCTTTACAAAACGCATTTCATAATTACCCCCATTTGACAGGTGGAGAAACTGAGTCATGGGGAGGTTAAATCTCACAGCTTGGAAAGTGCAGAGCTGGGCTCAAAACCAGGAGTCTGCTTCACTGGTTCTAGTCTCAGGATTGTGCTGGATGCATTTTGGGTTGCTAATGTTGGGGGAAGGGGTTCTTTGCCCCAAAAGTATGTCATATCCCACTGCCAACAGCTAAGAAGCCTTAACTGGAGGATTGCCCAGTCCAAGGAAGGCTGCTTTTTGGCTAAAGGAAGATTTGGGGGAATAAAATCATTTTTAGGGAGAGTATCACAAAATGATATGATTTTTGAGAGGGTACAGAGAAGTAGGGAATATGACTTACAGTCCCTCGCCTGGTTTACAGCTTTAATTAATCTGAAATTGCAACATAGATTTTTGTGATTAGCAGGGACATCTCAGTGAGCAGAGAAGGAATCTTTAACGGTAATCCCAAGATGAATCTGGGAGGTGAAATATCCATGTAGTAAACAAGGCAGCGTTAGAGGAAGCCAAGTAAAAGCAGGTCCCGGGCCATCAGAACAGTCGTCTGTCAGCAGGGCGTGGCCTTCTCCACTCGGCCCGTTGTGGAAGGGACGGCCATCCTTGCACCAAGGGCAGAACTGCACCGAGGCTGGGCCAAGTCCAGCTGTTTATTCTTTGTGCGTATTACCGAGAGGGCCTGGCCAGGGAGCAGAGACTCTGAGCCGGCTCCCTGCTCCTTTGGTCTGGGTCTGTCCCATCGTCATTATCACCTTTGGGGATTGACTCATGGGGGTCCCATGCCTGGCTGGACCAGCTCATTGGAGGGTCTCACCTTTCTCACAACTCCTGCTGAAGCTAAGGGATCAAGAAACACTTGTTGCTTGAAGATGGTGACCTGCTGGCCTCTCCTTTATGAAGCCTTACTCCAGAGCCAGTGAACTGAGAAAGAAGAGGCTAGTGGGAAGGGAGTAGGCGCTGTGATCATGCAGCCATCTCCTTCTCCATGAAGTCTGTTGAAATAAATAGCCACTTAAAAACCCCTTCTGATTAGTTTTTTGGACTGAATATTCCCCTCACCTTCCCCACCAAATTCATATATTGAAGCTCTGCACACACCCCCTCCATGTGACTGTATTTGGAGAGGGAACCTCTAAGGAAATAATTAAGGTTAAATGAGGTCATAAGGATGGGGCCCTCATTCAACAGGGCTAGTGACCTTTTAAGAAGAGGTCCAGAAAATTGCTCACTCCTCCCTCTGCCACATGAGGAAAAAAGCAGCCATCTCCTTGATTTCCATCAACCCAGGAAGACCACCCTCACCAGACCCTGACCCTGACCCGGCACCTAGATCTTGAACTCCAGTCTCCAAAACTGTGAGAAAACAAATTTCTGAGATTTAGACCACCCAGCCTGTGCTATTTTGTTGTGGTAGCCCAAGCAGATTAAGACAGGTAGCATCTGTTTTACGATGGTTAATAGCTGACTGGACCACAGATCAATACTAGGCTGTATCTGAAGTCCTTTAGTAAGGTACCAAGTTTGGCATAATTCAAGTACCTCATCTCAGTTTATCTTGGAATGGAAAGTCCATGAGCTGAGTTTTATCAATATCCCCACTTCACAGAGGAGGAAACTGAAGCTCAGAGAGTTTGGACTTCCTGCCCGTATCAAACAGCTAGTGAGCGCACCTGAAGGAGCTTCTCCACCTCTGATAGGCTGGTTCTGGGCTGGGACTCTGGCTTGCATGAAATCAGGAGGATTGACTGGATGGTGCATCCTAGGAGCCTGCACGCCTACCCACGCCCAGCTCATACTCTGCCAGGCGTCTAGGTCCCTGCAGAAAGAGAGAGTCCCTGTAGAAAGGAAGAGGGAACCTGGGAATGGGTAGAGGGGTGTGCTCCTTGGGGGCTCTCCAGGCCTCCAGCAGGACCCCCTGAACCTTGCGGCCCTGATGGACCAGTGTTGCTCTGGCCGATGCCATGTGCCACCTCTGACACACACCCCTCCCATGTCTCCTGAGTGCCTGAGAACACGACTCTTTAGACAGTGCATATCCCTTCTGAAAATGAAAATATCAGGAATGCCTTAGGTGCAAAGGAACATATCAATTCCTCAAAAACAAAATATTAACCTCTAACATTTTTTGAAGGTTTACTGTGTGCCAGGCACTGTATATGTACTAACTCATGTGAGTCACATGAGACAGTCACCATAGCAGTCCTTTGAATTAAGTATTACTATTATCCCCACTTTACAGAAAGGGATATTGAAGCTGAGAGAAGCTTAAGAAACCTGCCCAAAGTCAAACAGAATTTAATTGGTTTGAGAAGAGCAGGAGAATCTTACCCAACTAAGAGGTTTGACATCAAGCCCGCTTTACAGCAGGGCTCCCAAAGAGATTTGGCATCTTTGCAAGTAGTGAGTTTCTTGTCCCTACAGGTGGTCCAGCGAAGGGAGACACTCCCTTTATGGGGTTGGGGATGACATGACACAGCTGTAGCTTTATGTGTTGGGATTAAATTGGACAGGTTTGGTCCCTTCCAACTGTGAGTCTCATTGACTCTGCACAGTTAGTGTGGAATATGGAGGTCACACTGTCCTATTCATGGGAGCCAGAAGCAGGGGGCAGAGAGCGGGGACAGGATATATTGGAGACATAGTTTGTCCTGGGCAGCTCTCAGTTCTCAAGTTCACCAACACCCTAATCCATTCTATGTCTCCACCTCTTGCTAAGTCTACTCAAGGTAAGTCTATTCAAGTCTCTGCTTGAATCTCTCAGGGATGGAGAGGGTACTCAAGCCCACTCCTCAAGACTTGAAAGATAGCCTCATGATACTGCTTTAGAAGCATCTGGTCTACCTGCCTTTAGACAGCTCAGACATCTGCTTCCGCCTGCATTTTGACGTGCCTGGAAGTGGTCTGAGTGTGCTGGCTTGGGAAGACAACTGGAAGACTAGCTTGGGAGGCAGTTCCTTTGGGAGGAGGATGGAGGAACAGAGAGGAGAGATAGTCAAGAGAACCTCCAAGGTCATTCACTTTCTCCTCTTTTCTCTAGAATCCAGGACTCTGGTTCCACCATTTTCCTCGCTTTCAAAAGGTGGTGTTTAGTCACTCGAGATTTCAGCTGACTCTGGGCAGGGAAGTAACTGCCCCTAAATAGTGTTCTTCATCACAAGCTTCCACTTGCCTATTATCACACACCTGCTAGGCTGAGGGTCAATCATGCTGCAGACCTCGAACCTTGACTCCCAGAAAGTACAGGCTTTATAGACAACTTTAAAACCCCCAAGTCACCACTGGAAGCCCATCCAAAGCCAAGCAATACTACATGTTGGAGCAAGAAGAGAACTAGATTCTGTTTGCACCCATGAACTTGTGCATCCGTGCGTACATGAATCCAGGTCTATTTGCAATGATATATTTCCACATGTGAGTTGCTCAGAGAGGCATGTGGCTTCAGACCTGGAACACTGGCCTCACGATGTTGCTTCAGAAGGCCTTTGATTTCCCCCTTTATTGAAAAAGAGAGAACAAAAGTTAAGAAGCAGGACTGTCAGCCTATGGTTTATGAACTCCTTGAGATACTGTGGGATTTGATTCTAATCAGTAATTCTGTGAAGACTCCAAGAATCCACACTTTAAAGTAACAGACCCAAGTGGTGTTTATAGTTGAGGGAGTTTGGGAAAGCTGAATTAAGGGATTCCCAGCTTCCCAAGTGGCACAGAAGTACAGAATCTTCCTGTTAATGCAGGAGATGCAAGAAATGCAGATCCCTGGGCCGGGAAGATCCCCTGGAGAAGAGAATGGCAACCCACTCCAGTATTCTTGCCTGGGAAATCCTATGCACAGAAGAGCCTGGCGAGCCACAGTCCATGGGGTTATAAAGAGTTGGATGCAACTGAGCATGCATGCAAAGTACTAGTGGTCAAAGTGGGGCCAGACACAAGGCCTCCTGCCTCCGGTCACACTACTCGTGTGTATGCAGATGAGAGAGTTTGCTCAGACACAGGCATCTGCACAAATGCATCTGCCTCTGTGGACAGCTGCCACCCTCCTGGCTCGCAGCTCACCAGGAAAAGTCAGTCTGGCCCAGAACGTGTGTGATAAAGGGATTCGCCGTGCAGAGGGTCTTTCTGCTTACACCCCTGTTCTAGCCTTTGATCCTGCTGGATTATCTAAACTAAACACTGAACTCTTATTGCTTTCCTCTCTGGGAATAGGCCCACACTGAGTTGCAGGAGAGTTAGGAGTGATCTGAACTCTGATCTCTATCTGCCTGTAAGCTTCAGTTTCTCCCTGTGTGAGACAGAGGCTGATTTGAAACCAACAAATAAAATTAAAACCCAGGCAAACCTCCCACTAGCAGAGGCTGCTCGTGTCAGTTGGAAGATAAAAGGTGAGCCTGCTGGAGAAGGGTGACTTTGGTGTCCATAGCCAGCATGGAGAAGTCTGGATCCTTATGAGGAAAGGGGAACTCAGTGGTTGAGAGATAATCCTTCATTCCTAGTGGCCTCTCCAAATAATACTCACTGGGCCAAGACTCCCTCATGTTTCCAACTCTATCAGGACCAGTGAGATGGAGGAAGAGGCATACCTTCCGAGGTCACTCTGACTACCCAAGTTCACTAGCAGAGGGTGAGGGTAAGTTGCACTCATAAGCACAACTCTTCCATGCCAGGCAGAGTACTAAGCACATCACTCTGAGTGGGACATATTCCATCCCCATTGTACAGATGAGAAAGTTGAGACTCAGATAAAGCACTGAACTAAGGTCATGCTTCCCTTCCTTGCCCGCTTCCCACCTCCCCCACTGCTGAACACATGGGAATTTAGAATTCCAAACTTCACTACTAACGAGGCAAAATATTCTGAGACTCTCGGAGGAAGTGGGTGGAAGTAATAAGATATTCACCTGTGTGGGATTATTTAGTTATCGTTCTGCTTAAAGACAGGTGGATGGATAAGTCATGTGATTGAGGTGATCTGGATCCTTACCTGGCTCTTTGAGTCTCCATTTTTCCAATCCTAATGAGATAATTCCAGCCTGCTCCCAGGATTACTTAGAGCCATGAAGAAGTCCCTTGTTTATCACAGAGGGTATCACTGTACAGAATATATGTTAATCATGATAGAGGGTGGCAGTGAAAAGAGGGATTTTTTTTAGCAGAGAAAAAATTTAGCATTCCAAAATTTAGAGGAATTTTAGCATGTCTCTGGAGGGTAGAAGTGTCTGCTGCTGCTAAGTCGCTTCAGTCGTGTTTGACTCTGTGCGACCCCATAGACAGCAGCCCACCAGGCTCCTCTGTCCCTGGGATTCTCCAGGCAAGAGTGCTGGAGTGGGTTGCCATTGCCTTCTCCGGTAGAAGTGTCTAGTTTCTAACAAAACGTAAGTATTTGAAATAATCTTAAAAGGAAAACAACATCACTACTTAAAGTGAATTGCCTTTGGATTAGGAGTGCCCAAGACAAATTTAGACTCTCAGGTTGGATTTACCTGCACCCCACCCCCTCCTAAGCACAAACCTAATCCCTGGTGTCTCAAGAAAGAGTTGGTAAAGAACGTGCCTGCCAATGCAGGAAACCTGAGTTTAGTCCCTGGGTCGGGAAGATCCCCTAGAGAAGGAAATGGTAACCCACTCTAGTATCCTTGCCTGGAGAATTCCAAGGACAGAGGAGCCTGGCGGGCCACAGTCCGTGGGGTCACAAAGAGTTGGACATGACTTAGCTACCAAAAAACAAAAAAACAAAAAAAACCAGCATAAACCTGGCTTCTGTTGCCATCTTCTCTGAGAATGCAAGCTCATTTTAATAACAGCTGAAGCAAAATAAAATGAGAAAGATGATTCTGCTGCCGGGGGAACTCATAGACTGCCAGTCAAAGGCAAACGCACACTATTTTTAGGTTATGCATTGTAGGGGGTTATCTGCATTCTCCACCTCTCCCCCGCCCCCAGACTTCCCTCCCATGGTGTGGGTACGGAGGTTGGCACGCCGCACACACATCCGGGGCGCACAGACAGACCTTGACAGTGCTCTACTTAGCTCACTGCCTTCACCACCCACCTAATGCACACGGGGAAACGGAAGCGCTTTTCCAACGTTCCCCTGAATGAAGAGCTCTCTGTTAGTCACCAGCAGCCTGGCTTGGCCGCCAGTACCATCCCCACAATGAGGTACCAAAATAAATGGCTTTTGAGGCATCGCAGAGGAATATGCTGAGACTCGCGTACAATTCAAACAGTTATTAATACTCACGTTGTTCCTGGGGTGTGGGTGTACGTGACATCTACCTTTTCACTTCGGCTGGAGCGAAACAAGAGAACATATGTTCTCATTGCTGGGACTCCCAGCCCAGACACTGGCAGGAAGAAAAAGTATAGGAAAGCCCAGCCCCTCCTCCAGCCCAGACCCGTCCTCTTGGGGTCTCCGCCAAGCTGCCTGGCCTGGCCTGGCCTGTGACATCTGGGCTGGGGATGTTTGAGTTTTAACCGTAAGACTTTTCTGGACGTCAATTTTGCCATCAGTCTAAACAGGTTTTTTTTAAAGTGTATGTATAGTGTGGAAGGGGGTGAAGGTAGGGATGGGGGCTGAAGAGGATGAAAGGAGCAGAGAGACTGGCAGATACTCTGACCCACCTTGTTGGGTTGTAAGAAGAAAAAGGAAGAGATGTGAGGGTGCTTTGAGGTTTTCAGGGAGTAAGTCTGAGGAATGATAATTAAGTCTTTATCTTTTTTTTTTTTTTAGTAAATTTCATTATCATCGTCTTCTCTGGCTTGCTTCAGGTCAGCCTATTGAGAAATCCTTCCTTCCTTCCCCCTTCCTTCCTCCATCATTTTCTTTTCCTATCCTTTCTTTTTTCTCTTTCTTCCTCTCACTTTCTCTTTCTTTGTAGGAGTGAGAAGCAAGAAGCTTGAGGTCTGCTGTGTGATCCTAGACAAGTTATTTAACCTCCTATAGCTCAGTTTCCTCATCTATAAATGGGCGTAATAATTCTTGTAAGAATTAACCCAGGTAATACAAGTGAAGAATTTAGCACAGGGGAACCCTGACATGCTACAGTCCTTGGGGTCGCAAAGAGTCTGAAACGACTGAGCAACTGAACTGAACCAGCACCTAACGTGTGCCCTGTATAATGCGGGGAAGGGATGGGGTGGGGGTAGTGGTAAGTTGTTATTATCCTCATCATCGTCGTCATCGTTTCTCTTTACCCCATCATTTATTGGGCTGCCTCTAGGTATAGATTCCAGGCCTGGCCTATAGACCATCGAGTAAAGTCACTTTCTCCAGGGCACCCACCGTCTCCTAGGGTAACAGGTTGGCTTCCACTTCCACTCAGCTGCCTTTAGAGAGAGAAGATTCTCGGTGGAGTAAGGCTGGCGACCAAAGAAGAAGAAACCTTGATTTCCAGGGATTGGAAAAGGTCAGGAGTAGAACAGAGATTCATATCCTGTGTTTTGGTGGTAGGCTCGCTAATGGGCCTAAAATGTAGCTGTCACTTGGGAACCGAGGTTTCCTGGGACCAGAAAACTAGCAACCACAGAAGCAGAGTTGCTTTCAGTGTCAATATTTGCCACCAGGGGTGAGTAAACAGTCTCTCAGGTCGGAATCCAGCGTCTGGGAAGGAGAGAGGGCTGCAGGCAGGGATCACAGTGTCAAACAGGCAGTTCTCTGAATTGCAGACGGAAGGATCCAATGGGATGGAGAACAAGAAATATCTTTGCAGTTCCCCCTTAGAGCAATAG
The DNA here is from genome assembly GCF_042477335.2 of Ovis canadensis. Classification (NCBI taxonomy): domain Eukaryota; kingdom Metazoa; phylum Chordata; class Mammalia; order Artiodactyla; family Bovidae; genus Ovis; species Ovis canadensis. Next base: position 36,214,804 of record NC_091259.1, on the reverse strand, counting down.
GTGGGTGGCGAAGGCAGCCAGGCTCATCTCAAGATGAAATAGCCCTGGGGTGATAGAGAGTTGGAGGCCTGAGCTCCAAGCTATATTCCTTCAAAATCGCTGGTTTGCAGAAGGCGGTTGCTGAGTAGCCCTGAATTCTCTGCACCCTCCCGCCTCCTTTCCCCACCCTTTGCCCTCTCCACTGGCTGCCGTACTTTCTCTGAGCTCCCTTACCTCTGTGGGATGAGCCACAGACGCAGTCACATTTTCCAGGAAAATGCAAGTTGGCTCTGCTAATTTAAGGAAACCTCCGAATTCATATTCACCAGGTAGATATATTAGGAGGTGGTTATGTGCATTCCAGAAAAATCTTCTATTTCACATTGATGCTTAACTACAAGCATCCTTTAACTATCAGTATCTACTAGATGGTTCTGGGCTTGAGTTATCCCTGACAGAGATTTTGGGGGAAGATACATAAAGAGTTAGAACCACTGTTGGTATCTCAAAAATTGGAAGTGAAAATAAAGCACTTCTGATATTAATAATGAAGCTCAATGGGAAACACTGCTTGAGTCACAAAAACTTGATAATTACACAGTTTTTATAGAGTTGTATTTGTTCTTCCATCCATGCAGTAAACATAAATACCTACTTATTTGCCAGGAAGTATGATGTGAATAAGATATAATCCTTGTGTTTGAGAAAGCTTCAAGGAACAATAAATCAGTCTTGATGGTGCAGAATGGGAATTGCTGTGAAGAGGATAAGTAAACACAGTGGGCTCATGAGGATCTGAATCAAACTGGAGGAGAAGCAGTCAGGGAAGGCTTCCTGGAGGAGGTGAAGCTGCAGCTGTAGAGAGTCGGTGTTTGCTAGCTGAAGAAGAGGGGAAAGGGCAATTCTGACAGAGGGAAGATCCCACAGGAAGATAGCATGCTCTAGGAGGAGACCCCAGTGGCCAGTACATAGAGGACAATTAGGTTAAGAAGGAGGGCAGAGGAGCGAGCCAGGGTAGGAGAGATGTTCCATGACTGACCGAAGACTGAACTTTTCCTAAAAGCAATGGGGGCTGTTGAATTGTTTCCAGTGAGGGCACTAAGATGATCCTACTGTTATTCTAGGAAGATTATTCTGGCAGCAGTAAGGAGGGTCGACTGGGGGGCCAGACAGAAAAGAGGCAAGCTGGCAAAGAAGTGGCAAGGGCCTGGCCACGGCGGAGAAGCAGGCTCTGGGACAGAGGAGATAGCCAAGACCTCGGCACTGTGTCACTGGAGGGTGTGGACACGAGGGAGGGGAAGGCCAGTACAGGAACCACGGGGCAGCAGTCACAGCTGCAAGGCACGGTGTGTTTACCCTGGCCGGTGCCACGCTGTTTGCCTTCCAGACGGTTAGCGCGGGCTGAATGCCTTGGGAGTGGGGGGGCGCGTCCTGCGACATTCCTGGGACGGTCAGGCCTCCGAGTAGGGGGTGAAGACCTGAGCCCGGAGCTGAAGCAGCGGGGTGATGATAGGGCGGGACGGCAGAGCTCTGTGTCCAAATGGCAGGAGTGAGTGCCTAAGGTGGCATTTTCGTTTAAAGATGCAGGAACAAGAGTTTGGAAGCGAGAAGGATGGAGAAGCAGGCTGCCCATCCCCCACCCCCTCTGGCTTGGCTGACTACAGTCCCGGTGAGGGGAGGGGGAGCCCTTCCCCAGAGAGCAGCCATCTCTTCCTCCTCCTCGCCTCCCACCTGCCACCGGAGGCACCTCATCTTGAGTTCAGTGGCAAATATTGAACTACTTTTCAGAAGTGTTAATTGGGATTTTTAATTGACCATAAGCAGGTTATCAAAGCCTGTTTGTCTCTGGCGGTTGTTTATTCTCCAGGGGACGATCCCACCCAGAGTGGTGTCACCGCTCGACAAGCACATGTTCCCCACCCCGCCATCGCTTCTCTCGTCTTCGTTTTGTCTCACTTAAAAGTAAAACTAAAGCCACTCCTGCTGCGTCTCAGAAGGCAGGACCTGATGTGGTTTAAGTACTGGCAGGGAACTCTGAATGGCTGTGTCCCTAATGGCAATCTGGGGCTGCACCGTTTGGTGAGAGTGTTATAGAAAGGGCTGCTCTGCTTCTGGCCGGCTGGAGAGGGGAGCCCCGGCACCCAACATAGCACTGCTTAGGTGGGACCAAGTCTGGCAAGAATTCACCTCGATCACGTGGTCAACCCTATCGGGGAGTGTGTGCCCCTTGCTTCTCCTCACTTGGCCACTGCCCTTCAGATATGTCCTAAGATATTGCAGGTCAGCCAATTGCTAGTTGGCCTCACACACCCTATTTTGGACCTAATTCTGGCCTTGTGCTCTGAGCTGCTGCTTCTGTGGGTGTGGGTTGGAATTGGCTGGGATGTCACAAGGGGGAAGGGGAGCGAGAGCTATGCATTGCTGTCTGGGGGGCTCTGGACCAAAGTGTTTTTCTGAGCATGAAGGAGAAACAGGAAATAGGGTGGTCTAATCTTATAGAAAGTGCCTCGAGGCTGAGGTCCACTTCTTCAACTTCTCTGCACCTCAGTTTAGCATCTTCAAGACAGTCTTTGCCCAGCGTAGAAAATGAAATGAGAGATTTCATTTGGGGACGATCTGAGGAAATTTTAGAGCACTATTATGATGAATAAACTCATTCATTCTTTAAATACCTATTGAGCAGAAGCCAGGCACTGTCCAAGGCCCTGTGGATTCAGAGTTGAATATAGTCAGGTTTCTGAATTACCCTCCGCCCAACTCATGAGTTCCCAGCAGGAGAAGGACAGCACCCAAGTGGGAGGTCTCCTTATTATGTGCCATCCTGCTCCCTGAAGAATGAACGAAACGGTCCGTGCACGCCTTTGTACCTTCTGTTGCTAGCTCTCCAGTGTCTGTAAACTAAGGCCACCTTTATTTGGACTACCATTCAGCCTCTAGAAGTGATGGTGAGATCAAGCCCAGGAGGGAAGTGGGTTTTACAATGAGTCCTCTATATATGAATCTTCAAGTCAGGAACTTTCAAGGATGCAGACGTGCGTTAGCAAGTCCAGCTTCGTAAGTTAGTCCACGTGTCTGGTGTACATGATGGAACTTTCAAAGATACAGACGTGCGTTAGCGTGTCCAGCTTCGTAAGTTAGTCCGCGTGTCTGGTGTACATGGTCACGTGTGTGCATCCTCTATGAGTGGTTGTGCTTACGTGTACTTTGTACAGTGCTGTGTAGAGTGTAATAGTACAGTGTCTTTATTTCAAGCCCAGAAGCAAGTGTAAACGTGGCGGTGATGTAGCTGGTACTATTGTACTTTTCAAGGTACTGTACTATAAGAATAAAAATGTTTTCTTCATTTCTTGTGTTTGTGTTTTTATGTGTTATTTGCATGGAAAGTATTAGAAACCTATTAGAGTACAGTACGATATAGCCGATTGTGTTAGTTGGGTACCTAGGCTAACTTTGTTGGACTTGCGAACAAATTGGACTTACAGAGGGACAGTGAGGGACATCGAGGGGAGTGGGCAGAAGGGCCCTGGAGGGCACAGCAGCTTGAGAACCTACAGCCAGGGAAGAGGGGCTGTTTCTCCCCCATGCTTGAGCGAAGCTCCTCTCTTCCAGCCAAGGCCCCCTCTTGCAGCCAGGAGTCCTGTGTTTGGGCAGGAAAGGCCCATCTCTAGGAACTGGACTGAGATCCTTTGCTGGGTAGCAGTAGCCTGGAGAGAGCCGGTGTTGGTGTGAAAGCAGGGCTGGGTGCGAAGGCGCAGCAGCTGCAGGCTTCTTGGCACTCTTCTTGCAAAGGGAGGTCCAAGCAGCATCCTCCAGGGCCGCAACATCCTGTTTTCCCACACCCTCTCCCTGCTGGCCTCTGACTCCTCCTCTTTTACTGCAACTCCCTAACCTGTGCTCTGGGATAAAGACAAAAGCTCCCGTAGAGAGGTGGGAGGGACATTCAAGAGGGAGGGGACGTATGTATACTTATGGCTGATTCACACTGATGTATGGCAGAAACCCACACAACATTGTAAAGCAATTTTCCTCCAATTTAAAAAAAGATTCTCATACACTCACCTGGACCAAAGGTCTTAACCCTTAAGCACATCCTTACCTTCCTCTTCCCGTCTGAGACAGAGCCTGTGTTCCTGCCTGCTCCCTACATAATAATCCCCCCACACTCTGCACACCAAGGCAGGGGCTGCCACCCCGCCACCTTGGCTGAGCCCTACCCTGTTTGCTCAGACACTTTCGGTCTAGTCCCTCTCCTTTACCCACCACCCCTTTCCACCAGGACCTGCCTTCAACCTGTCGGGAGCTGTCTGTCTGGTGGCCCTCTCCTTGATGGATGACCAGGTAGCTACACAGGTTAAAGAATCTAAGCTAGAGTGTTAATGAGTCATAGTGACTTGATAAATTACCTCTTCTGGGTAACATTCACACACTGACGGACCTTTTCAGTGCTTCAGTCCAAAGGAGTGCGGTGTTGTACATAAATGTTCTGTGCTGGCATACCTAGTCAGATGGGGTGGGGCAGGGGAATTCCTTTTTGCTCCCTTAGAGCACTGCCAATGAACTGTCCTAGGAATGTGTGTAGAGATACAGAGGGTCAGGATTTTTTTTTTTTTTATGTTGTGGTTTAAAGCAACCAGATTAAAAAATGAGTTGAATAGACATATCTCCAAAGGAGACATAAAAGTGGTCAGTAAGCAATTGAAAAGACACTCAACATCACTAATCATTCAGTTCAGTCGCTCAGTCATGTCTGACTGCGATCCGATAATCATAGCATGCCGGGCCTCCCTGTCCATCACCAACTCCTGGAGTTCACGCAAACTCATGTCCATCGAGTTCGTGATGCCATCCAGCCATCTCATCCTCTGTCGTCTCCTTCTCCTCCTGCCCCCAATCCCTCCCAACATCAGGGTCTTTTCCAGTGAGTCAACTCTTTGCATGAGGTGGCCAAAGTATTGGAGTTTCAGCTTCAGCATCAGTCCTTCCAATGAACACCCAGGACTGATCTCCTTTAGAATGGACTGGTTGGATCTCCTTGTAGTCCAAGGGACTCTCAAGAGTCTTCTCCAACACTGCAGTTCAAAAGCATCAATTCTTCAGTGCTCAGCTTTCTTCAGTCCAACTCTCACATCCATACAGGACCACTGGATGGGAAACACAAATCAAAACCACCATGAGATACCACTTCATACCCATTAGAATGGCGGCTATCAGCAAAAGAGAAAATAAGTATTGGTGAGGGGGCAGAGAAATAAGAACCCGTGTGCATCATTGGTGGGAATATAAACAGTACAACTGTTGTGGAAAACAGTGCAACTGTTCTGGAAAACAGGATGGTGGTTCATCAAAAAGTCAAACCTAGAATTACCGTATGACCCAGGAATTCCACTAAAGGGGATACACCCAGAGGAATTAAAACCAAGGTCTTGGAGAGATGTTTGTACACCAGTGTTCACAGCAGCATTATTCACTGTAGACACAAGATGACGGCAACTCAAGTGTCCAAGAACAGATGACTGGATAAAGAAAAAGATGATGCGCCCATGCAGTGGACACATTTCAGCCCCCCAAAAGAAGGAAATTCTGACACGTACTACAGCATGGATGGATCTTGAAGACACTGTGCCCAGTGAAATAAGCCAGTCACAAAAGGGCAAATACAGTATGATTCCACGTATAAGAGGTTCTTCCAGTAGTCAGGTTCAGGGAGACGGAAAGTAAAGTGGTAATTGCCAGAAGTCGGGGAGTGTGGTAGGGAATTATTGTTCCATAAAGTATGGAGTTTCAGTTTGGGAAGATGAGAAGGTTCTAGAGATGGATGGTGGTAACAGTTGCATAACAATGTAAATGTACTAATACCACTAAACTGTACCCTTAAGATAGTTAAGATGGTAAACTTTATGTATATTTTTACCACAGTAAAAATTTTTGAAAAAGAAGTCATGATTTATCATAAGAGAAGAAAGATAAATAGGTTAACCCAGATTTGGGTGAGGAGCTCTACTCTGTATCTTGCAATCAGGGCATATGACAAAGCAGGATCAAAGTCCTGATCCCAGGTTAGAAACCAGGAAGGGCTGCCAGAGGTTATCCTTGTGGACAATGGGCTACACCAGGGCAGGCAGCTGAGTACGTGAGGAACAACAGTCAGCCAACTGTGGTTGGATCTCTGTGCTGCCAACCCAGTGCTGTGTGACTTTGGATAAGTGATCATACCTCTCTGAGCCTTTGTTTCTGTATAGCACCGGTAAAATAGGGCAACAGTGCTAACAACACCGGAGCTGATGTCAAGCTAAGTGCAGTCTGTTTGTGGGATGGGTACATAAGGAGGTCCCTAGCAAATAGAAGGCTCTTGTTAAATGTTAGCTCCCGTATTAGTCCCTGAAGTTTCTGCGGAGGAGGTAGGGTTTTCAGGCTGTTTAAATGCCAGCGGCTGCCTCCGATGACAGGGGAGGTTGTACTATTAATGGGCGAGCATGTGAGATGTCCTTTTCCATGGTGCTGAGCAGAAATCTAACGTGTTGGAAGTGAGCTGAATAGTGAGGATGAAGCTTGTGGCCTAACTGTTAGGAGACGCACACTCTTAGCCTGCATGTGGATCCTGGTGCCTTTGAAAGGACAAGAATTACATAAAGGCTCGGGAGCCTCTGCTCTGTGCTGAGGGAGGGGGCACAGATGGGAGGAGATGGGTCCTGCCCCCGCCGCCAGCTGCTCCCAGGCTCGGCAGTGGGAACAGTGTGAGATGGAGAGTCAACAGCCACCCTGGGGGGCTTTGAGAAAACAGATGTAGCCTCTTCCGTGTCTGGTGTCATTGATGGGTGATCGAAACCAGAATGGCAGAACTCTCTCACTTCTATTTCTCCTTAGTAAATAATTTCAAAGAACATGCTATAAATGTATGGTTTACAGTCTGAGCTGTGCCCCCCGGGCTCCTTGCAATTCTTGTCTTCAATGCCTACTTCATTCTTCTCAGCCCCATTCCAGGCCTTTCCCTCTCTCAGCACCCCAAGCCAGCTCTGCGTGCATGCATGTCTGACTCTGCGACCCCATGGACTGTGTAGCCCACCAGTCTCCTCTGTCCATGGAATTTTCCAGGCAAGAATACTGGAGTGGGTTGCCATTTCCTTCTCCAAGGATCGAACCTGTGTCTCTTGCATTTCATGCATTGGCAGGCAGTTTCTTTACCACTGTGCCGCCTGCGAAGCCCTCCAAGCCAGCTATGCCTTCAGTGAAGACACACCTTCACTGACATGAGAAAGCCCGTCAGGTGTGAACCAACTCTTCTTTCTGTGCTCTGCAAGGAAACTTGTTTGTCTGAAAAAAAGAAATGGCCATACCTCGGGCTGAATTTCCTGCTTCCATCTTTCCGTTTCATCTAGGACCTTCCTTTATTATTACAGATTACCTCTCTGCCTTGCCAGCCTCACTTTCCCTTACCCCCTGTTTTCAGCCACGTTTAAAACCTCTCATCGAAAGAAATATTTTTAGTCTTTTTTTAAAGCTATTCTTCTATTACCCTTTTCACTAAACCTCCAAATTTCTGAATTTTTGGCTAACACTTATTGAACATCTATCGTATATGCTAAGTGCTTTACCTCTATTATATCTGATCATAACAACAACCTACGACATAAATCTTGTTATAATCCCCATTCTATAGTTGATGAAACTGAGGCTCAGTGAGTTCAGCGCTTGCCCAGGGTGACACGGCTGGTAAGTGGTGAAGCCAGGATTGTGGCCCGGGTTCATTACAGCTACCCCGTCCTACAGCCATGAAAGAAGCCTGTCAGTCACGCCCACCAACTCTCCCAGCGCCTCTCCTTGTGGCCTTGTCCTGTGCAGCTCTGTGGTGGTGGTGGTGCTCAGCTGTCCAGTCACGTCTGACTGTGGCCCCATGGACTGCAGCACGCCAGACCGCCCTGTCCCTCACCATCTCCCGGAGTCTGCCCCAGTTCACGCTCGTTGCATCCGTGATCTGGAGCTCTGTAACCCCTCAGTAAGAAGCCCTGGGGATTTGCTCCTTTGCGTCCCAGATACCGCTCTCCTGGCTCCCTCTACGCAGTGCCTTGTGTATCTGTAGCAGCTCTTCTTCCCTTGTCCCCTCAGCCCCGCCCCCACACACATCAGTCTCTGCCCAGGCTCTGTCCTTAGCCTCTTGTCTTGTTCTGCACATGCCCTCTGGGTGATTTTAACCATGCCCTGTATCTGCAGCCCCACTATGCCCAGAGTCTCAAAATGGACCCATGACCTCCCTTGTTTCAATCTATTCTTGCTCCTTTCTTCCTGAGATTGGTTAGCAAAATCATTTAAGCTAGAAATCATGGAAAACATCACCGATGATATCTTGCTCTCGTCTCTAACTCTAATCGGAGAAGGCAATGGCAACCCTCTCCAGTACTCTTGCCTTGAAAATCCCATGGACGGAGGAGGCTGGTAGGCTGCAGTCCATGGTGTCGCTAAGAGTCAGACACGACTGAGCAACTTCACTTTCACTTTTCACTTTCATTCATTGGAGAAGGAAATGGCAACCCACTCCAGTGTTCTGGCCTGGAGAATCCCAGGGACGGGGGAGCCTGGTGGGCTGCCGTCTATGGGGTCGCACAGGGTTGGACACGACTAAAGCGACTTAGCGGCAGCAGCAGCTAACCCTAATGGATAACCAAGTCCTGTTGAGTTTATTGTCTAAGCAACTACAGGCCCTCTTTCTTTCTCTTTATTCCTGCTGTTGTCACCACCCTGGTTTAAGACCTTATAATATTTCCCTTGACAGCTTATTGTCCTGCTTCTGTGATTGTCCCCTCTAGTCCATCCGCCACACAGCTGCCAGGAGCTTTCTAAAATGAGGTCTATCATTCTGCTCTGGACATGCCCTGTCTTCTGATCATCTAGAGGCTCAAGTTCAAGTCCTGACAGGCATTCAAGGGTGCCTACCACCTGGCTCCTGTGTGCTGGTCTCATCTTCCACAACACACCCCACCTGCCACCCACCTGCACCTTTAGCCTTCATTCACATTAGCTCCTCATAGAAGGAAAACATATCCACGCCAGCACCACAGAGCAGGCAATTCAAGATCTATCTGTTGCAGCGTGCTTTCTTCAACAGTAATGGATGGCTCCCTCCTCCTCAAACTTGGATCAAACCACCAAGACACCTCACACACCATTTTTATGGTGAGTTGTTTAAGTGTACCTGTCCTTGGCTACATGGGGCAGGGACCTTGCAGGGACCTCCCCAGAGACCAGTTCTGCCGTGAAAGTGGGTGGCATGGGCGTGTAGCACATCTTAGGCACCCTCTAAATGTTAGTTTTCTTTTGTTTTGACACATAAGTGGAACAGGTGCCAGGAGACTGTAGATAGAATCATAGAATAATTTTCAAAAACTGGGAAAAGATAGAGACTAAAAATGACGGTGTGGGGGAGGGAAGCCCTTCCCTTCCACATGAAGCCACACTGTCTTTAGAGAAGAACCAGCTTGTGTTCAGTCAAAACAAGTCATGTCAAAAAAAACCTCATCTCCTGTTTGCATAAGGAAGCTGGACTGGTAGGAGAAGAAAACTTTGGAACCACAAGATACCTTGGTTTGAATAAAGCTTTTTGCCAGAACCTTTCACTGCTCCTTGTGCACAAGGCTGAGACGCATAGTTGCAGCGTAGTCATTGATCCATTAAAGTGCTGAATTGGAAGAGAACTTGGAGCCATCCGATCTAACCCGCTCACATTGCAGATGAAGAAACTGAGACCCTAAAAGGCTCGTTTTTCTAAAGAAAAACAGCTTATTAGCAGCAGAACAGAGCCCATGGTCTATTTCTTCCATTTCCAGAGCCTCTGCTGACACTAGACGTTTCCTAGAGTCTGTTGGTTTGTGGCCTTCTGAGCAATCATGCCCAAAGAAAGCTTTCTCTCTGGCTGAAGTCTGCCTGATGGGAGATGTCAGATGATATGCTGTCTGCCCATTCAGTAATTTATCAGACTTCAGAGTGTAACCCTGAAGGCATGTTTTGCAAGTAAGTGAATGAGGGACGTCCCTGGTGGTCCAGTGACTAAGACTCTGCACTCCCAACACAGGGGCCCTGGGTTCAGTCCCTGGTCAGGGAACTAGATCCCACATGCCTCAGGTAAGATTTTGCATGCCCCAACTAAAAATGATCCCCCATGCCGCAAGGAAGATCGAAGATTTCGAGGGCCACAGCTAAGACCCAGCCCAGTCAACTAAACAAGTAAATAAAAATATTCTTTAAAAAAATAAGTGAATGACACAGATGCAGAAGGGCTGGCTGATACGTGGGACTGCAGAATTGGGATCCAAAATACCTTTCAGACTGGAATGATGGGCCGAAAGTAAGGAGTTGAAACTTAACAGGAATAAATGGGAAGTCTTGCGCTGAGGTTTCCGAAAAAATCAATTCCGTAAGTACGGGCTGGGGAAAACTCGACTTGACGTAGGTTCAAAAGTAAAGACCTGTGTGTCTGAGTTGAGTACAAGAGGATCTTAGGGCCTCTTAACTGCTAAAATAGCCACGGCAAGATGCCGTGTTATGAAATGATGAAAGTGAGATTCCAAAACGGAGGCTGTAGCGCTTCCACCTCAGTTTGTCAAAATTCCTCTGTAAGTGTGATGCTCAGAACTGGAGGCCTGGCTCTGTGAGCTCTAGAGGGCAGAACTTGGGAGCTGGAGGCTCACAGATTTTAGTTCCACTCAGGGAAAACATTTCAACTGGGTTTCCATGTCCAGCAATACATCCATACAAATCATGAGCTCTGTGGGCTGGAGGCATGACCCCCTATCAGAGAAGCAGAGAAGAGTCACCTTGGGGGAAAAAAAAAAGCTAGACTTGAAAACACAATTCTTCTCAGGATAACTGGTAGTTTTAGTTTCAAATTCCAGCCAATAGTTAGTCACTGAGCACCTTCTATGAACAGAATCCTGAGTGTCCACCTACTATGGACAGAGTCCTAGGTGCGTGGGCTTCAGTAGTTTGGGCTTGTGGGCTCAGTAGTTGTAGCTCTCCGGCTTTAGAGCTCAGCTCAGTAGTCGTGCATGGGCTTAGTTGCTTCCTGGCATGGGGGATCTTCCTGGACCAGGGATCAAACCCATGTCCCCTGCATTGGCAGGTGAATTCTTAACCACTAGACCACAGGGAAACCCTGAATAAAGTTACTTTAGTAGATGACTTAGAAATGAGGAAGGAAACTATGTGTTCTGGGCACACTGTACCACTTATACCTATAGCCTCTTTCCTTCCCTTGACCCTTTATTTAAAAAAAAAAAACCACCTTATTGAGATGTGATTGACAGAAACTGTACATGTTTGTAATATGCACGACTTAATGCATTTAGAGATGCATATGCTCCTGAGAAACCATCACCACAGTTCATGCCAAACACATCCGTCTTCTCTGAAAGTTCCCTCCTTAGTGTCCCTCTAAAGAGGAGGGAAATACAGGAGAAACAGCCTGCACCCTCCTGTACCCCAGAGTAAGGGATGAGACGGTGGGGGTGGCGGATGCGATGGGCAAGGGGGGCAGCGGCAGCCACAGTAAGCATTAGACAGAGGGGGCTGGTTTAGCGAAGGGAAGAGAAGGCTGAGAAAGGGGGCCAGGGAGGTGCCCCAAGCAGCATGGGTGAATCGGAGGCGAGGCTGAGGGAGTGGCGCCCGAGGACTTGTATCATTAGGAACCTTGCCCCAGGATGGGGAGAGCGTGTGCGAACAGCTGCAACGCAGCTTAAAGACTTCACAACCCCTCAGGCCCGGCTCTCCAGCCGAAATGGACTTATTTATTTTTAATAGAGCCCATTTGAGGTAGTTGTGTTTTCAAAGGCTGATGTCCTCGTAAGTACTTTTCATTCTCACAGGTTGAAAAAAATTCCTTTCATGCTGAGCCGGGGGAGCTGGGTGGAGGGAGGTACCCCGCAGCCCGCTGCAGCCTGACTCACTGAGGGGGGAGGCTCACGCCCACCCCAGAGAGCCAGGGATGGTGGAAAGGAAAGTTGTGACTAAAGCAGCGGGGAAAGGAGGTGGACGAGGGGAGGGAAACTGGGAGGTCAGGCCTGGCCGCCCCTCCCCCATCCTTTTCCCTGAACATGGAGTGTCGATGTAGTCATGGCTTTTAAACAACATTACACACACTTGTCGTCCGAGATAAAATGTTATTAAGATTAAATGCCGAGCAGGGAACGGAATCCGACTTCCCACTGTCATATTTCAGCTCCGGTGAGTGATTGCCTTTCGGTAGCCCCGGCTCCTAAGCAGGGAAACGGCATTATTATCATTAATAAGCCCATAATGGGGAAGAGAAATTATAAACATTTCTGCAACAAGCGGCCCTCCAGTGTTAATATTTTATGAGCACACAGAGAAGCCGGCAACTGAATGTAAATGGCAGATTATACGTAACTGTAATGTAAACACGCATAATTAGGTTGGGGTGGTGGGAGGAGGGGAGGCTGGGGGCAGTGGGCACAGGGTGGCTCTAAGGGTGCTGGGTGGGGCCCCAAAGACAGAGAGTCGGCAGCCCCAGGGCTTCTGTCACCAGTTTCTCCTCTTCCTGCCGCTGCGTGTTTTCAGGCAAGCCTATGTCTCGGGGACCCCCATGGGCTGGGAGGCCGCCATTGATCCCACACCATATACAGCATCCTTTGGCGCTGGGCTGTTTAGACTTTAAGTACTCTGGGGATGGGCAATTATGAGGCCAAATGCTGCTTTCTGGGGCTTTTAAGTCTGTTCAAATATGTGTTTCCTCCCACTTAAGGTAGTGTATGCATCTGAAGGATGGAGAGCCTGTCTTCTGTGACTTGTGTGTGCCAAGTGCCAAATTCCTGTGTGTTGCAGGAACCCTATATCAATACGCACATATGTGTGTGTGTGTTGTTGTGTAGTCACTAAGTCGTGTCCCAACTCTTTGTGACCCCATGGACTGTAGCCCACCAGGCTCCTCCGTCCATGGGACTTTTCCAGGCAAGAATACTGGAGTGGATTGCCACGTCCTTCTCCAGGGGATCTTCCCAATCTAGGGATCAAACTCATGTCTCCTGCATTGCAGGTGAATTCTTTACCACATATATGCATATATATTTGGTTAATTGTTTTGGTTTGAGTTTTTAGCCATGGGACCTTTGGTTCAAACCAACCATTTCATGGGAGGCCAGTGGACAAGAGAGTTTCTCTGACTAAAGCAGGGGAGGGGCCGAGAGCACCCCCCCCAGCCAACCCCTCCTCTTCCAGGAGCCTCCAGAATCACCTTGGTGGAACACAGTGTGGGGGACTACTGAAAGATTCCCCCTGTCTGTTTCCAGATGACAGAACTGATTTCCAGAGAGGTGACCTGCCTGTCCCTGGACTAGGACCCAGGTTCCCCCATCTTCTAGGAGGGACAGCTTGGTCAAGGAGTGGGAGCTGGATTCTTCCTCCAGCTCTGCCATTACCTACCTGGCTGGTGGCCTGAACAAATCTCGTCGCATCTCTGAACCTCCCTTTCCCATCTGTAGAATGAATAAGACAGTAAGATGACCTGTCATGTTCCTTTCCAGCTCTGAGGTTATATTTTATATAAGCAAGAAACTTATATTTTCCAGGGCAGTATCCAAGGCGACAGGTGTTGAGGCCAGCAAGGGATAACCTGAAGACCTGTTGATACCTCCACACCTTGTGAGGCCATCAGTCACTTGCCCAAGTTCTGCCCTTGGACTTTAAGCCTCCCCGGCTGGGACTTTGATTGCCGCCCCCCACCCCCGCATTGTGGTGTTTGCCCACAGCAGGCTCAGCCCAGGAGGACAGGGACCACAGTGCCCAGCATAGTGCCTGGCTGAGAGCAGGTGCCTAATAGAATCTTGCACAAATGATCCGTTGGACTAATGAATTGGTTATAGATTAGTTAATGAACTGAGCGGCTTTCTTTTTACTTTGTTATTGCTTTCAGTATAGTCTGTGATTTCATGAACTATTTATTGAATGCCTACTATGTGCCGGCACTGTGCCACTGACTTTAGAAAAAAGACAGCAATGCCTCTGGCTGGAAGTGGTCTCTTTTCTTCCCCCTTCCTCTATCCCCCGCCTCCTAGATTTTCCCTTTCCCTCTGCTCCTATTCATTATTCCTCTCTGCAGTTATGTTATTATTGGCCTTGGCAAAGAGTTTCAGGGGTGTCGTTTGTCTGAGCAACATTATGCAGAATTAAGTTCCAGGGTAATTTCAGATGCAAATACCTGTCCTCCAGGAGAGTGTGAATTAAGCCTGCTGGTCTCAGCTCAGCAGAAGCGGCTGCATTTGAATCCAGGTCCCTAGCAGTCAGGAAAGCTGGCTTGAGGGGTGTGTGTGACCCCTCCCAGAGCCTCCTCAGGAGTCTCAGACGTGGCTCCCAAGGGTGGGAGGCAGTCTTGAGCAGTCATCACGATCATCCCTCATCGCTCAACTGAGCATCTAGAAAGCTGAGGATCTCTGCCCTGGCCTCTTCCCTCCCCTCCGTAAGCATATTTTATAACCAGCTGGCAGGAAATTTTTCTTTGCAGTTAACCTGATCTTTCTTGCGATGTGCTACTCTCCTTTAAATACATACTTCTCAGATTGCAATCTGCCTCCAAAGTACTGGAGGATCTCATTTAAAAAACAGATTCTGGGGTAAGGCCTGAGATTCTGCATTTCCAACCAGCTCTGTGGTGATGCTGTTCTGCAAAGCACACTCCAAGTAGCAAGGTTTTAAAAATTAGATGGGCAAAAAAGACAGAAGGCAAAACAAACATAAAAGCAAATAGCCTTGCTGATTTGAGTTTATTTGTACGGTCCCTTAAACATTTCCATTTCTGCTGGAAACTACTCCTTGTCTGCCAATTCCTTAGCCTCTGTGGGTCTTGATTTCCTCATTAGTGAAACAGTGAAGCAATTCTCTCCAGAGTCGTGATGAGGGTTAAGGTTCGGTACCTGGCCCAGAGGGAGAACTCGGCACCTGCGGACGGTACGTGTTGAAACAGAAGCCCCCAGAAAGAGGAAGGAGGGTAGCTATGCCACTTCCTGGGGTTATTAGGTAAGAAAGGGATCCATGCAACCCGGAAGTCCGTCCTTCACATGGACCAATCCTCAATGATACCTGGTAACCAAGTGCTGAAAACGTTACTCAGCTTCCATAGTGAGTTTGGAGGGTGCCAATCTGCTTAGGTTGGCCTTGATTTAAAAGGAAATAAAGGACTTTGTGTAGCTTGCTGCTGCTGCTGCTAAGTTGCTTCAGTTGTGTCCAACTCTGTAGCTTAGAGTATCTTAATAGCACTTAACAGATTTGAAGACGATGCTGGCAATTAGATTGGACATTCATTTGGGGTTTTTATTCCTTTCAAAGTTTTTTCCCATGCCTTCTCTTCACAGCCCTTTAAGGCAGGTAACACAGATGTTAATCATTCCCACCCTGTGTATGACACAAGACGTGGAAGGGTTCAGGGACATGCCCAAGGTCAGGTGGGTTGTCTTTGATGAAGCCTAGCCCAGACCCCTGCCTCCTGTTCCGCGTTCTTCCTGCTGCCCTGAAAGATGGGGGCTGCCCGTGTATGATGGGAAGAGGCAAGGAAGAGGGTAGCTCTTTGCTCTGACATTGACCAAGGGCAGCCCCTCCCCTCCCCAGCGTTTCCTGACTCTTGTCCTGCTGGGACTCAGGACTCTTGTTGGGGTACTCAGGCCTGGCCTGGGTCCAGCTTAGGGAGCAGAGCCCCCACACTCCCCTGGCTGGAGATGAGAGGGGATCATGGGCTGCCGGTCCCTCATGAACCCAGGGGCCATGTGCAGTGGTTCATGAGCACAGTCAGCCATGGTCCTCCCACTCAGCCCCCTGGGGTTGACACCTCCGTGGCACGTCTACGCTCCAAATTCTCTGAGTCATTATCTTCCCAGACACCATTCTTTTCTTCCTTGATGTTGCTGCTGCTAAGAATTCACCCTTCTGCCCCGCTTCTCCCAGCACTGGCCTTCTTTCCCCTGGGGGTAGGGGGGTGTCCAAATGAGTTTCTCCTTCCTCTGACAGCTGGCAAGAAGAAGGGGCATTGGGTGGCCTGTGCCTCTTCCGGACCTGGGTTCTGTCTCAGGGCTTCCCCGAGACCCCCTTATGGCTGGAATGCCGGGGCCTGTGAGGCCACAGGACAGCTCTGGTCAGATCCAGGTCCATGCTACACAGCTATCTTTTTCCTGAGGTCCCTGGGCACCTTTGTGTGGGAGTGCAGGCCACCTGCCTCTCTAAGCTTCCCTTAACAGTTTTGCTAATTTTTCAGAGCCATGATTCCTTCCCTTGCAACCTAGAGAGACTGCTCTTCTAGGCTTTGATTCCTTCACTTTTCAAACCACTTTTCAAAATGGTAATATTAACCTCCCAGGGTCTGAGGGAGTGTTCCATGTACCATACACTGCTAGGCACACAGCGGATGCTCAGTGAATGGTTATTGGAACAAAATGCTGCAGAAGAATTAGGGATTTAAGTTCAGATTGGTTCCCCAATCCAGGTAGCCCTTGACCTCTCCCTCCTCCATTCATGTCTTCTACTGTGAGCTCTACGGTTTCCTCCCCCTGTAGTCACTTCTCCTTTCTCTCCACTTCCTGTACATCTTCTTCTATACCCAGTCCTGGGCCTTCCTCTCACTGCTCCGCATTCTGCATGACTTTCTGCTTCCCCGTGCCTGCAGCCTCTGGAGAGAGAGGATCAGTAAGAGACTATCCCCAACCAGCAAGCTCCTCACAGTCACAGGCTCTTAAAGAGTGGAAGACACATCTGGTGCGTCACCGTCCACTTTTCTCCCCTGTGCCTGAATCACACGTTTCTGGAGCCAACTTATGAAGACTTTGAAAAGACACAGCTAAATCAGTGGGGGTCCTCATGACCATCATGTGAATCATTGTTGCCGGGTTGGTGGAGGGTGGTCCTTGTCACTGTGGTTAAATTTCAGAGGTCCTGGGGTCCTGGTGACCACACTGCTTCTTTCTCCATCCCTAGGTATATGCTTGTGGTTGTTTGGTCACTAAGTGATGTCTGACTCTTTTGCAAACCTGCGGACTGTAACCCGCCAAGCTCCTCTGTCCATGGGGTTTTCCAGGCAAGAATGCTGTAGTGGGTTCCCATTTCCTTCTCCAAGGTATATGTCTGCCTCATCCTTAAAACTCTGAATTCACTGTGCACGCATGTGCTCCCAAGAGAGGCTACTGGAAGGCTCTACAGTCATTTACCCCTGAGGGATTCTGAACTGGCCACAGGCAGTGGAGGGAGAACTTGGCTCAGAAAGGAGACACCAAGTTTCAGAGGAGCTCATAATGGAGCCCCTGCAGAGGGAGGCAGGGACCCCAGGTGCAGAGGCTGGGGAATAGCCCTGAACTAGGCTCTGTTCTCGGCCCCATCAGCGGCATAATCGTGCCCAGTTACTCTTTTCCCAAAAGGCAGGGTTGAGCCCAGTCCATGCCATGCTGTGCTCTATAAGTTGCTCATGCCTGATCCTCATGAAGGGCTGTATGAGCCCTTTTACTGCACCTCTGCCAACGTGAGGGGCAGGTCAGCGTGGGGGATTTCCTCCAGCTCCTGGAGTAAGCCAACTGTTCCCTCCCCCACCCCTGCTCTCCCCCATCCCAGGCTGCCTTTCAGAGTCAGGCTCAGTTCTGCCTGCCTTGCAAGCCTCAGGCCAGGAGCTGGCACCCCTGTGAAGTGGGGAAGGGAACTTGGAGCCTCGATTCTGGGTCTCAGCTTCTCCCTAGCCCTGTCTCAGCAAGCTATTGCCTCTGAGCATGCTCGTCGGCCAGCAGGACAGATACAGCTGCAAATAGAGAATCCACCAGTGGAAAAATTCCTCCTGGTCTCAAGGAAAGAGGTCACAGCACATCTTTCAGGGATTGGCTCTCCCTAGCTTCTGCTTTCCAAAAGTAAAACTTGAGGTGATTTCAAAGTATCCAGGCTTGCTGCCCATGGGGTGCTCGTCATACCACTGCTAGCCATCAACATCTTCCTTCACCATGACCTGGCTGTGTAACTTTCAAGACTATCCCGTTCATAGCTACCTTGTCACAACCTTGGCAGTAGGGCAGATAAGGGGAGACTTAGAGAGGTGGAGTTGCTACCCAGCGGGACATGCTTTCTATCTCCTCTTGGGGAACTCAGAGCTCACAACAGCTCCATGAATACTGGAGTAGGTTGCCATTTCCTTGTCCAGAGCATTTGTAGGTGCCTATGCAGAAATCTCATCCCCTCGGGCAGCAGGCCTTGCATCCTACCACAGGCCCTGCAACTGGAGGTGATGGGGCCTCAGACCTGCCCTGGGGTCATGAATGCCCCATCACTCTGCCTGAACTCAACTCTGCATGCCTTTCCCATGACCCTGGTATTCACTGACCTGGCCAGAAAAGGTGGGGATGAGAGAGAGGTGGGGTGATGAAAAGAGCAGCTGCCTGGGTACCAGAAGGCCTGGATTCTACCTTTGGCCATTCATTTCCTGGGTGACCTTGTCTAAGTCATACAACCTCTCTGAGCTTCACTTTCCTCATTAGAAAAGGGCCAGACTGAATGATCCCTAAGTTTCCTTCAAACTCTGAAATCCTGATGCCTACAATTTCTCCCACAGTTATATTGCCCAGTGTGTGACATCAGTTAATGTTGAGAGATTGAAGGAAGCCTCTTGGAGATCCCTATATACCTCCCTTTGGATGGGGGAACCAGCTCCATTGCCACATTCCTTGTGATGTACTCTGGGTGCTGGCTGGACTGGTCTTGACCTCCACTGGGAGTGAATTTTTGAGCCTTCTTCCCCTCCTAAAGAATTGCAATTAGGCAAGCAAATTCCAATCCCACCCTTTGGCTAAAGATCTGAGCGCTCAGCAAGCCCCAGCAATATATAAAGAGAGGGTTACTCACTCAACGCTGAGTTCTGTATTTGTTCTCAGGCTCTCACACAAATACCCTTCAATTTCACATTATTGACTAAAAGTGTTTAACATTCAGTAATACATTTTAAATTACGCAGAGACATCTTATCAGTGTAGAAAAACCAGCACAAAGACAGAATGGGCCACCCTCTTCCGAACCTGGTCTTTTCTTAATGAAACTCCGTCCCTCCCCTCCACCCTGCTCCTGGTTGACGCCGAGTCTCCGTGTATAATTTAGTTAAATGGATTTGTTATGCTGGCATTGTCACCCTGCACACCCCCTTTCTCTTTTTGTCCATTAACGAAGTGTGTGAACAGTTCGTTCCCAGCTGAGAGCAAGTTCCGTGGGGTTCATAGCTTTCCATGTCGGAGGGAGAGGCAGGTCCTGATGGAGGCGCTGGCTGGCAGTGGGGGAGGCAGGGGAAAGGTCAGGACGGAGCTCCGTGTGTGGTGTGTCCACCTGAATGCTCCCCGTGTCCGGGCCCTGCCGTGGGCACAGGGACTGGGACAGGGCCCACCCCCTTTTGGAAATGAATTGGCACATCCATGGCCCAGGAGAAAGGGATTGATGCTGGGATGGCGTTCATGGGAAGAAAAATCCTCCTAAGGGTGTATTCCCTGCTGTCCATTCCTTGGGAGAGAAGGCAAGGATGGATAAAAAAGTTCTTATTGTCTGGCTCGAGGGTACCAGCAGCATATATGTATCTGTGTGCATTGGTGTCCACCCTTCTGTCCCTCTTTGAAACCCCTATTGGGACTTTGATGGGGGTAATGGACAGGTGATAGCCAGCTGTGTGATCAGATAATAGAAGCAAACATTTTTCTGATTCCTCATGCCAGCCAGGAGTCTTCGTAAGTGCAGTGCTCACTCCTGAGAGGTACCTTATTTCCCCCTATTTTCTGTATGGGGAAATAGAGAGGTTGAGTAACTTTCCCAAAGTCACACAGCTTTTAAGTAGTGGATCCAGGACATGAACTTGGGTAGTTTGGCCCTGGTGTCCACATACTTAACTCCTGTGCTCTACAGGAAAGGGCCTGGCAGCAGATGCCTCTGTGGCCTGTCTGCTGTGTGGCCTTAGGCCGGTCACTTATCTCTCTGACCTTCCATTCCTTACTGGGTTACTAGGAGACTCAAAGACAGAAGTGCACATCAATGTACTTTGCCGATTTTGAAGGGATATTGATGACTTCTGAATAACTGAGCCCAGGCTTTCATCACTATGTTCCAAAGGGATCCACATACTTGATGTATGCTTTACACAGTAGGCCTGTCGCTTTTTCACTTAGAAGCAGTGCGGTCCAGCTTCCGTTGATCTTTGGCGCGATCTAGGCCTGGATGTCCTGGGGACCAGCCATGCTCTGGCCTCTGTGCCATTGTCCTGGCCATTCAAAAGGTCAGCATCCCCTCATTTCATACATCATCCATCATGTCATCAGAGGTCATGATAGTGTAGTTGTCTTTGTAAGCTGCTTCTAATTCTTATTGGAGCAGGATAAGCTACAAATTGGTAAAACAAATAACATAGCTGGTGGTCAATAAATACGTCTTAACTGATGGAATAAAGGAATAATGGAATGAGACTGAATGAATAAGTTGGTGAGTGGACCATCCAGAAAAGGGGCACGTCCTCTCCAGAGGATGGCAAGTTATTGGGGCATGATGGGGAGTGAGTAATTATGGGTCTGATTTCCATTTCAGCCGTTTAATAACAATGGGATCTTGGACAAGTTGCCTTCTGCTTTGAGCCTCAGTATCCTCATCTGAGAAACAGAGGAGACAGTGGGGAAGGACAGAGAAGCCTGCTCAGGGAGCTGTCTCCCCTCCTGCTTCCCTCCATGGCTACTCCAGGTAGCCTTGAGCCTTCAGACTTTCCTGGGAGAGGCACATGCCTGTTGCAAACCCATCTGTCACCCCTAGTCTCTGGGTCATGGATCAGACTCCCTCCAGAACTCTGCAGCTCATGGGGGCTTTCTGGTATTGGCTAGGGTTAGGGGCTAGGGTAAGGGGTGCATTCTCCTTGTTGCCCCCACAGGGAAAGAGAACACTGAAGAACTCATTACCAGCCATCACTCTCTTAAAAGAAACCCTTTCCAGCCTTTTAAATGGGAGGTGGGCTTTGGGTCAGGGTTACTGCGTACATCCTGTCTGCCTGGTTGCAAGGAGGTCTGCAGAGGAAGGTCTGTCGCCTCTCATTAGGATGTGGGAGTTCTTTTCACCTGTTATGTTCAGAGTTTGGCTTCAGCTGAAATTCACATGCACACTGAAAAGACCTGCTTAACCAGGGGCATGAGAAGTGGCGTTTGTGTGGGATCTTGAAGGAGAAAGAAGAGGAACTTTCAAGGCCGGCGGGGAGGGTGGAGACGCTTTTGGGGGAGCGGGAGAGAGTGGTTCCTGTGAGGGAACCTTCAGGTTCAGGCTCACAGCTGGAGCAGGTGGGAAAGCAGGAAGGCAGCAGAGGTAGGGGGCAGACAAAAATCATGGGGGGACCGGACTAGAAAGACACTGGACAGGCTGGGTCAGCAACCTCCTCTCACACCTTTCTCCATGGGGCACCACTAGCATTTGAGGGGTGACCCTTAACACCCAGACACCCTGTCTTTGTGACAACAAAAACACCCCAGTTTCCAAATCCTGCCCAAGGGGAAGGGGCTTGCCCTCACTGAGACCCACTCTGTAGGTGATGAGGGGCCCCTGAAGGATGAAGCCTTGGCCTTCAAAAGCTCACAGCAGTGCCCGAGTGGGGATGGTGGAAGCTGGGTGGCCAGTTAGGAGCTTAAATAATTCTATGAATTTGTGGTGATATTAATAGAAGAGGCTCTTGTGAGCCAAAGGGTTTTATGTGGGTGTTTGTGGTTCTGGCTGGTGCCTTAGGAGGATTCCCAAGGAGGCAGTAAAGAAAAAGCCCAAGGATTCATTTATTAAATTAATTAAAGAAATGGTATCCATTCATAAAGTCCTCACCTGGGTTTTCTGTTTTCTTTTTAGAGGGAAGGAGGGGAGGATGCTGGGGGTGAGGTGGGGGAGAAACTGAAGGAGAAGGCAGTCTCTGATCAGCCATCACAACTCTGCAAATTAAAAAAAAAAAAAAAAAGAAATTCAATAACAGCCCAGCAAGTCAAGAGATTTTTTTTTTCCTGCCTCAACTTGAAATCCTCTCACACACACATCCAGGGGGCCTGGCATGGTACAGTCTGTGAAAGGGAAGGGGTGCTTGCTTTCCTAGGCTCTGCAGGACCTCATTGTCCTGTGGTCCAGCCGAGGGGGGGGGTCTTCAAACTGGGGAAGCCCATGTGCCCACAGCCCAGCAAGGCTCCCCAAACTTCAGTGCACCTGGGGATCGTGCAGAGGCTGGTCATTTGCTTTCTCGGGAGAGGTCCGAGGTTCTACGTTTCTAACAAGCTTCCCAGGTGTGGCAGGTCCAAGGACCACACTTTTGTGTGACAAGACCCAGAAGCCTTGATGATTCCACCAGGCCCATCCATTTGCAGAGGGGTTGCTGGGTGTTAGCAAAGATTGAAGGTCCTGGGAGGGAAAGAGAAGGGCAGGTCTGAATCTGTGTGGGATTTTCACCTCCGGTCTAGAAAATGTCAAATGACAAACTGGTCTCAGAAGGAGGATGGAAGAGAAATCAGAGAGCAGAGCCCCCCCGGGACAGTGCCTCCTCTCCATGCCACCCTGTGGGCTTTACCTTCCTCACCCCTGTACTCCCGGAGCTGGTCAGTTCCTGAGATCCTTCTCAGGAAGGATAAATAAATGCAATCTCAAGCTGCTACAAGCCCCGCCCATGCTCCTTTGGAGGGGAGGGTCCCCAGAGGACCTGCCCGGTGGGGTGAGCTGGGCTGTCTGAGCTGTGAAACCCTCTCAAGGTGCCCTGCTTGATCTTCCCACTTTTCAGGTGGATTTGCAAAGCACGAGGGAGGGACAGGACAGCTCTGGTGATCCCACAGAGAGATGGAGGCGTGTAACCACGGACAGCAGCCTGGCCGCGTGGTGAGGCTGGCAGGATTGAGCACAAGGCAGGGCAGTCAGCTGCCTTGTTCCAGACTCTGGCCTGAGTCACCACGCACACATCCCAGACAATTCCCAACAGTAAACTAGAAAGTCCCTTTCAGCCCTGGGACCCTGCTTCCGTGCCTTGGTGGGGAGAACTTTCTAGATCCCTGGGAGGCCTCTGCAGCTCTCGGAGCCCCCCTCCAGGAAGACTTCCGCACTTCATGCTCACTGAGGGGGTCTGAGGGGACCTTGTGTGGGAAGTGGCAGGTGGGGCCTCCCCAGATGGGGGCCCACCAGGCTTGGAGGTTAGACGCTGGTTCTGGTTCTTGCTGGCAGTGTGGTCTGGGACGAATCATTTGGCTTTTCTGGCTCGGATCTCATTTGCGCAACATGCCCTTTTAGTTCAGGAAGATGGTGGGAGAAAGAATGCCAGGTGGTAGAGCTGAGCCAGTGCCCGAGTGCTCACGTGTTGAGACTCCTGTCTTCAGCCTTAAGATGATGGCATGTTCACCTGCGGGATGAGCGCGGGATGCGGGAGGCCCAGACAGGTTAACTGAGATGCTGAGAGTGAAGAGATGGAGTCCAGCACTGAGAGCTCTTGCCGGGTGAGGACTGTCCGTATCCAGAGGATTATGAGGTGTAACTTGCCAGCCTCACCATCCCCTGCACGTCTGTGTCATGGAGAAGAGGGACTCTGATCCAGCTTCAAAACCCTTTACAACCATTGGTGGGGACAGTCTTCATGGTGAGCACCTGGTAATCATTCTCCCTGGAGTTTGTGAAGCTTAGCTTTCCTCTGCAGAATGAGCTGGTGAGTCCACAGGCCTCCGCTGTTGTCCTCAGATCCAGGAGAACTCAGGCAGGTTTTCGGTAGGTTGCATTCAATAGGTTATGGTAGAATGGGCTTTGGGCCCAGACAATAGAGAAGGTGAAGGTGTCGGCCACAGACACCCAGGACCTCGACAAGGACAACCAGACTGGGAGGAGTCCCTGGAGTAGATGGGACTTTGGGGGTGAGGGGCATGGCCAAGGTCATGGGGGCATGGCTGCTCATCAAGGTCCAGATAAAGTACCCATCACCCCCCAGCAACAAGATTTCAGAACAGCTGTTGGGTAGTTACCAGCTTTTTTCTTACCAATATATATGTATTTTTTTAACTGAAGTATAGTTGACTTACAATGTTGTATTAATTTCTGCTTTACAGCAAAATGGTTCAGTTATATGTACATATCCATACTTTTTTTTTTTTAATGTGGCCCAATCTCAAGGCATTCTCAAGTATTCCCCCTCTTGGAGGTTTTCCCTGATCCTCTCAGGGAGGAAGGTGACTGCCCTTTCCTGCTGCCCACAGCTGAGCCCCCTCCTGCAGCTCTGACCCGTGATACCTTTGCTAGAGGCCAGGACCTGGTTCGTGAATCCTGGTGCCCGCCAGGGCCCTGTCCCTGCCACCTCAGATCTAACAACGCCTGGAGTGCTCCCTGTGCTCCTGCCTAGCCTTGAGCACCAGAGAGTAGCCAGACCCCACGTCAGCGGTGGGATGGCAGTGACCCTATCTCTACCCTGGTGCAGACCCAGAAGCAGTCCTCCCATCCATCTGAAGGTCTTGCAGCCACAGAGACCCAAAGCTCTCCCGTGTATGTTAGCTTTGGCTGCAGGTGACCTTGCCTTGAATCCTGCGCTTCACGTCTCTGAGTCTCACTCTGCTCATCTGTAAAATGGGAGGGGGGGAGCTATCCTCTACTTCTCAGTGTTATAATTCAATGAGACAGGAAGTGTAAATACTCAATACACTGCCTGGTACCAAGAAGTGCTCGGTAAAGATTTGCTGAAAAGCCTTCTCAGAACCACATCAATCAGTGCCAACATCTTCACTTTATTGAACAGGCTGGACTCAGAGTGTACTCAGGAAATCGCTTGATTTTCTTTCCCCATCTCTGCCCTTCCAACCTGCTCTGTTACATTTTCCTTCTCTGCACGACCTCTCAGCCGATCCTGCAGCATTTCTGCTCTCTAGCTTTCTAGTATTAAAATCTCCAGTTGCTCCCGCACTTAAAACCCTCTAACGCGGCTCCCCTCTCATTCGGAGTCCAAGTTGAAGTCCTTGCCTGCAGACCCCAGCCCTGCTCTGCCTGACCACCTTCATCTGTTCCCACCCTCCCCATGCCCTGTCCCAGCACCGTAGCTCCTCACTATGTCTGACATGGGGTTCGCGCTGACCTCTGGCCCTCCTTCTGCCAGATATCCCCAAGCCTCACTCCCTTACTGCCTTTGGGACTCTCTAAAATATCAGGAGTTATTAGAAATGCCTTCTCTCACCCCTCTATAAAGTAACAACCCCTCCCCACCCACACTTGCCCTGCCCAGCCCTTGCCCCATCCTCGTACTAAACGCCCTCCAACACACACAGTGTTTACGCCTTCATTTACTTTCTGCACTCCCTCCGCTGGGTGGTAAGCCCCAAGAGGACAGAGAGATTGTCCGTTTGCCTTACTGCTGTAGGACCTGAGAGAGTTTCTACACATTGTAGATGCTCAGTGAATATTTGTTAACGAGTCTCCGTCAAAACTTCAGTGTGCCGCTCATCAGGGCTTCTGCTCTCCTCCCGCCCTGAAGCCTGGGCCCCACCTGGGCTGGGCAACCCCCAAGGAAAAGGTGGGGTGAATTGTTTTTGCACACTCCTGGCTTCACTGAGGGAGGGAGGTGAGGAATGGGCTGACGGGTTGCGTCACTTACTGGGGTGCTGCTGTAGCCCCTGCAGTGCCCCCTCCCTCGCAGATGACTGAGTGAATTCTCTGGGCCACTAACACCTCATCCTTCCCCCGTGCAGGTGGTGACCCTTAAGGCTGACGTCTCCTGCATCCTCTTCAGCACTTGTTCTAGACGTGCTCCGCAGCCTTTTCCTTCGGCCCCGGCTGGCAGTTCTGGGGAGCAGTTTCCTTTAAGCCAGTTCCTCGGGGGAGCAGAGCAGCAGGGAGGGTACCAACAGGGCTCAGGAGCAAGGATGCCTGGGTTCTCACACCAACCAGATGCTCAGTCCCTCGGTGACCTTAAGCAAGTCCCTGCACTTGTCTGAGCCTCTGTTACCTTCTCTCTAAAATGGAGTTAATAGCAGGATCTTCTTAGTGTGATGTTTAAGTGAGATTCTGTGTGTAAGGTTCTTGAAACAGAGCCTGACCCATAGGAGGTGCTTAATAAAAATGAACCCTGGTAATGGTCCCTTGTGCCCTCCATAGTGTCTAAGGACCCCTCAATAAGCGGAAGCCCCATGCCTCCACGGCAGCCCTCCAGAGTCTTCTCTGCTGCCTCTGCCCTGGGCCAGGATCACCACCAGCCCCTGCCTGCAACCCTAGAGTTCATGTCTAGTTCGCCTTGAACTCCCCCTGCACCTACCCCCAGATTCTCAGGGCTGCATGGATTCACAAACCCCTCACTCAGACCATGGGTGACATGTAGTCTTCAGACACATGCAGAGACCCACAGAGTGCTCCGCTTTCTTCAGAGAGACCCCCCTTCTGTCATCTCACTGGAAGTTTTCGCTACTTTCCCAGGCAGGAGCAAGGAGGAGCCCAGAGCCTCAGGGCCAGCTCCCCCCACCCCTAAGCAAGCCCCTCATGGAGAGCCTAGGACCTCTCCTTAGGATGCCCTTGTCCTGCGATGCTCAGCTCTGGGCTTCGCGGGGAATGATGAGACCATGGGAAGCATCCTGTTTTTGTTATCCTGCTCCTGCTCAGTTGCTCAATTGTGTCTGACTCTTTGAGACCCTATGGACTGTAGCTCTCCAGGCTCCTCTGTACATGGGTTTTTCCAGGCAAGAATTCTGGAGTGGGTTGCCATTTCCTCCTCCAGGGGATCTTCCCAACCCAGGGATCGAACCTGCATCTCCCTTGTCTCCTGCCTTGCAGGCAGATTCTTTCCTACTGACCCTCTGGAGTGTGGTAATGCATTTGGGTTGTTAGAGCAGAAGGGAGGCTTGATGTTCAAGTTCAGACCTTCCTGGCAGATGTGAAGAAACCAAGGCCTGGAGAGATGAAATGAGGGAGCCAAGAGTGCTCCACTGGTCAGTGCTTTGCAACCTGCCTCTCAAGCAGAATGGGCCAACCCTGTCTCCACGAACGGCCTTCCTTTGGCTAGCAGAGTCCCTGCGGCTTGTCCCCACCCTTCGAGAAGGAACTTCGGCGGGGGACTGGCCGGACTGGGCAGAGCTCACAGCCCACCCACATGCCTTGCTTCCCAGTGACTGAGGCCTCGGGCCTGCTGGAAAGCCTGTGGCCCTGGGTGCTGCCCTGTGGGGAGTCTAGTCCTGCCCTGCTCCCTGGCTTTGTGAAGTGAACCCCCAACATGGGCTGCTCGTTTGACAGGATGTCTGCTGAGCAGATTCTGGTCCCTCCAGACAGCTCCAGGCCCTCCCAGGCACCCATAATGCAGGCTGCCTGGGGGAGGCAGCAACTGAGGCCAGCACAGAAGGGCAGGTCTTGGGAACAGCCCCCATCTGAGCAACGGTGGGGATGTAACCCTCGGGCCCTTCGGGGGAGAGGAGCCCAGACTGTGAAGAGTGGGTTTGGTGCATGCTGTGTCTGGGGCCATGGGACTAGAAAAAAGAGACCCATTTCGTGCCCTACAGTTGTTGGAGGTACTTGCATTTGAAATGCAGGGTTAAGATATTGACCGGCAGAAGAGTTTTCCTAACCCTGGTCCAACCTCTTTCTAGACCCTTTTGTAAGGTTTGATTCATAAACCTCTACTATCTAGTGGTGTAATGGTGTCACTTTTTTCTCCCTTCCTCCCTTAGATTGATTTTTTTTCTCGTAATCAAAACTATTAATAGCAGTGATTTTTTTTTTTTTTTGGCCAACTTGCAATACTATTGCCAGTCCTTCCCTTGGCTCTCTGCTCTATTTTATCTTTTCAAGCATCATGAACTTTTTAATGAGAAAATCTGGTGAGTTTGGAACCCATTAGCAGAATCGCAACTCAAAACCCTATTTCCACCTCTACTTCCTGGTCCCTCCCTCAGACCCCTAGCCCTCCACTCATAAAGAGATGTCCCTGGAGCGGGGATCACTGCAGGAGAGTGATCAGCATGGAGACAGAATCATAATCAGGAGAGTCAACCGTTCGATGCAGTTTGCATTTTACCGGGAGCGAGTATTGATAAGATAGAGACTGAACTGGGCAACTGAGAGTCTGTGGGTTACTTTCAGGGTTACTGGTTGGGGAGGGATGAGAGCTGATGTCGATAGCTGACCTTTACACCGACCAAGGAGCGATGCCCGGGGTCCTCCAGCTTCTCTGCTGGGGAGTGAGGGGGAACTGGTACTTAGGAAACCAGCCTCCCAGCCAGGCGCATCCGTTTAGTGATCCCATCCAGGAAAGGTTTCCTCCCACAAGTCTGGCTGCAGACTGGGAGCCAGGCTGAACGAAAAAGGCGGCCCCTGCCTGGCCAGGGGTACAGAGTTCAACTCTGATATTTTGTGATATGTTTAGAAGTGTCCAGAGCCTGGCCATGCTGTGAATGTGTGTTTTGAGAGCAGCACAGTGAGGAGATGGGCTGTCCACATGGGTAATTACAAAAGCTACTCTGTGTCCTTCATGTCTAACAATTCATCAAGTCTGCAGCCTTGGGAGGAATGTGGCTCTTATTATCTTCATTGTACAGAAGTGAAGTGTGAGGCTCTTATTATCTTCATTGTACAGAAGTGAAGTGTGAGGCACAGAATGGGCAAAAACTTACCTAAGGCCACACAGCTGGGCAATAGCACTGTCAGGACCGGAGCCTAGGCATCTGGCTCTGGCATCTGTTCTCTTAACCATTCCGCTGTCCACGCGATAAGATACTTGACATTCCACAAATCTATACGCTTATCCTCTCCTCTGGTCGTAAATACCCGCCTAGGGCAAGCAGCCAGGGCCGATTCACTCCAAGTGTAGAAATACAGGTTCAGCGAGATCATCTAATTTGCCCAAAAGTCACTTGGCAGGGAGCAGCTGAGGAACCCAGAGGACACAGGTGGAAGAGATTTAAAGTGCCGTTTCTTTGTGGACTTTGAGTATATTGTTTCTCTTGTGCTACCCGCTCAGCCCTCTGTAGGTATAATCACCCCTCTTCAGTGCACTCAGAAGAAAGCGGGGCTTGGTAGGGGGGCCCTGTGGAGGGTGGGGCTCCTGGATCTAGATGGGGGTAACCGGGTTGCAATAACACGCACCCAGTAGTGTGGGGACACTACCTTGGTGAGTATCCCATTAATATCCAAGGGAGGGAGAGTTCCCTGGTGGTCTAGTGGCTAAGACTCTGAGCTCCCAGTGGAGGGGGTCTGGGGTTTGATCCCTGGTCGGGGAACTAGATCCTGCATGCTCACATGCCATAGCTAAAGATTCTGCATGCCACCACTAAACAAGAGTGTGTATCCAAGAGAGGCTTAGCACGTGGGCCGGGTGGCACACAGCATGAAGACAGGGTGTGCTTGCCACTGGGGGCCCGGTTCACCGAGACAACCGTGTCAGCTCTGTCTGGCCCATCAGAGACACCTGTACCTGTAACCCTCTCACCTTGTCACCAAGTGGGGCTACGACTCCTGCCTCCCCCTCCACTGAGAACCTGAAATATCCGCTAGTCAGGAATAACTGCACCCCACTGCCAGCCTAGGGGCCCCCATCCGTAGAGGCAGGCATGACTGGGAAGCCTCAGGAGGGAGCCCCAGCTTTGTGCCAGGCACTGCCCACAGCCTTGCACACACGTGGGCGTGAGTCAGAGTGGATGGGGCAGACTGGCATCCACACAGAACACTGACAAAGTAAACTGCCCTGGATGGAAGTGCCATCCTTCCTTCTTTCCATGGAGAACCTCCTATTTAGGGCTGGCAAGGTGAGGGGATGGAGGGAAACCCACCACATGGGTGAGACTCAAGGAAAGAAAGGAGTTTAAGGGAAGAAAGTGGAGTATACGCTTCCAGTTGAATCCGTTTCTCGGCACCGCCTTCCCAGTTCCGGTCTAACTTTGTGAAAGTGCACGGAAATAGATAAATAAATGCCCGAGTTCCAGGGCAGCCTAAAAGGTTGGGGAATGAATCGATGCTCTCCCCAGGCAGCTGTCCGAATGAAGTGTAATAGTTAATAAAGGCTGATTGTACACACACAGCTGGGCCAGCAAACAGAGCAAGCCGAGGTCTGGGAGGCTCATCCTTTTCTCCAACCACCCCCTCCCCCAAGTGGTGATCACAGGCTGATTAAATCAGACTTCTTCTCAGCAGCGGATCCAATTAGTGGGGAGCGGGAGCTTGGATGTTACCAATGACTGCACAGGCCACGTCCAGTGATCCTTCATCTCTCTGATTTGCTACCCTGGCCTTGGGGCCGGGGGTGGATTTGGTTGGGGGAGGGTGGGGCGGAAAGGATGAAGGTAGGGACAGACTCCAGAGGAAAATAGGGCATTTGGCCATCCACACTTGGGGTAAGCCCTGGTGCAAATGCTCTCAAACACTATGGGGAGAAAGGCAGAGGAAAAGGCAGCATTCCTGCCCAGGGGGAGCCGCCCAGCTTCTGGTCGGAGAATCCTACACACAGGATGTCTCAGGAAGGCGCTTAACATAAACAGAAACACCAGCACAGATCTTGCAAAAGCAGAGGGTGATTCACAAATCATTGATAGTTGGCTTTGGAACGTATTGATTTTCCTCCCAGAAGATTTACCTACCTAATTCCGCTTGGCTTAAGCAAGTAATAAAAATGTGTTTGCCTTTCTTGATCACATTTAGACTGGCAGTGAGGGGCAAGGGGGCTCCAAATCCTGCTGGCTGGCTGGAGAAAGGTACTTTGGGTTTACAGCTTGTCCATTGAGAGCCATAAAAGCAGGCAATGAAAACCGCCTGGGGAGATAGACGAGCTCAGTAGAGTACAAATGGTCGGGAGAGATGGGACGCTGGTGGGCAGTCTAGGGCGGCTTCCTGGAGGAGTTTCTACCTGCCTGTAGGAACAAACACAGAAACTCACTGTTCACCCAGATGTCCCCTCCTCCACTTCCACTTCCTCTCTCTAGATGTAGGTAAACCAAATGGCATTCGACGCCCTGCCTGGCATGCAGACTGCCCATCCGGCATGGATGATCGCCTTTAAGCTTGTCACATCACACCGTCAAGTCTTTGAATCGGTTCAACAAGTATGCCAGGCCCGTAGTGGCGCTCACTCTAAGGGCTGCAGGGGAAGCATCACGCAGAACCCTAATGTTTAAAGACATGGGCTGTAGGAGAAAATGAGACACCTTTGACAAACAGAGCAGCGTGCGTCCGTCCGTATGAGCTGTCCGCTCGTGGGATTGCCCTGGATGCCGTGGGCTTGTTCTGAGTTTGCTGCAATTGCTTCCGCAGAAACTGTCGTGCGCGTGTGCTTAACTGTTGAATTTCTTGAGTGGCAAACCCTTGTTCAGGGAGCATTTTTCCTTCCAACTTTGCCAAAAGAAGGGCCTTGGTGTACAAGGTGCCTCCATGAATCTGTGTGTTAATGGACAAGTCATGTGTTTGGGGTGAGGGGAAAATGGCCACTTGGAAATCTGAGTGCCCCCAAGGGAAGAGCTGCTGGCAAGGCATTGATGTTACTTCCACACTCTGAACTGTACAACGAGGACTGCCTGCCCTTCTCTTAAGCGGCACTTGGCTGGGAGGCAGGAGGTCTAGATCTGGTCCTTGCTTTAACACAAAAGGGCTGGTTCCCTTGGGTACAACCTTGACCTCTGAGAGCCCTGGTTCCTCATCTCCAAAATGAAGGAACCAGATTGGATGATCCTCAAAGTTTCTTTTGTCTCTGAAGACCTGTGATGCTGTGAAATAAAGTCCCCCCACCTCCCCCCCTCCGCTCTCTGACTTTCTGATACTGTGGCCACGGGCCTTCTATTTTTATTTCCTCTCATGTTCCAGGATCTGAGTATCACTTTTGACTGACTGTAGGTGTAATAGAATTTGTACTTTCTCAAAATTTAATTAGTAGCAGTAAACAATCAATCAATCCATTGATTAACTACTTATTGATTCCCCGCGCCCCCGCCCCCCCCCCCCCCCCGACGTAGCTCTGAGACAGGCAGGCTGCATTTGAAGCGCAATCCTTTGGTAATTGGCTTATGCTGCCAGGTGCACAGCCTCTGTTAAAAGGCATTTGGGTCTTGGTAAATGGCTTTTTTAAAGTATGTATTTCTCAGATCCCAGGACTGCTGTTGGGAGACATTTTATGTGTGCACTGGGTTTAGCAGGTAAGCCCTGATATATAAACATAGACTCCACATGACTGCCTGACATTCAGTGCGAGAGAGTCAGACCCTGTTTAACTGAGGGTCTCAGGATAAGTCGTTTCAGCTCAGTGTGCCTCTGGTTGTTGTTGTTTAGTTGCTAAGCTGTGTCTGACTCTTTTGTGATGCTATGGACTGTAGCCCACCAGGCTCCTCTGTCCATGGGAATTCCCAGGCAAAAATACTGGAATGGGTTGCCCTTTCCTTCTCCAGGGTATCTTCCTGACGCAGGGATTCCAGGGAAGCCCTTGCCTCTGATAGCAGGTCTATGCTACTGCTGCTGCTGCTAAGTCGCTTCAATTGTGTCCGACTCTGTGCGACCCCATAGACAGCAGCCCACTAGGCTCCTCTGTCTCTGGGATTCTCCAGGCAAGAATACTGGAGTGGGTTGCCATTTCCTTCTCCAGTGCATGAAAGTGAAAAGCGAAAGTGAAGTCGCTCAGTCGTGCCCGCCTCTTAGCGACCCCATGGACTGCAGCCCACCAGGCTCCTCCATCCATGGGATTTTCCAGGCAAGAGTACTGGAGTGGGGTGCCATTGCCTTCTCTGTAGCAGGTCTATAGGAAGTTTATAAAATGAGTTTGTGGGGCTCCATGATGCCTAAAGGCTCAGATTCCTTAACTCTGATTCTAACTCTCTGTTTCACAAACAATCTAACTTAAAGAGATGAGGATTTGCATATCAAATGCTGCTGCTGGCTCAGGTTACCCAGTCTTTATTCCTCTTGGGGAAGATGTGGACCCAGTTGGTGCTTTGAAGTGTGAGCATTAAGTGCATTCTTTATGCCAGGCACAGGCCACAGGGAATTGGCCCCACAGTTTTCAAGTGTGTACCACTTTCAAGGCACAGCTAGCTCTTAGTTACCCATGTAGACAGAAGCATGGAGGAAGGAACTGCAGGCGCACTTCATCTACCCTGTCCTCTGGGCTCCTCCCCTTCTGTCTAGTCCTTGTGTGCCCAGGAGGACAAATTCATTTCATCGTCAACATTGGCAAAATGACACTACAGGACATGTCTGTCCCTTCTTCCTCTGTGCCTCTCCGCAAACCTTTGCTAAGTCCCTTTAGTCGTGTCCAACTCTGTGTGACCCCATGGACTGCAGCCCACCAGGCTCCTCCATCCATGGGATTTACCAGGCAAGAGTACTGGAGTGGGTTGCCATTGCCTTCTCCACTGCAAACCTTTAGTGGATTCTAAAGTCAAGAAAAGAGGTCCTTGGATTATCTGTTGGATCACAGTATCAGATTAGGGCATATGAGAAACAGGAATACACTAGAAGTTAGGAACAGAACATCAGCCTAGCACAGAGGTGCAAAGCTTTCATTCTGTCCTGGGAGCTGGCAAACGCCTCCAGGAGGAATTGCTGCCCATCATCATGGCCTTTGACTGTAGCCTTGGTGAACCCATGTAGTTCCCACTAAAGCCACACACCTCAGACCGGGACTCGAACCCACAATCTTCTAACCACACTCCTTTGGTTGGGGCTCAAACCCAGGCACATTTCAGATGGGACTTGAACCCATAATCTCTGGCTTGGGAGGGGATGTTAATTCACAACCTCCCCGCTGAAACTGCACACCTGGTCACAGGAATTCAACAGGATGCAAAAGGATAGGTAAGAAGTAGATTTATTAATATAGGAGTCTTGTAAAATGTACAGGCAGGCAGGCAAGTGGGGTCTGCCCTGAGAATTAGGTGGGAAAACAGGTTTATTTAGGGAGGTACACACTTCATAGACAGGGTGTTGGCCATGTCAGAGGCAAGAGGCTCTGAAAAACAGGATGATTAGTTTTTATGGGCTGGGTAATTTCATATGCTAATAGGTAGAAGGATTATTCCAATCATTTCAAGGAAGAGATGGGGATTTCTAGGAATTGAACCACCACCCGCTTTTGGGCCTTTTATGGTCAGCCTTGGAATTGTCATGGCACCTGTGGGTGTGTCATTTGGCATATGCTAATGTATTACATATGCTAATGTATTACAGTGAGCAAATAATGAGGCTCAAGGTCTAGCGGACCATCTTGGACTGAATCGGTTCTAATCAGTTTTCATCATATCCTCGATCGCTAATGTCATCCTTTTGAAGGCTGTGCCCTGCCCCCTTCCCTCCTGTGTCACTTCCACACTGCAGCCAGAACCTCCTTGTGTAGTTCAGACTCGAGGACACCACTTCCTTCATTTTAAAACCTTTGTTCAAAGGATCGCCAGGGTTTATAATCAAGTCCAGGCTCCCTGACGTGACACCCAAGGCCTGTCCTGATCCAGCTGAACTTGCCGCTTGCCTCCTGTCCACCTATCTTTCTGCCCTGCACTTAGTAGGTATTCAGTATTTACTGGAGAGAATAAAACAGTGAATGAGAGAGTTTGGTCTTAAATGATAAGGTTAAGGCACATAGAACGTACCTGAGATTACGGCGACATGCATCACAACTGCTGTCTTAATTTTCCTTTCTGAAAGGTAAGCAAAGGTCCCTGAAGACCTAGGGGCCAGAAAGGTTCCCTCCGCTAAAGCAGGTCTAGCATCACAGGCTTGGTCAGGCCATCAGCCCTAGTTTGACACTTCCACTGTTAAATCCAGATGTCTCTCTGGGGCCCAGGGCCCCCATGGTCTGGCCCGTACCATTCTCTGACCCCATCTTGTGCCACAGTTCTCCTGGCTCATTGAGCAATAGCCACACCTATCTCTTAATTTCTCAGTCAAACCAGGGTGTTTCATCAACCCCAGGGCCTTTGCATAGACTGTTCTTCTGCCTGGAAAGCCCTTCCCCTACACACTTCCCCACTGGCTCCATCTGACCTCTGTCTGTCTTGGGCACTGGTATTTCCCCATGGCATCAAGAAAGTCCTTTAAAAAGTTGTTGAATGAACAAGCAAGCCAACGTAGACAGCTTGGACTGGAAGAAGCTACATCAGCTCTGGCCTGCCTCCATCTCTCATCCTCACCCAGCTCAGGCAGATGGAGACCCTGAAGTTCTCCCAGGACCAGATGCTGCAGCCAGCCACGTGCAGCAGGGTTTTCTCAGAGCCTGCCCAGGGGTTCTGCCCAGTCATATGCCCACCCAGGCCAGTACTGCCAGGGCCATTGAGGCTGCCCTTCAGTGAAGAGGCTTGCTTTGAGGGCTGCTCTCCCTAGTGGGGAGCCCTCTGGCTCTCTCCTTTTATGGGGAATCTTTGCTGCTGGATTGGCTGTAATTGTCGGATTTGCATTTCGTACACCTGCAGCGAGAGGCCCTGGGGGCACCTAGGCCTTTGGAAATCAATAGGAATAAACAAACAAATATATTCATAGACTGGGACCTGGAGAGGAGGGGTGGCTGGAAAGGAGGAGAGGAAACAAATCAAAGTCCCTGGCTTACCGTCTGCAGCAGGGGACCCACTCCCCACCCCCATCCCCACTGCCCCCACCAGGCCCAACGGAGCTCCTTTCTCAAGTACCCGCCTTCTATCCCCACAGTGAAACTGAGACTGTAATTTCAGTGCTAACCTGAATGGGTTCGTTTCCTTTTGTTAACTCCAACGTTGGGGTTTTAGGCAAGTTGGCTATTGTTCGAGCCACACTCCTCTCCTCTCTACTCCCCACACTTTGAAGCAGCAGGAACAGCCAGAAGGAGATGGCATTAAGCTGCAGAAGTGCCTGGTGTGAGCCCAGGATGCCCTACAGTCAGATGGAAGCCAGTAGCGGAGCAGTGGTGGAGGGGCCAGGGAGGGCCAGCTCTTTCTGCCTAGAGCCCAGTGTTGTTCAGAGTCCGGCCCAGGTGCCTTCCTGGGTGCACCTGCTGGGGCCCCACATTTAGAAGGGGACTTGGCCAGCCTTGTAAGGACCCACTGGACTCCAGCATCATGAGGCAGAAAACAACAGCACACTGTGCTCTGTGGCTTACAAGACGCCTTCACACATCCGTGTGTGAGAGCCAGTTCCTGCCGAGAGCTTGCCCAGACTCCTGAGACATCCAGCTGCTGGGCGCTGGGGTGGGGGGCTGGGGGGATGCGCTCTGGCATGAACTGGCCCCACGGGATTTGTAGGCTGTAAAGCACCCTGCGGAGAGGTGCCAGCCTTTCCTCCTGTGGCCCGTGAGCTCCCAGGAGGACAGCTGTCTCATCATCAGTGTACTCCTGGTTCCATTTCCGGCCCGTCATAGACTTTGTAAAGGGATGAATACATGAAAAATGAAGCAAAGAAAATAGGGATAATAATATCCACCTCCCAGGATTGCTGTAGGGATAATAATATCCACCTCCCAGGATTGGTGTAGGAATAAATGAGATAATGTGTCTAAAGCTCTTCACACAGAATAAATGCTAATGGTGTTTGGTGGTTAGCTTTTCCCCAGAGGATTAAGTTACTTGCGCCAATGTCAGACGCCTAGTGAATAGTGGATCTTCTGAGGCTGGGTCCTGTATCCCTTCTTATCCAGGAAAGCAGTCATAAAAATAAATGTGGCTTTAACTGTGTTTGAATTCAGGTGGCTCCTAGACAGGAACAAACACTGGGGAAAGCTTTGGGGGAAAAAAATGGTTGGGAATCGGTATCTCCTCCTTCAAGCGCGAGGAATCAGTCAAGGCAGCAAAGGGCACTGGGCCTGGGAGGGAGGTCCCTAGGGCACTGAGTGACCCATAGAAGCTGTGGCTCTGAAGGTGCCCAGCAAACTGCAGCCAGAAGGGGACGTGTTAAGCTGCTGGCTCGGCTAAAGTGAAGCCAGGATGCGTGGGGATACAGAACTCCGCTGTCATGGATCTGTGGGCTTACTCTGTTTACTGTTATTATTATTATTAGAGTATAGACGGTTAACAATGTAGTGATGGTTTCAGATGAACAGCAAAGGGGCACAGGGACTCAGCCATACATATACATGGATCCATTCTTCCCCAACTCCCCTTTTCTTTCAAAGAGAGTGGAAACCTTCGAGAATGTCAGCTGTCCCTCATGGCTCTGTATATTCTTATTAGCCAGTATACCAAGCCGTTGGGAAATGGTTCTGCCGAACCTATGAGTATTCACAGTGTTTGCCAACCAGAAAGCCACTGGACGATCTTTCTGGCATATCCACTAGGTGCAGGCATTGTGCCGGGTACTTGGTTTTGTTAATTGAGCCAAAATTCACCTAAAGTGCTAGGTACTTTTTAGACATGAACTCAAAGCTCCCAAACAGCAACACCAAGTGGGTATGTGTATCCTTATTTCTGCAGAAATGGAAACTGAACCTCAGAGGCATGGTGTGACATGCGCCAAGTCACACAGCAGGGAGGTATCCAAAGAGGCATGGGAGCATAGTTTTGTCCGAGTCCAAAATCCATACCCTTTCCATCCCACCGCAGTGTATAAATGTACGGATTTATTTAAATTGTGAGATAATTAAAATACCTTCTCATGAAGCCAGTGTGCTTTACTGAGTGTCGCTGTTGATTTGGCTACCAGTGTGCCACAGGCCCCTCGTGGGTCCAGGTCTGTGGTTCTCTGCAATCCTGGCTTCCTGTAGACCCCTTAGCCATTTGCCTGGAGAACCCACCATCTCAGCCTCTCTCTTCCCAGGCCCTGCCCCTCTGCCCCTGGTCTCTGGATGCTGTGAGCCACAGCACTGTCTGGGGTGCACTGTTGTGTAGCAAATGCTCGCTGTACTTGTTACAGCTCAGTGGAAACACCATGCTCTTTGGAAGAGCAGGGGAGGAATAAATGTTTCAGTCACGCTATAAATAATGTAGCAAGGAAAGATGTTGTGAAAGTGGTGCTCTGGGTTTTGCCAGGAGGTATGTTTTCCTTCTTTCTTTCTTTCTCCCCCCCCCCCTTTTACCTTCCTCCCCTAGCCGCCCACGCCCCCCCCCACCCCCACCCCCACCCCACCACCGCCGCCCTGCCTTTATTCAGTCCGGTACAGAATGCCTCCCACCAGGGATCAGAGGAAAACAGCCCTATTCCAAGGGAAGGAGAAGCTTAAACTGTTGAAACTAAACAAATCAATCCCTGTAGAGAAAAGGCAGAGGGGAGGGGAGGTCTGGCCCAGCCCGGCCCTTGGCAGTGATTTGGGGACTGAAAGAGAGAACCTCCCGGACAAGGCCCGGTGTCATTCATGCTGGCAAGGGATGGGAGTAGAGAGGAAGTACCACTGGCAGGGAGAGCTGCCTGAAAAAGGAGGGTGGGGATGAGATTCTAGACCTTTCATCTTTCTTTCTCAGCCCAGCAAGTGGGAGAGCTCTGGCTGGGTTCTGCTTGCAGGACTGGAGCAAAAAATGGCAAAGGAAGTGATGGGGGACAGCCCCAAAGGTGTAGGGGGCTGGGTAGCCAAGGTGATGGAGCCAGAAACGGAGCCCAGATCCAGGGAAAGATGGGAGCCAAAGACAGAACCCCGGGAGGAGAGCCAGGTGGAGCCTTGGATGGGGCGATATGCAAGGCCAGAAGCATCCAGGAGACTGGCGAGCTCTCAGGGACGAGTCTATGATGTGGCAGGGTACTGGAGGCCAGCTTTTCTCTGACAGCAGATGTATTGTTTGGGGGCAGGTCTCATGCTGAAAGATGCCTTTATCTTCTGGCTGCTTGGCCTCAGAGTTTCCTGGGGTCCAATCAGATGAGATGGGGATCTCTTCCAGCTTCAGGGACAATTGGATGTGGAAATTCAAAGGCAATAGTGGCTCTGATGATGTTGATATCAGGGAACCAGAAGGACCCAGGGCTTTTTCGTGTAGGTCTGCATTTCTTAAAGTGCAGGCTGGCAATCCTAGGCATAGAAATCATCTGGAGCTTATTTTAAAATACAGATTTCTTTCTCCCATTTGAGATCTACTGAATCCAAATTTGGGATGGGGCCCAAGAATCTGCACTTTAAATAAATATGTACATAACTCCTATTTATATGGATTTCAATAACCCTTCTTAGGAGCTACATTCATTTCCTTTGATCAGAAAGTGGTTTGCTGGAGAAGGTCTTTACCCTGTACTTGAAAGCTGATTTCCTGTGAAATATAATATTATCCATCTGACAGTCTGGAAACATTGAGTGCTTGTGTACAAGGTGCTATGCCAGGGGTTTTGCCTGGGGTCAAAGACAGAGTCTTAGGGTGGTTATTGTTGTTCAGCTGCTAAGTCCAGTCTGACTCTTTGCGACCCCCATGGATTACAGCACACCAGGCTTCCCTGTCCTTCACTATCCTGGAATCTGCTCAACTCTTGTCCTTTGAGCCAGGGATGCCATCCAACCATCTCATCCTCTGTTGCCCCCTTCTCCTCCTGCCCGCAATCTTTCCCAGCATCAGGGTCCCTTAGAGTTAAAGAGACCTCAGAAATCATCAGCCACCCAGAGAGAGCATCTTCTATGGCCTTCCTGAAGACTGGCCATCCACGAACTCACTACTTGGTGAGGTGGCCAAGTTCATGGTTGGTTGACTTGCAGGTCTCGAGTCTGCTTCCATGCCCAGAGGCCAAATCTGCTCCCTCATACACAACAGCTGGCTGTCACGTTCCCCTGGAATCTCTTTTCCAGAAGAGAAACTACCAGTTCCCTTAAAGGGAGAATTTGTCCAGACCTTTGACCTTCTGGCTGCCCTTCTCTGAGTCCTTGGGGTGGTGGCTGACCTTCTCCAAGGGAGGCACCTTGTTCCTGGAAGAAGGCTGACCAACAGAAGGGAAGGAGTGAGACAAGTCCCTCTCTCCCTTTTCTGGATACAGATCAGCCTTTCCCTGGAAAGTTTCCCTTGGAAGAGGGAGGCGATTTCTTCCTAGGATAACTTTTGAGGGGTAGGAGGAGTCAGGAGAAAGTGGAACCAGGCCACTCCAAGCCTTCATCTCTCCCAGAAACTCACCGGCCTTGAGTTTCTATAACAGCATCCAGCCTTTGAGAAGCCTTTTGCCCTCCTTTCAAAGGGCTTCCTCAAAGGAGATGGCTTCCCTGGTGGCTCAGACAGGAAAGAATCTGCCTGCAATGGA